>NC_090336.1:37000084-37301177 GCF_035084215.1 Heptranchias perlo
TGTGCATAGACCCTCAGTACGCAAACACAAAGTGTCACTACGTGCTGAGGTTCTACCTGTCCCCGGTGTTGAGAAGGATGGGCCTGGCCACGCTGCCACGGAACGCTCCGTCCAGTTGGACCGTTCCGCCCCACCTGTCCTTCGTGGAAAGGTTTGTGCAGGAAAACACCTTTGACCACAAGGCGATCAGCAAGTGGTCCGCACGTAACGTCCTCGAGACCCTGCGGGAAAAGGAGATGGTGGATCCTGTCGGTTGGTTCCCCGAGCAGACTGTCAATGTCATTTGGCAGAACGCCTCATCGCCAGAGCTTTCAAACAAGCACCAAGACCTAGCTTGGCTGGTGGTGAGAAGGGCCCTTCCCGTCAGATCCTTCATGCACTCCAGGGCTCTCAGCGCCACCGTGCGCTGTCCCAGAGGAGGCTGCGGTGGAGACGAGACCGTCACCCATCTCCTCATGGAATGTGCCTTTGCAAAGAAGGTCTGGAGAGAGATGCAGTGGTATCTGTCCAGGTTCGTCCCGAGCAGTTCCGTAACACAGGTTTCTGTGCTCTACGGGCTGTTCCCGGGGACGCACACTGAGACGGACATCGGCTGCTGCTGGAAGACCATCAACTCGGTGAAAGACGCCCTTTGGTCTGCCCGAAACTTGCTGGTCTTCCAGCCCAAGGAGCTGTCCTCGACCGAGTGTTGCAGACTGGCACATTCCAAGGTCCAGGACTACGTGCTGAGGGACGCACTGAGGACGGGTGCGGCCGCCGCAAAGGCCCTGTGGGGAAAGGCAACCGTTTAGAACCTTCCTGCCATTGTAAACCGAGGGGTTGCAATCAGGGAAAAACCCCCTCGGGCAGAATGTAAAATTCAAATTGCTGTAATGTACCTGTAATGAATCTGAAATGGACCAGAAATGAATCTGTAAGCAATAATCTGTGTTGACGTATGATGCAATGAGACACCCTAGAGTGTCATGAACTGCAATGATGTCCAGTGTGTTCATTGTACTGCACTTAACGTAACCTGCAAATTGTATAATCTGTATTGTGTACGTTTGGAAAGTGATATGACAACTGTATTGTATGTACTGCTGCAAATTTTATGAATAAAGTATATTTTTTGAAAGAAAAAAAAAAATCTCCACCGAAAAATAACAGTCGCAACACAGATTCCTTGTGTTGGGTGCTACAGCCAGTATATACAAAGTCAAACTTACGGTATTACAGAGAGAAAATTATATGCAAAAGAGCTTTTATATCATGGATAAAAACTGAAAATACACAGCAAGTCAGGCAGCATCTGTGGAGAAAGAAACACAGAGTTAACATTTTGGATCAATGACCCTTCGTCAGAACTGGAAGAAGCGGAAAATTAAACAGTTTTTAAGTAAGTACAGAGTCAGAGAAGGGGGGGGGGGAGAAACAGGTGAGAAAGGAGATGGGAGGAAAGAACAAAAGGGAAGGTCTCTGATAGGGTGGAGGGCAGGAGTGATTAAATGACAAAAGGAATGATGATGCAAGGCAAGGAGGGTGGTAATGGGACAAATAAAACAAAAGATGGGTCTAGAGGAACTGTAAACGGCAACATCAGAACCATTACCAGCACCTGCTGTCCGAAAAAATGGGAGCAGTGGTTATGATCTGAAGTTATTGAAATCAATGTTGAGTCCAGAAGATTGTAAAGTGCCTAATCGAAAGATGAGGTGCTTTTCCTCGGGCTTCCGTTGAGCTTCATTGGAACAGTGTAAGAGGCCGAGGACAGAGAGGTCAGAGTGGGAGTGGGACGGGGAATTAATATGGCAACCGACCGGCAGATCAGGGTCACACTTGCGGGCTGAGCAGAGTTGTTCAGCAAAGCGATCACCCAATCTGCGTTTGGTCTCCCCAATGTAGAGGAGACCGTATTGTGAACAGCGAATACAGTATACTAAATTGAAAGAAGTACAAGTAAATCGCTTTTTCACCTGGAAGGAGTGTTTGGGGCCGTGGATGGTGGGAAGGGAGGAGGTGAAAAGGCAGGTGTTGCATCTCTTGCGCTCGCATGGAAAGGTGCCGTGGGGAGGAGAGTGGGTGTTGGAAGAGTGGACCAGGGTGTCGCAGATGGAGCGGTCCCTTCGAAATGCTGAAAGGGGAGGGGAGGGGAAGATGTGTTTGGTGGTGTCAAAGCGCTAGAGGTAGCGGAAATGGCGGAGGATGGTATGTTGAATGTGGAGGCTGGCGGGGTGGGAAGGTGAGGGCAAGGGGGACCCGAGCGTGGTTCTGAGAGGGAGGCGAAGGGGTGAGGGCAGAAGTGCGAGACATGGGATGGACATGATCGCAAGCCCTGTCAACTACAGTGGAGGGCAATCCTCGCATAAGGAAAAAGGAAGACATATCGGAAGCAGTGGTGTGGAAGGTGACACCGTCAGAACAGATGCAATGGAGACGGAGGGATTAGAGTCCTTACAGGAAGCGGGATGGGAGGAAGTGTAATCAAGGTAGCTGTGGGAGTCGGTGGGCTTATAGTATCCATTGGTTGACAGCCTATCTCCAGAAATGGAGATAGAGAAGTCGAGAAAGGGAAGGGAATAGTCGGAGATGGACCACGTGAAGGCAAAGGAAGGGAGGAAATTGAAGGCAAAGTTAATGAAATTTTCCATTTCAGGGCGAGAGCAGGAAACGGAACCAATACAGTCATCAATGTACTGGAAAAGGTGAGGAAGGGGACCCGAGTAGGACTGGAACAAAGAATGTTCCACGTATCCCACAAAAAGGCAGGCATAGCTAGGACCCATATGGCCCTCCGCTTCTTCACTGAACGTAGGCCCAACCAGTCTCCATCCACCACCACCGCCCGCCTGGCTGAAATTGTTCTTACGTCGAACAACTTCTCCTTTTGACTCCACTCACTTCCTCCAAATAAAAGGTGTCACTATGGGAACCCATATGGGTCCTAGCTATGCCTGCCTCTTTGTGGGATACGTGGAAAATGCTTTGTTCCAGTGCTATCCAGGTCCCCCCCGCTCACGGCTTTTTCTGGTACACTGTTGACTGTATTGAGATGTTAAACAAATATTTTAAATCTATCTTCACAGTGGAAGACACAAAAAACATACCGGATATAGTGGGGAACCAACGGTCTAATGAGAGGGAGGAACTTAAAGTAATTAATAGTAGTAAAGAAAAAGTTTTAGAAAAATTAAAGCCGACAAATCCCCTGGACCCGATGGCCCACATCCTCGGGTTTTAAAAGAGGTGGGCTGCAGAGATAGTGGATGCATTGGTTTTGATCTTCCAGAATTCCCAAGATTCTAGAACGGTCCCCGTGGATTGGAAGGTAACAAATGTAACACCAGTATTCAAGAAAGGAGGGTCAGAGAAAACAGGGAACAACAGGCCAGTTAGCCTGACATCAGTAGTAGGGAAAAAACTAGAATCTATTATTAAGGACATAGTAACAGAGCACTTAGAAAATCATAACATGACTAGGCAGAGTCAACATGATTTTATGAAAGGAAAATCGTGCTTGACAAATCTATGAGAGTTTTTGAGGGTGTAACTAGCAGGGGTAGATAAAAGGGAACCAGCGGATGTAGTATATTTGGATTTCCAAATGGCATTAGATAAGGTGCCACACAAGAGGTTGTTACACAAGATTAGGGCTCACGAGATTGGGGGTAATATATTAGCATGGATTGAGGATTGGTTAATGGACAGAAAAGAGAGTAGGAATAGACGGGTCATTTTCGGGTTGGCAGGATGTAACTAGTGGGGTGCCGCAGAGATCAGTGCTTGGGCCTCAGCAATTTACAATCTATATTAATGATTTAGATGAAGGGACCAAGTGTAATGTATCCAAGCTTGCTGACGATACAAACCTAGGTGGGAAAGTAAGCTGTGAGGAGGACGTAAAGAGTCTGCAAAGGGATATCGACAGGTTAAGTGAGTGGGCAAGAAGGTGGCAGATGGAGTACAATGTAGGGAAATGAGAGGTTATTCACTTTGGTAGGAAAAAAATAGAAAAACTGAATATTTTTTAAATGGTGAGAAACTATTAAATGTTGGTGTTCAGAGAGATTTGAGTGTCCTTGTACAAGAAACACAGAAATTTAACATACAGGTACAGCAAGCAATTAGGAAAGCAAATGGTATGTTGACCTTTATTGCAAGGGGGTTGGAGTACAAGAGTAAGGAAGTCTTGCTGCAATTGTACAGAGCTTTGGTAAGCCGACACCAAGAGTACTATGTGCAGTTTTGGTCTCCTTACCAAAGGAAAGATGTACTTGCCTTAGAGAGAGTGCAACTAGATTAATTCCTGGGATGAGAGGGTTGTCCTATGAGGAAAGATTGAGTAGAATGGGCATATGCTCTCTGCAGTTTCGAAGAATGAGGTGACCTCATTGAAACATATAAGATTCTAAGAGGGCTTGACAGGATAAATGCTGAGAGGCTATTTCCCCTGGCTGGAGAGTCTAGAACTAGGGGACATAGTCTCAGGATACTATTAATGATGTTCATCTATAAATTATAAGGTAGCGAATTTTCTTTTTGCATAGTCTCTAAATCACCAGAGTTCACTGAAGCATTTGAAAACTAAATTAGTGCTGCATGGTGGACAACAAATTATACACGATATACTACCACAGACAACAGGTCGGACATTTAGGACTGAGGTGAGAAGGAATTTCTTCACTCAGGGTCGTGAATATGTTGAATTCTCTACCCCAGAGGGCACTGGACGCTCAGGCGTTGAGTATATTCAAGACTGAGATCGATAGATTTTTGGACACTAAGAGAATCAAGGGATATGGAGATCGGGCGGGAAAGTGGAGTTGATGTCGAAAATTAACCATGATCTTAATGAATGGCGAAGTGAGCTCAAGGGGCCGAATGGCCTACTCCTGCTCCTATTTCTTATGTATCTGTGCCGTTTCCTGCTCTTGCCCCAAAATGGAAAATTTCATCAACTTTGCTTCCAATTTCCACCCTTCCCTCGCCTTCACATGGTCCATATCCGACTATTCCATTCCCTTCCCTTCCTCGACTTCTCTATATTTGCATTTGTGAGGATAGGCTGTCAACTAATATCTACTATAAGCCCAGCGACTCCCACATCTACCTTGATTACACTTCCTCCCACACCGTTTCCTGTAAGGACTCTATTCCCTTCTCCTAGTTTCTCTCTCTCCGTCTCATCTGTTATGACAATGCCACCTTCCACATCACTGCTTCCGATATGTCTTCCTTTTTTCTCAACCGAGGATTACCCTCCACTGTAGTTGGCAGGGCCCTCGACCGTGTCCGTCCCATTTCCCACACTTCTGCCTTCACCCCTTTCCCTTCCTCACAGAACCATGATAGGGTCCCCTTGTCCTCACCTTCCACATTCAATGTATCATCCTCCACCATTTTCGCCACCTGCAGCACGATGCCACCACCAAACACATGCTCCCCTCCCCTCCCCTTTCAACATTCCAAAGGGACCGCTCCCTCCATGACACCCTGGTCCACTCTTCCAACACCACCTCTGCTCCCCAAGGCACCTTCCCGTGCGAGCGCAGGATATGCAACACCTGTCCTTCCCACCGTCCACGGGCCCAAACACTCCTTCCAAGTGAAACAGCGATTTACTTGTATTTCTTTCAATTTAGTATGCTGTATTCACTGTTCACAATGCAGTCTCATCTACATAGGGGAGACCAAACGCAGATTCAGTGATCGCTTTGCTGAACAACTCTGCTCAGCCCGCAAGCATGACCCTGACCTGCTGGTCGATTACCATTTTAATCCCCTGTCCCACTCCCACTCTGACCTCTCTGTCCTCAGCCTCTTACACTGTTCCAATGAAGCTCAACGGAAGCTCGAGAAACAGCACCTCATCTTTCGATTAGGCACTTTACAACCTTCTGGACTCAACATTGATTTCAATAACTATAGATTATAACCACTGCTCCCATTTTTTCGGACAGCAGGTGCTGGTAATGGTTCTGACGTTGCCACTTAAAGCTCCTCTTGTCCCATTACCACCCTCCTTGCACCATCATCCCTTTTGTCATTTAATCACTCCTGCCCTCCACCCTATCAGAGCCCTTCCCTTTTGTTCTTTCCTCCCCTCTCCTTCCTCCCCCTGGCTCTGTACTTGCTTGAAAACTGTTTAATATTCCAGTTCTGACGAAGGGTCATCGACCTGAAAAATTAACTGTGTTACTTTCTCCACAGATGCTGCCTGACACGCTGGGTATTTCCAGCATTTTCTTTTTTTATTTCAGATTCTCAGCATTCACAGTATTTTGCTTTTAATATCATGGAATTACATCATTCTGGTATATGACTTACCTTTTATTCTACAAAACCACTCAAAATTCTCTGATGTCCTATTGTACTGGGGTATAGGTTAGCAAGGAGACAGATGCAGATCTATGCCATCGGCTGCAAGGAAACGTGCAGTTACCAGCAGCATGGGGTTGTCACATCCCGTGCAAGTTGCAGCCTCAACCTATCTCCAACTCTTGCTTCCTTGCAAGCTTATGTAGATAGTATCATGGAGGGGCACAGAAGACCAGTGTTCTCAAAACCACCTCATACCATACAGGACCACCTTCATTTCAGGGCAGTCAACAAACAGGGGGCCAAATAGGGACGGTCTACAACTAAAACTTGGAGCTCACTACCCCCATGAGCAGAAATAATGTTACTAACAAGCACTTCAGATACTCTAGAATGTAATTAACATTGCATGTGGCAAAAAGAGACCCAGCTACGTGCCAGTCAACATAATAAAGTGGGGTAAACTGCCTTGAGTCCTTCACCAAAGATCTAAGATACTGTACTGCTACTCTGTCCACGTGAACCAGAGACAAAGCAAACTGCTTGGGGTAGGTGGGGTACTGCCTGAGCAAATTTAACTGAGAGCTCAAGTAAGGTAGTTTTTTTAAAAATTCATTCTTGAGATGTGGGAGTTGCTGGCAAAAGCTGCATTTATTGCCCATCCCTAGTTGCCCTCAAGAAGTTGGTGGTGGACCTTTTTCTTGAAGCACTGCAGTCCACATGGTGAAGGTACTCCCCACAGTGCTGTTAGGTGGGAAGTTCAGCATTTTGACCCAGTAACAATGAATAGTGCTATGAGTTGAAGTCAGGATGGTGCATGACTTGGAGTCAAGCTTGGAAGTGACATTGTTCCCATGCACCTTGTCCTTATGGGTGGTGGAGATGCTGTCGAAGAGGACTTGCCGAGTTGCTGCAGTGCTTCCCTGCTTCAGTGAGGAGTGTAGAAGAGCATGCCAGGAACAGCACCAGGAGTACCTGAAAATGAGGTGCCATCCAGGTGAAGCTACAACACAGGACTACGTGCAATGCTAAACAGCAGAAGCAGCATGCTGTAGACAGGGATAAACGACCCACACCCAACAGATCGGGTCAAAGCTCTACAGTCCTGCCAGATCCAATCGCAAATAGTGGTGCACAATTAAGCAACTAACAGGAAGAGGAGGCTCCACGAACATCCCTATTCTCAATGATGGTGGATCCCAGCATGTGAATGCAAAAGACAAGGCTGAAATGTTCGCAACCATCTTCAGCCAGAGGATGGTCCTTCCCAGCCTCCTCCTGAAGTCCACACCATCACAGATGCCAGTCTTCAGCCAATTCGATTCACTCATTTAGAGTGAAGATGTTCTCTTTTTAAGGGGAAAAGGGCTAATGAAGCAAAAATCCCCCATAGCTGAGCTAAAAAAATAAATTTTGGAGGTTGCTGAATGAATTGATTTGTGCTTGAAAACCACCCTTTCAAAATATGCAATTGGAATCTATTCCCCAATATATTCAGTAGCTCCCAGCAGGAAGCAGCCAACCTTCACAGATAGGCCTGCTGCATTTTGGAAATTGATTGATCAGGAGTGCTGAGCTGAGAGTCTTGTCCTTCTTCCAGACATTAATCAGATGTCAGCAATTTGATGTCTTCTAGATTTTCTAGACTGACAGAATCCATGAAGACCTCACTGCTTCCCCCAAAGGGGAGATAGGCTGTTTCTGACCAGAATGACCCAGGACAGTTTCTTAGAAAATCACAAAGCATTTATCTTGACTTAGAATTTTAAATAATGGCGAACCTAAGTAGGCTGCTGGGTCTGACTAGACACACATAGTTGGCAGTTGGACAGATCGTGTTTTGGAGCCACAATTTGAATTATTTTCATGACCAACTGTAACAGAACATAGGCTGATCACACTTCTTGCACTCAGCACTGTCTCCCTATTTCAAGGTCCTGGATCAGATAAGAGCACTCCTAGTGATAAGATTTGAGCAAAAATTGATGTAGCTTACTACTTACGGAGTAATATTGATAATTCCTTGTATTGATGGTGTATGTGATGTATTTTTTTATTATTCATTCAGGGGATGTGGGCGTCGCTGGCAAGGCCAGCATTTATTACCCATCCCTAATTCCCATGAGAAGGTGGTGGTGAGCTGCCTTCTTGAACTGCTGCAGTCTGTGTGGTGAAGGTTCTCCCACAGTGCTATTAGGTAGGGAGTTCCAGGATTTTGGCCCAGCGGCAATATATTTCCAAGTCGGGATGGTGTGTGACTTGGTGGAGAACGTGCAAGTGGTGTTGTTCCCACGAGCCTGCTACCTTTGTCCTTCTAGGTGGTAGAGGTCGTGGGTTTGGGAGGTGTTGTCGAAAAAGCCTTGGCGAGTTGCTGCAGTGCATCCTGTGGATGGTACATACTGCAGCCACTGTGCACCGGTGGTGGAGGGAGTGAATGTTTAGGGTGGTGGATGGGGTGCCAATCAAGCGGGCTGCTTTGTCCTGGATGGTGTAGAGCGTCTTCAGTGTTGTTGGAGCTACACTCATCCAGACAAGTGGAGAGTATTCCATCACACTCCTGACTGGTGCCTTGTCGATGGTGGAAAGACTTTGGGGAGTCAGGAGGTGAGTCGCTCGCCGCAGAATACCCAGCCTCTGATCTGCTCTTGTAGCCACAGTATTTACGTGGCTGGTCCAGTTAAGTTTCTGGTCAATGGTGACCCCCAGGATGAGGATGTTGATGGTGGGGGATTCGGCAATGGTAATGTCATTGAATGTCAAGGGGAGGTGGTTAGATTCTCTCTTGTTGGAGATGGTCATTGCCTGGCACTTGTCTCGCGCAAATGTTACTTGCCACTTATCAGCCCAAGCCTGGATGTTGTCCAGGCCTTGCTGCATGTGAGCATGGACTGCTTCATTATCTGAGGGGTTGCGAATGGAACTGAACACTGTGCAATCATCAGCGAACATCCCCATTTCTGACCTTATGATGGAGGGAAGGTCATTGATGAAGCAGCTGAAGATGGTTGGGCCTAGGACATTGCCCTGAGGAACTCCTGCAGCAATGTCCTGGGGCTGAGATGATTGGCCTCCAACAACCACTACCATCTTCCTTTATGCTAGGGATGACTCCAGCCAGTGGAGAGTTTTCCCCTGATTCCCACTGACTTCAATTTTACTAGGGCTCCTTGGTGCCACTCGGTCAATTCCTGCCTTGACGTCAAGGGCAGTTACTCTCACCTCACCTCTGGAATTCAGCTCTTTTGTCCATGTTTGGACCAAGCTGTGATGAGGTCGGGAGCCAAGTAGCCCTGGTGGAACCCAAACTGAGCATCGGTGAGCAGGTTACAGGTGAGTAAGTGCTGCTTGATAGCACTGTTGATGACATCGTCTATCACTTTGCTGATGATTGAGAGTAGACAGATGGGGCAGTAATTGGCAGATTGGATTAGTCCTGCTTTTTGTGGACAGGACATACCTGAGCAATTTTCCACATTGTCGGGTCGACGCCAGTGTTGTAGCTGTACTGGAACAGTTTGGCAAGGGGCGCAGCTAGTTCTGGAGCACAAGTCAATTTTTGATTTCTTTCCTCTTCCCCTTCAGCTTTTTGATGAGGGTGCCTTTTCTCATGGACTCTGACATACTGCCTGCCAGAAGCATACCCCCATACACTTCCAGTAGATCTGGGCCTGTCCAGTCCCACAGAGCCAAGTACAACTCGACTAGTAAGCTGTCGCTTCCGGGAGTTCTACTCTTCTCGAAGGACTGGAAGGCCTTTTTCAGCTCGTCCAAGGTCAGTGGCCAATCCATGCTCTCCCGCTCGCTATCCTCTAAGACTTCCGTGATAGAGACAGGAAGGACTGGGAGGCCGTACTGTCTGTGGGCTTTGCATTGTACAGCCCGGCATAAAAGGGTTTGCTGATCCAGAGGTGTTACAAGACTTCAGCACTACAACATTCTTGTTTATTTAATTTATTTTATTTCATCACCCACCCAACAACCAGAAAATGGCTAGATAAACGGTCTTGTGCTTCCCCCATGCCACTCTAGATCATCAAGGTATAAGGAAGCTTCTCTTTTTAGCAGATTGTAGAATATTTAACGGATCTCGGCCAGTGTCTAAAATGATAAAAAGGCCTCACTTAGGTAATGCTATTTATTTTCCAAAGATATGTAAATACGGCCAGGAGACTGGAAGGTAGCCAATGTAACACCTCTGTACAACGAGAGGATAAACTGGGTGACTATAGACCAATTAGCCTATGAGTTGTGGAGAAACTTAATTAGAATTAAAATTAGTGAGCATCTAGAAATGCATGTGTATTGTCCATTTTATAATTTACACCAATGGAGAGAACATAGCCATAATGCTCTTCATTTGGTGGGGGGGGTGGTCAGTTGAAATTTTTTTGTAAAAGTGGCATCTCTTGATTTTTTTTTAAGACTTTGTGTGTCTATCAAATGATTCATATTTTTCAGCTCACTTGACCGTAACTCTTGGGTCTTATTGAATTCACAGGGCTGCCCTATATAAATAACATCAATGCTTGTTACTGCTCACTAGAAATAATCTTAGAAAATCCACGATGCTCACAGCATTGCAGTAAAATTTACAAAAGTATTTTCATTCAACAACCACCCATTTTCCATTCAGACGAACATAGTAAGATGTTGTTTGTAAGGCTATTCAAAGCCTCCCAAGTACTGAAAAGAAAGCATCAATTAACTTGGGGCACCTCATCGCTGGCCAAAAAGTGCTTACACCGCACAAATATTACTTTTTCCTCCTTCCAGATTTTCTAGTTCAACAATGTTCCTTTTTCCTTATGATAGCAGTGCTAAAGAGCATGTCAGGAAATTGGCATCCCTCCTTCAAAACATTACGCCAATATTATACTAAGTTCTTGATGCAGCCAGCTACAAGTGCATGTTTCAGTGATAAAGCTGACTACTGTATAATGAAAGAAACCAAAAAGAAAAAATGCTATTGACAGGACTTTCCTAAATACTTCCCACCATTTATTGAACTGATTTCATCAGCCAATCACTGTATATCGGGTATTGGAGGCAGAGCAGAAAAGGACAATCAAGCCTAAAGCATCTGAGCTGTGAGAGCCGGTTTAAGAGCCCAGGATTGTTTCCATAGGAAAAAATGAATCAGGGAAGATGTTGTTCAAGTATTCAAGATTCTTAAGGGCATGAAGAATATGAACCATGATAATACGTTTGAGATTGCCTTGAACTCTAGAACCAGCGGGCACAGGATCAAGCTTAGAAGAGGAAAGGTGTGTAGACAGTTTAGATTTAGATTTTACTTTAGGCAGAAGGAAGTGAATGTGCGGAATGAACTGCCCAGGAAGGCAGCAGAGGCAGATTTTGTGAAGATTTGCCAGATATTTGAGGGAGCAAGACCAGTTAGATGGACCACAGTTTTTTCCAGTCTTGTACTTTCCTACATTCCTACGCAACAGGACTTGCCAGCAGAACCCAATGAGTTGAGGAAATAATTGAAACTGAAAGTTGCACCTTTGTTGATTAAAATGGACCAGTCAGAAAAAATAAATTATGTTCAATCCAAAGTTGTTTGCTAACATATACATGCCAAATTTATACCATTCTTTTCCGACATGCAAACAATAATTCACTTGCTTCTTCTAACATGGAATATGCTTGCAGTTAAATTTCAAAAACTGACTTGCATAGCTGTAATAAATGTGATTTGTGGTAAATAGAATTCAGACATGATAAAATAATCTGTTTAATTAGCAAACCAAAGTTTTAGAATCTTCTATCAAATTTTAACTTAAAAATTTAACTCTGGCTGTTTATATCATGCACTGTGCATTTTAATTAAGTTACAGATCTTCTACACTTCCCATTTGAAAAGTTTTCCCCTTACTTCAAATGTCTCATCTTCTCTGTAAAACTATTTCTATAACAATAATATGAAGAAATGTATTTAATTTGTGGAAAAACATTGGATTGCAAGAAGTTTTCACCCTAAATTGCAGTAACATAAGGTATCAAATTTGAACAAAGTGAAGCATCTTTAAAAAAATTAACACTACCTTAACTCCAAAGTGTTGAAATACGACTTAAATGTTAACATTTTAGTAATCATCACATTAAAAAGCTACAAGTATTTGACTATACGTGTTTATCATAAAAAATAATTACCAGCAACACCTTCAAGCCTCAGCTGGTAAGAATCTAGCTGTGCTTTTCACTACGCAGTTTGATTATTTATGTCAAAAGCGCATTTCTTGCTTTAGCCTAATGTGTTTTCCTTTGTTTTTTTTAAAAAGTTTCAACGGAAAGCACTGGAGGTCAAGATTTTAAAATGACAGAATAGATCTCTTTAATTAAAAAATAGAATCAGTGACAATTAAGAAATATGATCACTTATTTTGCAAACTGTTGCTCATTAATGGCATTTAAATAGCTCTGTCACTATGACCAGGTGATGCAATATTAATCTGCAAAGTGGTGCTGCTCATGCCTAATTTTTTTAAATTCTTTCATAGGATGTGGGCATCGCTGGCAACGCCAGCATTTATTGCCCATCCGTAATTCAAGATAAATGGGAGCGTGGAGCAGTCAGGTAAAGAATGAAGCACAGGCAGGAACGTACAGCGATCAGGCAGGGATTACAACACAGAGCCAGGGAGAACTGTAGCTAAGTGAAATAGAAACTGAAGTATGACACAAGGTCCAAGATGAGGCAGGATCAGTGTCCTCTTGCTTAGCGAAACAGCAATGCCCAAAGCTGCATGGGCACATGTGTTCAAGGCCAAGAATGCAGATATTTGACGTTAACTTGTTTCTCCATGGTTTGCAGTTTCTTCCTTTTTCAATATACTTCTCTTTTTTCACGTTATCTTAATTTCTGTTCTTTTCATTCTCTCCACTATAATTTATCTTTTAATTGATTCTTATTTTTCTTTGCTTCCATTTCTGTTTCCCTTTTCATTCATTAAGTCCCTCTTTTTAATTTGTTAATTTTGCACATGTGCAATTTTTTGTTTAATGTGGAGGAAG
Source organism: Heptranchias perlo (assembly GCF_035084215.1). Classification (NCBI taxonomy): domain Eukaryota; kingdom Metazoa; phylum Chordata; class Chondrichthyes; order Hexanchiformes; family Hexanchidae; genus Heptranchias; species Heptranchias perlo. Next base: position 37,013,399 of record NC_090336.1, read on the forward strand.
CTAAAAGCAGGTGGGATGAGGAATTGGAAAATACTCTGGAGAAGCCAATGAAAAACATGGGCTTCTAGCTGGCAAGGCACTCAGGTTGACAGGCAAAAAAACACCTAGAGCAGGCAGGCAAGGAGGTATTTATTTTGCTTCCTGATCTTTGTCCATGTCCCTTTTGGGGGTCATCGCTGAACGGAGAAGACCAGGTGTTTTTTTTTAAATAATGGATCTCCTGTGGCGTTATCAAGGCAGCCCCAGGGTAAGAAAGTGTCTATACCAGTAGCACAGAAAGCAGTCTTGGAGCCAAATTAAAACCCCAGGCCCCTGATAAAGGTTTGACATTGAGGGGCAAAATTTAGACTTTTGAGCAGGATTGCTCCTTGCTATTGATAGCTGTTTGCTAACTACCACTTTTTGATTGGAAGTTTTTCTGAAATTGATGATTGGTAGTATACATTCCCACATATTATGGTGCCATGTCCTAACCCGCATCAAGTCCCGTGCACCCATCACCCCTGTGCTCGCTGGCCTACTTTGGCTCCCAGTCCGACAACACCTCAAATTTAAAATTCTCATCCTTTGTTGAAATCCCTCCATGGCCTCATCCCTTCCTAACTCTGTAACTTCCTCCAGCCCTACATCCCGTCAAGATCGCTGCGCTCCTCCAATTCTGGCCTCTTGAGCATCCCCGATTTCCATCGTCCTCCCCATTGGTGGTTGTGCCTTAAGCTGCCTAGGCCTTAAGCTCTGAAATTCTCTCCCTAAACCTCTCCGCCTCTCTACCTCTTTCTCCTCCTTTAAGATACTCGTTAATACCTACCTCTTTGACCAAGCTTTTGGTCATCTGTCCCAATATTGTCCTAGTGGCTCGGTGTCAAATTTTGTTTGATAACACTCCTGTGAAGCGCCTTGGGATGTTTTACGACATTAAAGGCGCTATATAAATGCGAGTTATTGTGTCAATACCTTCCACACCTGGTGTTTCTCACTAATTTTACGAATGCAAAATTTCAGACAATCAATTGTGACTGAAAATTGCATAAATGAAGCTAGCGTGTGACAGATGAAACACACACTAGAGTGTATATTATATATATATATATATATATATATATATATATATATAGCAGGATTAGTTACTGTGTCTTGGATGATATGCTATTTTGTAAAGACCAGCGTGTTATACTATCTAATGTGGGGATTTGTCCCTTTCAGGCCACAAAGTCTAATTGATGCTAAACAAACACAGGCTCAGATCAATTAGTTTAATTATTGCTTAGTCATTGTCAGCTTGGTTCAGTGTTTACACACTCACTTTCCAAAGTCAGTCGGTTGTGGGTTTAAGCCCCAATCCAGCAAATAATGTATGCTGATACATACATACAGTGCAGTACTGTGAGGAACTCCCGTGTCCTGGCCAACATTCATCCTTCAATCAATGCCACCAAAACAGATGAATTGATCACACTTTATTTTCAGGTTGTGCAGCCTTGGTGTGCCCAAACTGGCTGCCGTGTTTGCCTACAAATCAGTGACTACACTTCAAAAAGTAATTCATTGGCTGTGAAACACTTTGAGACATCCGAAGGACATGAAGGTTCTTTCTATAAAGGTCTCTGCTTTCAGGTTGCAAGCCAGAAGCACCTCGCATTAAGTGATTAGTTTTCTTTGTCCTTTTCCTTAAAAGAATTGCTAATTTCAGTAGGAACAAGCATTCTGTCTCCAATCAGGATAGTTTTTCTATTGTTCCCTACATTGCAATTGATTTAAAAATGCTTTTCATCTAAAGCATGACACAGAAAGAAAATTTGCTTATAGACAGCTGTGATGGGCAAAAATAATAAATCTTATATGACACTGTTCACAGTAATTCAGAGAATACACTGCTTTACAATAACTGAAGCACTTTTCCATAAAATTTCAATTTTGAATCAATAGTATGATTTAAAGCACCAGTGTTCTGCCTCTCCCAAGCCGCTTGACTGCGAAGGAGGTTTCCAGCCAATTACTGTAACCAGCTGCTCATACATGTTCCGCTTATTGGCAATTTAATCCAAACTCTAATTTTAAAACCGTGTCAGTGAGTTGAGCACTTGCGAACTATACTGTTATAGTAACCGGCTGGAAAACCACTTCATTATTAGGCAGGCTAAGAGAGATAGAACACAGGTATTTTAAAACATGTTACGGATTAAAAATTGAGTTTGTCAACAACTTTTTCACTCTCTCACTTTGTACAAGTCTCTGATTAATTTAGTCTCTTCTCTTACATGTTGATCACAGAATTTCTATCTTTCTCCATGTTTCTTTCTTTCATCCATCATGCTTGGTTCTCTCAATTCTTTCAGGTATTCTCAGTTTTGTGGGACATGGCATGTTTCATTATCACTCTGTCTCGTTCTCCACTGCTCAGTTGGTTTCCCGTCCTTCCTGTGTCACCTTCCTCTCTGTAGCATGCGCTTGCCTTCTCACTCTCTTACCCCATTGCTCTCGTGCACTATCACCTTTGCTTTCTACATAAAAGTAAACTTTTGAAAATAGTTTTCCTGTTAAAACTTACCTCAAAGGTTGCAAAATGTATTTATTGTTATAGCCCGTTTTCACATTTCAAGTACTATACAGATTACCGGCACAGAATCATGCAGATACATATGGTAGTTTTCTCCATTCACAGTACTGCATATTAGAAATTGTAGACACAAGTGTTCTCCATGAGTTGTAATTACTGTCTCTTCAGTCGATAGTGATAGCTCTGGGAAGACTACGAACTCAAGCCATAGGCTTCTCAGACAAGCAAAGGCCTTCAAAGGAAAACATTGTTAGGCACATTTTATACGCAAATACTGTTGTAAAGGTATTGTCGTGTTTCAGGATTTTTTGACCACTTTTTAGCAGAAAGGATCTGAAAATAAGGGTTACTTTTGATTTTTTTTTTAAATGTTATTTTCCCCAGAGTCTAAACAATAAGCAATTTGTTAACTTGTCTAGGTAATCAAGATGTGGAGATGCCGGTGATGGACTGGGGTTGACAATTGTAAACAATTTTACAACACCAAGTTATAGTCCAGCAATTTTATTTTAAATTCACAAGCTTTCGGAGGCTACCTCCTTCCTCAGGTGAACGATGTGGAATCAAAGAACACCTCAGAACCATTGTGATGGATAGCCCTATGATCCTGGCCTGTCTGTAAAGAAAGATAAATAGAGAGGGGCTTTTTGAAACAAAAAGACTGCAGAGGTAGTTAAACGCAAAGAGCTGTCAGAAATGCTAAGTCACGTAACACTATCCACTGATGTGGGGAAGCATGTCAGGTACTTTATTTTGTATCATTATAGAATTACGTGAAGATAGGTTGTACTGACTGACCCAAGCATGTTCACTTGCTGTGAAGTAAAACAGCTTAATGATTAAATTCAAGTTTCATTTCACTGTTAACTCAATCCACCTTCAGAGAGTTAAAAAAATACACATTCAATTTCCGGTCCAGGTCACGAGGGGCAATTATTGTTACACCTCCAGGTTATGCTATCGTGCAAGTGGATATAAGGCAACGTGAGTCAACTCTCATAAAAGTGAGACACACAGATTGCTTACAGGGGCAACTGAAATCACCAAACCGCATTTGTAACAGGTATGCTTAATCATTCTTTTGCAATTAACATCTTCATGTGAGTTGGCCGAAAGGATTTTCAAAGTTTTTGGAGCCATTTAGCCAGCTCCTTCTTGCTTTTGCTGACTATTTGTTCTGGATTTGTTGTTTTTATACATCCTTTGTAATTTTTCATTAAGTTTATCAACTGATTTTCCTCACATTTCATTTGCACATCACTATCTGTTCGGTTTTGATTTGTCACTGTTCTATGAACATAACATTTGAGCCAGAGCTGCAAGAAATACATAAAGGTGTGATGCCAAAAATGTAATCTGACAAATAGGCAAAACATGCACAATACATATTTTTTTCTTTTCACTCTCTCGGTTTCTCTCTGATTTCCCATGTCATTGCTCATCATAAATCAGAGAATAAGTTGTCTTATAAGAACAGCAGCATTATACCATGAACAATTTATCTTTCTAACGTGTAAGTGTGTGTCCATTTAAGGCTTTTCTTGAAATGAATACTTGGGTGAATTACAGGTCAGTCTAGGAATTACTTTCAACTAAAAGTTTAATTGTTATTAAGTAAACATCAGCTCAAAAGCCACTCATAGTTTAATCATTGTTTTGGTTAGGAAACTGTAGAGACAATGCTTATCAATTTCGGTCTGCAGATAAGAAGCACATAGCAACTTAAAATTGTTTTACATCTGTAACAAAATGTCAGGTCCAGAATATTGTCACACTGTTTCTAATACATTAATAGCAGATCCCCTGACATTGCTCACAGGGGATTTTGTAAGAACACGGGTGTTATTTATGCCCAAGTAGCATACACTGATTTGTCAGCACTGGTGGCTAGAATCTGGAAACACTAGGAAGGAGTTCCAGGGTCCAGCAGAACTAGAGTCTTACCATTAAACCCCGAAAATAACACAGGAGAGCAAGTGTTTTTTTAAAAAATGTAACCAAAATGAATAGGAGAAGGGTTTGCCATGATTGACATATACAGTCGTCAATCCGGAAGAATTCACTAATTCAAATTTATCTTCCAGGTGAGCTTAAGCTGAGAAAAGTAAAATAAAATCCTCTTCAACTTTTCCAATGAGAAAAATAATACAATTCATAAACAAATTTTGTTTCCTTTTTAACTGTCAACAAAAAAAAGTACAAGTGTTGTCTAAGTGAGCTATTCATAACAGAAAAGGAGTGATCGTTAATATTTTGATTGTAAAACTTGATTGAAGTAAAACTTGAAAATTCAGTCTCCAGTTTGTTTTTAAATCTTTCAATAATCAAAGAAGCTCTCAAATCTCATGATTAAGATGTGGAGATGCCGGTGATGGACTGGGGTTGACAATTGTAAACAATTTTACAACACCAAGTTATAGTCCAGCAATTTTATTTTAAATTCACAAGCTTTCGGAGATTTTCTCCTTCCTCAGGCAAATGTTTCAAGATCTCCTTGAAGCCTACGCATTTATACATATTGAACAATAATACATGGTGTTTACAGACTGCCCCTGCAACTGCCCGTTGCCAAGGCAATCACCGTGTTCAGACAGAGAGGTGTTACCTGCAGAACCTCCGAATACACATTCAATAAAAAAAAAACAGGGAAAAAAAACAGAGAGAGAAAAAAAAACACAGAGAGAGGCAGAAACATCCGGAAGGCAGAGAGAGCCAGCAAATGACCCATTATATTAAAAACAGATAACATTTGTTCGCTGGTGGGGTAACGTGTAGCGTGACATGAACCCAAGATCCCGGTTGAGGCCGTCCTCATGGGTGCGGAACTTGGCTATCAATTTCTGCTCGACGATTTTGCGTTGTCGTGTGTCTCGAAGGCCGCCTTGGAGTACGCTTACCCGAAGGTCGGTGGATGAATGTCCATGACTGCTGAAGTGTTCCCCGACTGGGAGGGAACCCTCCTGTTTGGCGATTGTTGCGCGGTGTCCGTTCATCCGTTGTCGCAGCGTCTGCATGGTCTCGCCAATGTACCATGCTCTGGGGCATCCTTTCCTGCAACGTATGAGGTAGACAACGTTGGCTGAGTCACAGGAGTATGAACCATGCACCTGGTGGGTGGTGTCATCTCGTGTGATGGTGGTATCTGTGTCGATGATCTGGCATGTCTTGCAGAGGTTACCGTGGCAGGGTTGTGTGGCGTCGTGGACGCTGTTCTCTTGAAAGCTAGGTAGTTTGCTGCGAACGATGGTCTGTTTGAGGTTGGGTGGCTGTTTAAAGGCGAGTAGTGGAGGTGTGGGGATGGCCATAGCGAGGTGTTTGTCCTCATTGATGACATGTTGAAGGCTGCGGAGAACATGGCGTAGTTTCTCCGCTCCGGGGAAGTACTGGACGACAAAGGGTACTCTGTTGGTTGCGTCCCGTGTTAGTCTCCTGAGGAGGTCTATGCGATTTTTTGCTGTGGCCCGTCGGAACTGTCGATCGATGAGTCGAGCGTCATATCCCGTTCTTACTAGGGCGTCTTTCAGCGTCTGTAGGTGTCCATCGCGTTCCTCCTCGTCTGAGCAGACCCTGTGTATTCGCAGGGCCTGTCCATAGGGGATGGCCTCTTTGACGTGGTTAGGGTGGAAGCTGGAAAAGTGGAGCATCGTGAGGTTGTCCGTGGGCTTGCGGTAGAGTGAGGTGCTGAGGTGCCCGTCTTTGATGGAGATTCGTGTGTCCAAGAAAGAAACTGATTCTGAGGAGTAGTCCATGGTGAGCTTGATGGTGGGATGGAACTTGTTGATGTTATCGTGTAGTCTCTTTAGTGATTCCTTGCCGTGGGTCCATAGAAAGAAAATGTCGTCGATGTATCTGGTGTATAGTGTTGGTTGGAGGTCTTGTGCAGTGAAGAAGTCCTGCTCGAACTTGTGCATGAAAATGTTGGCGTATTGGGGTGCGAATTTGGTCCCCATGGCTGTTCCGTGTGTTTGGGTAAAGAACTGGTTATCGAAGGTGAAGACATTGTGATCCAGGATGAAGCGGATGAGTTGTAGGATGGCTTCCGGAGATTGGCTGTTGTTGGTGTTGAGTATTGATGCTGTCGCAGCGATGCCGTCATCGTGGGGGATACTGGTGTATAGTGCCGAGACGTCCATCGTGGTGAGAAGTGTTCCTGGTTCAACTGGTCCGTGGGTACTGAGTTTTTGTAGGAAGTCTGTAGTGTCGCGACAGAAGCTGGGGGTTCCCTGTACGATGGGTTTCAGGATGCCCTCGATGTATCCAGAGAGGTTCTCACACAGGGTTCCGTTGCCTGATACGATGGGACGTCCGGGTGTGTTGGCTTTGTGTATCTTTGGGAGGCAGTAGAAGTCTCCCACGCGGGGATTACGTGGGATGAGAATGCGTAGGATGCTTTGAAGGTCTGGATCGAAGGTCTTGATCAGTTTGTTGAGCTGGTGGGTGTGTTCTTTGGTCGGATCTGCGGGTAACCGTCTGTAGTGTTCCTGGTTGTCCAGTTGTCGGTATGCTTCTTTGCAATAGTCTGTTCTGTTCTGTATGACTATGGCTCCTCCTTTGTCCGCTGGTTTGATGACGATGTTGCGGTTGGTCTTGAGAGCGTTGATGGCGTTGCGTTGTGCTCGGGTGACATTCTGGACTGTCTTCTGAGTGCGGCTGATGAATCTGGCATTGACGCATTTCCTGACAGCTTGAGCATACATGTCCAGCTGAGGGCAGCGACCCTCCGGAGGAGTCCAGTTTGACTCTTTCCTCTTCGGTTGCTGTACCGCGGATCCCTCTGTCTGCTGTTCCGGATCGTCGATTGTCTCATTGGGTTCGCTGCTGAAATCTTGGGGTTTGTGGTAGAATTCCCGGAGCCTCATTCTCCTGATGAATTCCTCTGTGTCCGCCGCGAGACTAGTGGGGTCCATTTTGGTAGTGGGGCAGAAATTGAGCCCTCGGCTGAGAACTTCGATTTCGTCTGGTTGAAGGGTGTGGTCGGATAAATTGACAATAGACTTCCCTATGGTTGCAACCGTGGTACCAGGGGAAGCGTCAATGCCAGATTCATCAGCCGCACTCAGAAGACAGTCCAGAATGTCACCCGAGCACAACGCAACGCCATCAACGCTCTCAAGACCAACCGCAACATCGTCATCAAACCAGCGGACAAAGGAGGAGCCATAGTCATACAGAACAGAACAGACTATTGCAAAGAAGCATACCGACAACTGGACAACCAGGAACACTACAGACGGTTACCCGCAGATCCGACCAAAGAACACACCCACCAGCTCAACAAACTGATCAAGACCTTCGATCCAGACCTTCAAAGCATCCTACGCATTCTCATCCCACGTAATCCCCGCGTGGGAGACTTCTACTGCCTCCCAAAGATACACAAAGCCAACACACCCGGACGTCCCATCGTATCAGGCAACGGAACCCTGTGTGAGAACCTCTCTGGATACATCGAGGGCATCCTGAAACCCATCGTACAGGGAACCCCCAGCTTCTGTCGTGACACTACAGACTTCCTACAAAAACTCAGTACCCACGGACCAGTTGAACCAGGAACACTTCTCACCACGATGGACGTCTCGGCACTATACACCAGTATCCCCCACGATGACGGCATCGCTGCGACAGCATCAATACTCAACACCAACAACAGCCAATCTCCGGAAGCCATCCTACAACTCATCCGCTTCATCCTGGATCACAATGTCTTCACCTTCGATAACCAGTTCTTTACCCAAACACACGGAACAGCCATGGGGACCAAATTCGCACCCCAATACGCCAACATTTTCATGCACAAGTTCGAGCAGGACTTCTTCACTGCACAAGACCTCCAACCAACACTATACACCAGATACATCGACGACATTTTCTTTCTATGGACCCACGGCAAGGAATCACTAAAGAGACTACACGATAACATCAACAAGTTCCATCCCACCATCAAGCTCACCATGGACTACTCCTCAGAATCAGTTTCTTTCTTGGACACACGAATCTCCATCAAAGACGGGCACCTCAGCACCTCACTCTACCGCAAGCCCACGGACAACCTCACGATGCTCCACTTTTCCAGCTTCCACCCTAACCACGTCAAAGAGGCCATCCCCTATGGACAGGCCCTGCGAATACACAGGGTCTGCTCAGACGAGGAGGAACGCGATGGACACCTACAGACGCTGAAAGACGCCCTAGTAAGAACGGGATATGACGCTCGACTCATCGATCGACAGTTCCGACGGGCCACAGCAAAAAATCGCATAGACCTCCTCAGGAGACTAACACGGGACGCAACCAACAGAGTACCCTTTGTCGTCCAGTACTTCCCCGGAGCGGAGAAACTACGCCATGTTCTCCGCAGCCTTCAACATGTCATCAATGAGGACAAACACCTCGCTATGGCCATCCCCACACCTCCACTACTCGCCTTTAAACAGCCACCCAACCTCAAACAGACCATCGTTCGCAGCAAACTACCTAGCTTTCAAGAGAACAGCGTCCACGACGCCACACAACCCTGCCACGGTCACCTCTGCAAGACATGCCAGATCATCGACACAGATACCACCATCACACGAGATGACACCACCCACCAGGTGCATGGTTCATACTCCTGTGACTCAGCCAACGTTGTCTACCTCATACGTTGCAGGAAAGGATGCCCCAGAGCATGGTACATTGGCGAGACCATGCAGACGCTGCGACAACGGATGAACGGACACCGCGCAACAATCGCCAAACAGGAGGGTTCCCTCCCAGTCGGGGAACACTTCAGCAGTCATGGACATTCATCCACCGACCTTCGGGTAAGCGTACTCCAAGGCGGCCTTCGAGACACACGACAACGCAAAATCGTCGAGCAGAAATTGATAGCCAAGTTCCGCACCCATGAGGACGGCCTCAACCGGGATCTTGGGTTCATGTCACGCTACACGTTACCCCACCAGCGAACAAATGTTATCTGTTTTTAATATAATGGGTCATTTGCTGGCTCTCTCTGCCTTCCGGATGTTTCTGCCTCTCTCTGTGTTTTTTTTTTCTCTGTTTTTTTTCCCTGTTTGTTTTTTTATTGAATGTGTATTCGGAGGTTCTGCAGGTAACACCTCTCTGTCTGAACACGGTGATTGCCTTGGCAACGGGCAGTTGCAGGGGCAGTCTGTAAACACCATGTATTATTTGTTCAATATGTATAAATGCGTAGGCTTCAAGGAGATCTTGAAACATTTGCCTGAGGAAGGAGAAAATCTCCGAAAGCTTGTGAATTTAAAATAAAATTGCTGGACTATAACCTCATGATTAAGGTCAGAGCATGTCGACAGGTGGCAGAATGGATAGCAAACAGGCTACAAAACAGAAGAGAGAGATGGGGTTAAGGGTAGCTACTCAGACTCGCAAACGGTGAGAGTGGTGTTCCACGGGGATTGATTCTGGAACCACTGTTGTTCACAATTTACATTAACGATTTGTACTAGCGAATTGGAAATACAATTTTAAAATTTGGGTACGACACCAAGTTGGGGGGTGTAATTAATACAAAGGAAGAAAGCGTCAAAATGCAAGACAATATTAATAAACTTCAATATAAATAAGTGCTAGGTAGTGCATTTTGGTAGGGAGAATATGGAGGCCACAAAATGCTTGGATAATAAGTCTAAATGAGCAGAGGAGTAAAGGGATCTCAGGGTACAGATACACAAATCACTAAAAGTAGTGACACAGGTTAATAAGGCCATTTAAAAAAGGCAAACCAAGCACTGGTGTTCATTTTTAGAGGGACAGAATTGAAAAGCAGAGAGGTTATGTAAAACTTGTATAGAACCTTGGTTAGACCACACTTGGAGTACTATGCACAGTTCTAGTCTCCATATTATAAAAAGGATATGGAGGTATTGGAGAAGGCGGCTCACCACCACCTTCTCAAGGGCAATCAGGGATTGGTAATAAATGCTGGCCTTGCCAGCGATGCTCACATCCCATGAATGAATTTTAAAAAAAGATTCACAAGGATGATACCAGAACTGAGAGGATATACTTATCAGAAAAGGCTGAGGCTCTCTTCTCTTGAAGAGAGGGTGACCTGACAGAGGTCTTTAAGATAATGAAAGAGTAGAGAAATTGTTTCCACTTGCGGGGGAGCCCAAAGCCAGAGGTCATAAACATAAGGTAGTCACTAATAAATCAAATAGGGAATTCAGGAGAAACTTCTTCACCCAAAGAGTGGTAAGAATGTGGAACGCACTATCATAAGGAGTTGTTGAGGCAAATAGCACAGATACATTTAAGGGGAAGCTAGATAAGCACAAGGGAGAAAGGAATAGAAGGTAAACAGAGTTGGATAAAGTAGGGAGGGAGGAGGCTCGTGTGGAGCATAAATGCCGACATAGACCAGTAGGACTGAATGGCCTGTTTTAGTGCTGATGTGGAGATGCCGGTGATGGACTGGGGTTGACAATTGTAAACAATTTTACAACACCAAGTTATAGTCCAGCAATTTTATTTTAAATTCACAAGCTTTCGGAGATTTTCTCCTTCCTCAGGTAAATGTTTCAAGATCTCCTTGAAGCCTACGCATTTATACATATTGAATAATACATGGTGTTTACAGACTGCCCCTGCAACTGCCCGTTGCCAAGGCAATCACCGTGTTCAGACAGAGAGGTGTCATCTGCAGAACCCCCGAATACACATTCAACAAAAAAACAAACAGGGAAAAAAAACAGAGAAAAAAAAACAGAGAGAGGCAGAAACATCCGGAAGGCAGAGAGAGCCAGCAAATGACCCATTATATTAAAAACAGATAACATTTGTTCGCTGGTGGGGTAACGTGTAGCGTGACATGAACCCAAGATCCCGGTTGAGGCCGTCCTCATGGGTGCGGAACTTGGCTATCAATTTCTGCTCGACGATTTTGCGTTGTCGTGTGTCTCGAAGGCCGCCTTGGAGTACGCTTACCCGAAGGTCGGTGGATGAATGTCCATGACTGCTGAAGTGTTCCCCGACTGGGAGGGAACCCTCCTGTTTGGCGATTGTTGCGCGGTGTCCGTTCATCCGTTGTCGCAGCGTCTGCATGGTCTCGCCAATGTACCATGCTCTGGGGCATCCTTTCCTGCAACGTATGAGGTAGACAACGTTGGCCGAGTCACAGGAGTATGAACCATGCACCTGGTGGGTGGTGTCATCTCGTGTGATGGTGGTATCTGTGTCGATGATCTGGCATGTCTTGCATGTCTGGCATGTCTTGCAAGACATGCCAGATCATCGACACAGATACCACCATCACACGAGATGACACCACCCACCAGGTGCATGGTTCATACTCCTGTGACTCGGCCAACGTTGTCTACCTCATACGTTGCAGGAAAGGATGCCCCAGAGCATGGTACATTGGCGAGACCATGCAGACGCTGCGACAACGGATGAACGGACACCGCGCAACAATCGCCAAACAGGAGGGTTCCCTCCCAGTCGGGGAACACTTCAGCAGTCATGGACATTCATCCACCGACCTTCGGGTAAGCGTACTCCAAGGCGGCCTTCGAGACACACGACAACGCAAAATCGTCGAGCAGAAATTGATAGCCAAGTTCCGCACCCATGAGGACGGCCTCAACCGGGATCTTGGGTTCATGTCACGCTACACGTTACCCCACCAGCGAACAAATGTTATCTGTTTTTAATATAATGGGTCATTTGCTGGCTCTCTCTGCCTTCCGGATGTTTCTGCCTCTCTCTGTGTTTTTTTTCTCTGTTTTTTTTCCCTGTTTGTTTTTTTGTTGAATGTGTATTCGGGGGTTCTGCAGATGACACCTCTCTGTCTGAACACGGTGATTGCCTTGGCAACGGGCAGTTGCAGGGGCAGTCTGTAAACACCATGTATTATTCAATATGTATAAATGCGTAGGCTTCAAGGAGATCTTGAAACATTTACCTGAGGAAGGAGAAAATCTCCGAAAGCTTGTGAATTTAAAATAAAATTGCTGGACTATAACTTGGTGTTGTAAAATTGTTTACAACTGTTTTAGTGCTGCAGACTCAATGTAACCCAATGAAAGATGTCCTGCTCCAGCAAGATCTGGCCTATTGTTTTGTGTATGTCTGTCACACACCTCTGGTAACTGTTTTGTGCAAAGCAATTTTAAAATGCTGTGTTTCAGCTTCCTCTCTCCAGGAACGTACCAGTTCCACACCATCTCCAAGTTGTTAATTGACGAGTCAGTCAAACAAACATAGCACTCTTATCATTAACCTGATCTATAAATAAATCCACCTGTCACTTTAAATGCGCAGAGCAATGACATACTCTAGCCTTAAACTTACATTCTATGTTTGTGCCCTTATAAAATAGCACATCCTCTAACTTACAGTAAACAGCAGCATAGGAGGTTCACTATTATAAAAAAGGATATGTCTAGTATGCATTTCCTGCCCATACACTTAACACACACTTAATTTTTGTGTCACACTTCAAAAAGAAAAATATAAAAGAATTCTACCAGAATGCAAAGCATCTCAGCCAGGACACAGAAGTGTGAGGTAATGCATTTGGGTAGGGCAAACAAGGCAAGGGAGTACACAATAAAAGGGAGGATACTGAGAGGTGTAGAGGAACAAAGGGTCCTTGGAGTGCATGACCACAGATCCCCAAAGGTAGCAGAACAGGTAGATAAGGTGGTTAAAAAGGCATGCATTTCCTTTACTAGCTGAGGCATAGAATATAAGAGCAGGGAGGTTATGCCTATACTGTATAAAACATTGGTTAGGCCACAGCTTGAGTACTGCGTACAGTTCTGGTCACCACATTACAGGAAAGATGTGATTACACTAGAGAGGGTACAGAGGAGATTTACAAGGATGTTGCCAGGGCTGGAGAATTTTAGCTATGAGAAAAGATTGGATAGGCTGGGGTTGTTTTCTTTGGAACAAAGGCGGCTGAGGGGAGATTTAATTGAGGTATATAAAATTATGATGGGACAAGATAGAGAGGACCTATTTCCCTTAGCAGAGGTGTCAGTGACCAGGGGAAAAGGTTTAAAGTAATTGGTAGAAGGATTAGAGGGGAGCGAAGGAGAAATGTTTTCACACAGAGGGTGGTGGGGGTCTGGAACTCACTGCCTAAAAAAGGTGGTAGAGGCAGAAACCCTCAACTCATTTAAAAAGCACTCGGATGTGCACTTGAAGTGCTGTAACCTACAGGACTACGGACCAAGTACTGGAAAGTGGGATTAAACTGGATAGTCTTTATCGGCTGGCACGGAAACAATGGGCCAAATGGCCACCTTCTGTGCCGTAACTTTCTATGATTCTATGTCACCAATCTCCTATCCGACTTGGCAGTAGCAGCATAACTGACCTCTTTACAAATCCATACACTCTTTACCTTACAACAATAAGGCTTTGTAGCCTTAAAGGAATAAACATCTACACTTTTCATGGTATAATCATATAATGGTTACAGCACGGAAGGAGGCCATTTGGTCCATCGAGTCCATGCCGGCTCTCTGCAAGGGCAATCCAGCTAGTCCCACTCCCCCGCCCTTTCCCTGTAGCCCTGCAAATTTTTTCCCTTCAAGTACTTATCCAATTCCCTTTTGAAAGCCACGATTGAATCTTCCTCCACTACTCCCTCGGGCAGTTCTTTCCAGATCCTAACCACTCGCTGTATAAAAAAGTTTTTCCTCATGTCGTCTTTAGTTCTTTTGCCAATCACCTTAAATCTATGTCCTCTGGTTCTTGACCCCTCTGCCAATGGGAACAGTTTCTCTCTATCTATTCTGTCTGGACCCTTCATGATTTTAAATACTTCTATCAAATTTCCTCTAACCTTCTCTGTTCCAAGGAGAACAACCCCAGCTTCTCCAGTCTAACCACGTAACTGAAACTATTCTAGTAAGCCTCTTTCTGCACCCTCTCTTAAGGCCTTCACATCCTTCCTAAAGTGCAGTGCCCAGAACTGGACACAGTACTCCAGTTATGGCAGAACCAGTGCTTTATAAAGGCTTATCATGAGTTCCTTGCTTTTGTACTCTATGCCTCTATTTATAAGGCCCAGGATCCCGTATGCTTTTTTAAACTGCTTTCTCAACCTGCCCTGCCACCTTCAACGATTTGTGCACATATACCCCCAGATCTCTGTTTTCCTGGACCCCTTTTAGAATTGTGTCCTTTAGTTTATATTGTCTCTCTTCATTCTTTCTACCAAAATGTATCACTTCGTACTTTTCTGCGATAAATTTCATCTGCCACGTTCCACCAGCATGTTTATGTCCTCTTCCTCACTGTTCACTCCACTTCCAAGTTTTGTGTCATCTGCAAATTTGGAAATTGTGCCCTGTACACCCAAGTCCAAGTCATTAATATAGGAACATAGGAACAGGAGTAGGCCATTCAGCCCCTCGTGCCTGCTCCGCCATTTGATAAGATCATGGCTGATCTGTGATCTAACTCCATATACCTGCCTTTGGCCCATATCCCTTAACAACTTTGGTTGCCAAAAAGCTATCTATCTCACATTTAAATTTAGCAATTGAGCTAGTATCAATTGTCGTTTGCGGAAGAGAGTTCCAAACTTCTACCACCCTTTGTGTGTAGAAATGTTTTCTAATCTCGCTCCTGAAAGGTCTGGCTCTAATTTTTAGACTGTGCCCCCTACTCCTAAAATCCCCAACCAGCGGAAATCGTTTCTCTCTATCCACCCTATCTGTTCCCCTTAATATCTTAAACTTCGATCAGATCACCCCTTAACCTTCGAAACTCGAGAGAACACAACCCCAATTTGTGTAATCTCTCCTCGTAACTTAACCTTTGAAGTCTGGGTATCATTCTAGTAAACCTACGCTGCACTCCCTCCAAGGCCAATATGTCCTTCCGAAGGTGCGGTGCCCAGAACTGCTCACAGTACTCCAGGTGCGATCTAACCAGGGTTTTGTATAGCTGCAGCATAACTTCT
Organism: Heptranchias perlo; assembly: GCF_035084215.1. Taxonomy (NCBI): domain Eukaryota; kingdom Metazoa; phylum Chordata; class Chondrichthyes; order Hexanchiformes; family Hexanchidae; genus Heptranchias; species Heptranchias perlo. The sequence continues at coordinate 37,028,899 of NC_090336.1, forward strand.
GCCCCTTTGTACTCCAGTCCTCTAGATATAAAGGCCAGCATTCCATTAGCCTTCTTGATTATTTTCTGCACCTGTTCATGACACTTCACTGATCTATGTACCTGAACCCCTAAGTCCCTTTGGACATCCACTGTATCCAATATATATCAAAAAAAGCAGTGGTCCTGGTACGGACCCCTGGGGAACACCACTGTACACCTCCCTCCAGTCTGAAAAACAACCGTTCACCACTACTCTCCATTTCCAGTCACTTAGCCAATTTTGTATCGATGCCTCCACTGCCCCTTTTATTCGATAGGGTTCAACTTTGACGACAAGCCTATTATGTGGCACTTTATCAAACGCCTTTTGGAAGTCAATATACACCACATCAACCACATTGCCTTCATCAAAAAACTCTATCAAGTTAGGTAAACACAATTTGCCTTTAATAAATCCATGCTGGCTTTCCTTAATTAATCCCCACTTGTCCAAGTGACTGTTAATTCTGTCCCAAATTATCGTTTTTCTAAGTTTCCCCACCACCGGGGTTAAACTGACTGGCCTGTAGTTGCTGGGTTTATCCTTATACCCTTTTTTGAACAGTGTAACATTTGCAATTCTCCAGTCCTCTGGCGGCACCACCCCCATATCCAAGGATAATTAGAAGATTATGGCCAGTACCTCTGCAATTTCCATCCTTACTTCCCTCAGCAACCTTGGATGCATCCCATCCGGACCGGGTGATTTATCTACTTTAAATACAGCTAGCCTTTCTGGTACCTCTATCAATTATTAGTCCGTGCCAGATTTTGTTGTGAAAATAACAGCGAGGCTAACAGCGCCCACCGTTATTTCTATTTAAATTGGTCAGCAACTTCCGGCGACCGTACATGCGCAGTTAAACATGGAAATCCGGAAATTGCTGAACGAGATACACTGCTTCTCCGTAAGCTTCGCGAGAATGGCATCTTGTCGCCCGGCTCCCCATTAAAATGTATTGAATGGCGTGACGTTCCTGCACTGATATCGTACATACGGACTAAACTAGTCAGAAAATGTCAGGACTTGTCCATTCTGATGTAAGTACCCTTTTAACGGCGTAGTAAATCTTAATGACTGCCAAACAACCTCCCTGGCACTGAAAATTAACTTTAACAAGAATGGAGTCTCATTCTTTCAGATGTTAATTGTTGTTGGACATTTAAAAAAGCGATTAAAATTTTTAAAAATACTTTTTCTTTGTCTTTTTTATCTCTGTCTCTTAACGTAATCTTTCTTACCCACTCTTTATTTCACTTTCTGCACCTGATTAAATATTGAATTTACTATTCTAACTTACATTTCCTGGTTCAGTCTCTCCGTGGCTTATTAACATATTTGTCAATCTGATTGGTTAAGGAGATAGACAGTTGCTTGCCCTGATCACAGGTCCCAGATGCCATGTAGAGGGCGCTGTTCTTCTTGTTTGTCTAATTTAGAGGAACTTGCCATACAAAAGCTCACAGAAAGTCCATGGGCAAGTGCAAGTCTAATGAATGGCAGGCACCGTTCATTTGCCGGTCACACCAAAATCTGGCCCAATGTTTCTGTCTTTATAAAACAGCGCATGCTCTGACTTACCACGGGCAGTGCAACTTCAAATTTGCTTGCCTCAGAAAAAAATTCTTTTAATCAAAGAGAGTGATAAACATTTGGAATAATGCAATAGGTAAGGCAGTGGAAACAATTACGGAATCTCAATGAAATTCAATGCTAGCCTGGATGAGCTGAAGTACTGGATGGACAAGCTGAATGGCCTCTTCCTTAAGTTCTTCATGTCTGTGAAGTCCAACAAACAACTGGTAGTTTTTGGTTAAGCTTCGGAGACAACGAATAAACTGAAGAAATAAAAAAGATTTTTATTTCCTCAAAAAACATGGAGCAGATCAAGGCTTTAGTGATTTAATAATTGCTCAGAGATGAATGAGGGTTCTATGCACTGTGGGTGTGTTAACTGAATGAAATTGATGAATGTAGAGTGCAGTCATCTGCAAAAGTAGATACGAATGGATAATGACTAGAGGGGATCACTGATATTGAACAGAAGGGGAGAGGGAACAGAGTGGGGAAGAGAGAGAACAGAGCTTTCAGTAATCCTGACTTGATGAAATCATAAGATGAACCATCAACTGCAGCACAGATACAGCAATTTGAAAAGAAGTCTGATTAACGTGAACATAACAAAATTAAAATGTGCTTCACACTTAAAAATCATTCCAACAATTAATTTTCTCTGAAAACACTGTTATACAGTTGAACACTCCTGATGTAGATACACAGGCCTGATTGAGATTTTAAAATCCAGATTTCTAGAATGAAAAAAATACTATCATTACTTTGAGAAATCAGCACTTAACTTCAAATCACTTGAACTATTTATCCTTGTGGGACTCGTGAAAAGACATTTCTATACCAAAGGTTATGAAAACAAAAGAGTTTGTTTTTAAAAAGATATTTACAGTACAAGTTTCTGGTTGAGTAAAATGGATGCATCCAAGACATTGATAATATTATGGTACAATAAACAAATTAATGCAAAAGCTGTAACAATTTATGTGTTCCCTCACCCCTATTTTACAATCAGTATAAACCAAGGTAAATAATTTTAAATGAAGTATGACACAGGTTAATTTCCAATAAGATGGATGTTATTTCTAATTACTGCATCTTAAAACCTAACAGCACAGAACCAGGCCTTTCAGTCCGATCTGTACCAGTGTTTTTCTCCACAAGCCACCTAGTCTAATCTAACTTAATATTCTTTTTCATGAACTACCTACAGTAATTCATTTTTTAAAGAATTTATAGACTTTTGTTTTAACAAGATTTTTTTTACAGTGAATTCTGCAAGCTCTGTGTAAAAAAAAATCTAACCTCCCCTTTATTATCTTGAAATTATGTCCTTTCCTTTTCATATCACAGGATAAATAGTGATAGATTTTTTTTTACATTGGTTCATCATAAACCTTCATAATCTTGAAGATTTCTATCAGAACATCCTTGCCCTTCTCAGCTCTAGTTAAAAAAAAGCCTCAAGTTTCTCTTTGTAACAGTAACCCCTATTAGCTGCACCATTTATATTGCTTATATATATTTCCTATATGACACCCAAACCTGTACACAATACTCCAAAAGAGGTTTACGGTCTTGTACAAGTACATTACCTACCTACTTTTGTATTCTCGGTCTCTAAATATGAAATCAAAATTCTGTGTTTTTTGTAGCCTTATCTATTTGCGCTGTCAACTTTAATGATTAGTGCCATCAAGGTCCCTCTATTCCTGTACTTCATTTCAAATCTGATCAATTAAAGCTTTCCATTCCCTATTCTTACATCCAAAATCTTTTACTTCAGATTTTTCTGCATTGAACTGCACGTGCAATGTCATGGCCTATCCTGCTAGCCTATGTCCTCTTTCACAATCCGCCATACTCTCCAATTTGGTTCTAACAACAAACTTTGATATTGTTCCCTCACTTCCAAAGGCCAGATAATTTATGTATACAGTAAATAAGAGCAGTCTCAACACTAACTCCTGTGGATCAGCACATCTTTTCAGTCCAAGAAACCTCCTTTTGAACCTATCCATTGCTTTCTGCCCTCTAACCATGTCTTTACCCAAGCGGCCTACTTGAGCCGATCCAAAATATCCTGCAAGTTCGTCTAGGAGTATAGAGGAGTCCACTAGCTACATCTGTGCAGTCGTAGAAGAAGTTGATTGCCACTCCACAGTCACTGGACACGTCAGGAGCTGAGTCTAATATTCCCAGATCTCTTTCAATTTTGCCGCTAGCTAACTTAACATAATCTGTGGAGTATGCATGTTGTTCCAGTTTCTTCCTGTTTGTAATACTTCACTTATCCATCTTGAATTCATCCATCAGGCAATTTACATACCCCATCTTCAGATTTGAATGCCTCCTCCTCCTCCCTCCCCACACCCACCCCCCTCATATCCAATTCATTAATATAAATTAGAAGCAATGAATACGGGTCCTGATATCAGTACTGCATCCCCCATCACTCCCTGAACAAGTACCTGCTACTACCTTCAGCCATTTCTTTATCTATCTTTATTCCTACCTTGAATCCCATTGCTTTAAGCTGAAATAGCAGCCTTTTGTTCAAAACTTGGCAAAATGTTTTTGAAACTTTAGGCACAACATATTGTAAGGCTTTCCAGAGTCCACTTGGAAAGTTAGTTCCTCAAAACTTCAAGGAGGTTGTTCAGACAGGATCTTTTCCCTTTGAATCTATATTGGCTATTGTTTACTGGGTTATAGAAGCAATCACAAATCTGCCCCAATAATTGATTCCATTATTTTACTCAACAGTGATGTAAAACAATGGGTCTTCAGTTGCATCAGCTTGTTTTCTCACCTTTTTTGAAAGTGGTTATGTGAGCTTATTCCCAATCTAGCAATACTCCTTAGTTTCATCCGCTCCTTCATAATAATTGTCAGTATCTCACAGATCTCATCCTTCCTGGTCTATTAATACCCTAAAATAAATATAATCGATCCTTGGAGATTTCTGTGTTGCGAGTCCTTTTAGCCTGCCACATAAGCATGGATGCAGAATTAGCAGATGCAGCGGCCATTGTGTATCATGATAGAGCAGGTGGAAAAAAGGACAATCCATGGCCACATAGGACAAGAGGTCCATGACTCATAGCAGGTATACTATAATAGAGTCTGCTACCTGGGCATAATATCAGAGGGATTGTGATTGTGTACCAGGCAGCACACCTCAAAGACTTCTAAGAGTCAACAATCTAGAATGTACCACCAATGCCACCGAAGGTCATCAGAACCAGAGATCTTCCAGGCACATATCGTACTCAGCTACTTAGTTTGCCTATTGAAAATTGAAACGTCTTTTCTGCACAAAAGATGAATGACTGCAAGATTATTAAGTGAATTAAATTTATTTAATTTTCCACTGGTGTTTAAAGTGTTTTGCACTCACATTTGCCTCATGTGTCCCTGTCCAAAATGTATGATTTGCTTGTGCTTTCTAAATTATAAGTTCAAACAATGGGTTCCGAAATAGTTTTCACCCAAAATTCAGACTTGTTAATTTGCATGATTTGAAGTGCTTGTTTAACAACTCTACACACGAGTTTATATGATGCGTTGATTACATTGCAGACGACTTGTTCAGCACCATTTACATAAGCATTGTTAATTGTGTTTTTGGATGTCTTATGGTCAACTTTTGTCTGCTCACACAGTTTCAAGCAGATTGAACAACTTAAACAAAACAGGACAATGACAGAATGCTGTTTATCTCAGATCTGAGCTTTCATCAGACAATCATGATGTGACATTGAGTTTGCAAAGAGGCGAGAAGTTGAAAACAAGTGGAATTTGTCAATGCAACTCTACATTTCTTGAAAAGGATAATTAATCCATTGTTGACTCCTTCTTGTTGCTTTAACCATACATATTGTCTGGTTTCTTATTTGGCTAACTCACTTACACTTTTTTTTCCCATTTAAATGTAAATATTTTTACACAACCTTTGGCCAGAGTTTAATATTCTACCAATTGGAAAAAAATGACAATGCAACACTGTAGACAGTACACTGTACACAGTACTGTGCACAGATTACTGCAAATAGGATAATTGTTAATCCCATGGTCATACAACTCTGCAAGGACAACTTACTGAAAGGGCATATGACGTGGCATGTTTAAGTGATCATATCAATAATTCCAATGAAATCAACAATTATGAACAAACATTGGTAGAGATACAGCTCAGCCTTTTTAGACATTCTCCTAAGGGCTGCAACTTTTATCCCCTGTATTTGCTTTCTGGTTTTCCTGTTTCTTCCTTGTCTGCTCACAAGCGCAAATGATGTGGAGATGCCGGTGATGGACTGGGGTTGACAATTGTAAACAATTTTACAACACCAAGTTATAGTCCAACAAATTTATTTTTAATTCCACAAGCTTTCGGAGGCAGAGAGGCACGGGCGGTGGCGGACCTGTGCGGCAGCAGGCCCATAAAAAGCAGGGGGGGGGGGGGGGGAGGCCTCGAAACCAAAGACGCCAGCGGCAGCGGACCTGAGCGGCGGTGGAGGCCTCGAGGCCAGAAGCACCAGCGGCGGCGGACCTAAGCAGCAGAGGCTGCCTCGAGGCCAGAAGCACCAGCGGTGGCGGAGGAAGCCTCGAGGCCAGAAGCACCAGGGGTGGCAGACCTGAGCGAAGGAGGAGGCCTCGAAGCTAGAAAGACCAGCGGTGGTGGGCCTGAACGGCGGAGGAGGCCTGAAGGCCAGAAGCACCCTGAAGGCCAGAAGCACCAGCAGCAGCGGACCTGAGCGGCCTCGAGCGTTCAGTGAAATCAAAAACACCAAAAAAAATCAAGGAGTGACGTCACAGGGCAGCAGGTGGGTGATTAGTTGGTGAGTATTACATTTTTTTTTGCTCTCCAAGTTAGGGCAGTGGTTTAAACTGAAGAGCTGGGAAACTATAACTTGCTATTACTTTATTAAATTAATATCTTAAACTAGATAAACTAAGTAGTTAATAAAACTAAAAAAACGATTAAAAACTTTAACTAATTAAATATATAAAACAAGGTTAGATTAGGATGCCAGGGCAGGTGGTGTGTCGTAACTGCACAATGTGGGAGTTTGTGGAAACGAGCGATATCCCGAGCAACCACATTTGCAGTAAATGTCTGCAACTCGAGAAACATCAGCTCAGAGTTATTGAGCTGGAGTCCGAGCTGCAGACACTGCGCTGCATCAGGGAGGCTGGGGGGGAGGGGGGGGGGGGAAAAAAGAGTTATCTGGACACTTTGATCCAGGAGGCAGTCACACCCCTTAGGTTAGGTAGTAGTTTAGATTTGGTCAGTGGTCAGGGACAGGAGGATGTGACTGTGAGTCAGGCAGGTATGGGGAACCAAGATGTAGTGATGGAGGAGCCTCAGCCTTTGACCTTGTCCAACAGGTACAAGGTACTCGCTACCTGTATGGATGAGAATAAGGACTGCAGGGAGGATGGGCAAACTAACCACGGCACCATGTCTCAAGGGCCCATTCAAGTGTGGGGGGGGGTGGGGAGTAAAAAGGAATGCGGTAGTGGTAGAGGACTGTATAGTCAGGGGCATAGATACTGTTCATTGCAGCCGCGACCAAGAGTCCCGAAGACTGTGTTGCCTGCTCGGTGCCAGGGTTAAGGACATCTCTTTGCATCTGGAAAAGAACTTGGAGCATAAGAGAGAGGATCCAGTTGTCGTGGTCCATGCAGGAACCAATGACATAGGTAGAACTAAGAATGAAGTTTTGCTCAGACAGTTTGAGGAGCTAGGGTCTAAATTAATCAGCAGAACCTCAAAAGGTGGTAATCTCTGGATTACTACGTGAGCCATGTGCAAATTGGCATAGGGACAAACAGATCAGAGAGTTAAATGCGTGGCTCAGAGTGATGTGGGAGACAGGTTTCAATTCATGGGGCACTGGCATCAGTACTGGGGAAAGAGGGAGCTGTTCCGTCGGGACGGGCTCCACTTAAACCAGTCTGGGACCAGTGTCCTGGTAAATCGAACAACTAGGTCGGTAAATAGGGACATAAACTAATAAGGGGGGAGGGTTCAGGTAAGGGTAAATTTATAAGTCTAAAGAGAAGAGTCAAGGCTATAGAGCAGAGTGGTGATTTGGGCAAAAACAAGCAGAGTGTGGCAGGAAGGGACAGAGAGTTTAACAAAGGTAATAGGGCATTAGTGACGAAGGTCACATCAGGAAAAAAAAAAGTTAAAATTAAAGGCGTTATATCTGAATGCACAAAGCATTCGTAACAAGATAGATGAATTAATGGCACAAAGAGAGATAAATCGGTTTGATCTAATAGCCAACCTTGTTACAAGGTGACCAAGGTTGGGAACTAAACATTCCAGGGTGCTTGTTGTTTCGAAAAGACAGGCAGAATGGAAAAGGAGGGGAGGGGGTAGCCCTGATAATAAAGGATGACATTAAGACAGTAGTGAGAAAGAATCTTGGTTTGGAAGATCAGGAGGTAAAATCAGTATGGGTGGAGATAAGAAATAATAAGGAGCAGAAAACACTGGTAGGAGTACTTCATACACCCCCTAACAGTAGCTATACTGTTGGACAGAGTATTAATCAAGAAATAAGAGGAGCTTGTAACAAAGGTAATGCAATAATTGTGGGGGACTTTAATCTTCACATAGACTGGACAAATTAAATTGGCAAAGATAGTCTGGAGGACAAGTTCATGGAATGCATTTGAGACAGTTTCCTAGAACAATACATTGTGGAACCAACCAGGGAACTGCCTATTTTGGATCTTGTCTTGTTTAATGAGAGAGGGCTAATTAGTAATCTCATAGTAAAGGGTGATCATATTATGATGGATTTCACATTGAGTTTGAGAGTGACATACTTAAGTCTGAAACTAGAGTCTTAAACTTCAATAAAGCCAATTATATAGGTAGGAGGGGAGAGTTGGCTAAGATAGATTTGGAAATTAGATTAAAAAGATATGACGGTAGATAAGCAATGGCAAACATTTAAAGAAATATTTCAAAATTCTCAACGAATATACATTCCATTGAGAAATTAAAACTCCATGGAAACATGATCCATCCGTGGCTAACCAAAGAAGTTACGGATAGTATTAGATTAAAAGAAAAGGCTTATACTGTTGTGAAGAAAAGTAGTTAGCCTGAGGATTGGGAGATATTAGAAACCAGCAAAGGATGAAAAAATTGATAAAGAGGGAGAGGATAGAATGACAGCAAACTAGCAAGAAATATAAAAACAGACTAAGAGCTTCTACAAGTATGTAACAAGGAAGAGAGTACCAAAAGTAAACACTGGTCCCTTAGAGGCTGAGACAGGAGAAATTATAATGGGAAATAAGGAAATGGCAGCCATTCAACAAATATTTTGTATCTGCCTTCACAGTAGAAGACACAAAAAGCATATCAGAAATAGTGGGGAACCAAGGGTCTAATGAGAGTGAGGAACTTAAAGTACTTCATATCAGTAGAGAAAAAGTACTAGAGAAACTAATGGGACTAAAAGCAGACAAATCCCCTGGACCTGATGGCCTACATCTAAGGGTTCTAAAAGAGGTGGCTGCAGAGATAGTGGATGCATAGTGGATCCAGTGATCTTCCAAAATTCCCTAGATTCTAGAACAGTCCCAGCAGATTAGAAAGTAGCAAATGTAACCCCGCTATTCAAGAAAGGAGGGAGAGAGAAAACAGGGAACTACAGACCAATTAGCCTGCCATCAGTAGTCGGGAAAATGCTGGAATACGTTATTAAGGAAGTGTTAACAGGGCACTTAGAAAATCATAAGATGATTAGGCAGAAAGGGAAATCATGTTTGACAAATTTATTAGAATGTTCTGAGGATGTAATTAGCGGGGTAGATAAAGGCAAACCAGTGAACCAGTTAACAGACAGAAAACAGACAGTAGGGATAAACAGGTCATTTTCAGGTTGGCAGGCTGTAACAAGTGGAGTGCTGCAAGGATCAGTGCTTGAGCCTCAGCTATTTACATTCTATATTGATGACTTAGATGAAGGGAATAAGTGTAATGTATCCAAGTTTGCTGACGATACAAAGCTAGTTGGGAAAGTAAGCTGTGAGGAGGACACAAAGAGTCTGCAAAGAGATATTGACAGCTTAAGTGAGTGGGCAAGAAGGTGGCAGATTGAGTATAATGTGGGGAAATGTGAGGTTATTCACTTTGGTATGAAGAATAGAAAAATGGAATATATTTTAAATGGTGAGAAACTATTAAATATTGGTTGTCAGAGAGATATGGGTATCCTCGTAAAAGAAACACAAAGTTAGCGTGCATGTTGGCCTTTATTGCAAGGGGGTTGGAGTACAAGAGTAAGGAAGTCTTGCTACAATTGTACAGGGCTTTGGTGAGACTGCACCTGGGGTACAGTTCTGGTCTCCTTATCTAAGGAAGGATATACTTGCCTTAGAGGCGGTGCAACGAAGGTTTACTAGATTCCTGGGATGAGAGCGTTGTCCTATCAGGAGAGATTGAGTAAAATGGGCCTATACTCTCTGGAGTTTAGAAGAATGAGGGGTGATCTCATAGCAACATAAAAGATTCTGAGGGGGCTTGACAGGGTAGATGCTGAGCGATTGTTTCCCCTGGCTGGAGAGTCAAGAACTAGGGGGCAAAGTCTCAGGATAAGGGATCAGCCATTTAAGACTGAGATGAGGAGGAATTTCTTCACTCAGAGGGTTGTGAATCTTTGGAATTCTCTACCGCAGAAGGCTGTGGATACACAGTCGGTGAGTATATTCAAGGCTAAGATAGATTAATTTTTAGACTCTAGGGGAATCAAGGGATATAGGGATCGAGCGGGAAATTGGCGTTGAGATCGAAGATCAGCCATGATCTTATTGAATGGCGGAGCAGACTCGAGGGGCCGTATAGCCTACTCCTGCACCTATTTCTTATGTACTTAACAAGTAAACAAAATGCCTTGATAATTTGCTATATAGTAAAATACAACAGACGAGTCTTGTTGAGTCCATATTGCAGAGCATTTTATCACCTAGATCCATGTTTATTCATATAACCTTTAATTCCTTCCATAACCAGATGAGCCAGCTCTTTTTAAAATGAGCCAACTGCCCGCAAAAATAATGAATGTTGTGTCAATCTATTCCACACCTCTACCCTGTGGGAAAGGGGGAAATTCTTCTGATCTGTAGTCTTGCCAATTTTGTGCTTGTGTCCTCTAGTCCTACAATCAAAGTTTAAAGTGGATAATTTGTATAAATCCACATTACCTATCTCTTTCATTGTTTGAAAGATTGGGATCTAACCGAATGCTCAATCGCAACACAATCTTTACTTGTAAGCAGTGCCACAGGAGATCCACTAAAATACCTCAAATTTAAAGTTTCCTTGTAATGCTTCTCACAGTTTCAAGCATTTTAGCTTGTCATTCAACTCCTTATTCTTTGAATAATTTTTATAAATGTATTTTTCCTTTTTCCCCCTTCCAGGTTTCCTAGTGCCACATTCCTTACCTGAACAAAAGGACAGGCTTGTTAACTAACCCTCAGATTTTCCTTCCTTCATAAAGCAAAGCTCCTAGTGGCTAGCCTGTGCTAAACTATTCTCCATTACCACAGTGCTATTGACATTGGCAGCTCCCCATTTACTGAAATTGTTGACATGAACTCATGTCCTATCAACCCACTGCAAAGCTCATGTGCGTGTGAAGAACCTTGGAGCTACAAGTGCTGTACCACCTCATCTCCCTAGATGAACACAGTTTTCCCCCTTTTTGGTTTACAGTAATTAATTGCTCATTTATACTTAATTCAAACCCCCCTGTCTATTTTTTAAGCCAGGATACTCCCAGATCTGGGATCATATCCAGGGGTAAAAGAGAAAGCTGCATTAGTGGAGAAACACCCACCAAGCTCAGTTTGCTGTTGCCGATGACAGAAATCACTACAATAGTGACTCTACCATAATCATTTCCTGGACTGTTCAAGCTTTTAGACCAGCATAGTTTAAAATACAAGCGAGCAAAGAATTATTCTATCCACTTTACCACAAAAATCAGCAAAGGAAACCAAGCCACAGATGTAATCTAGCACCTAATTTACCACAGAGTAGTCTGAACCCATACAAAAAGGTATACTTCTGTTAAATCTGCCCAAACATATTCCCCTTTGCACAAAAGTTGCATTTTTCCCTGTACCTGAAGATTTCAGGTTACTTCAAGCAGTGAGCTAGGGAGCTGAAGTCAAACTGCTCTGCAAACTCCAATCTGTGATGTGGCAAAGTTTGGATTTTAAAAATAACCATATATACATATTTTAATATACACATACATTTTTGCAATGTGATGGGAAAATTGGTGTCATAACTAAAATCTTTTTAGCTGACTAGTACAGAATCAATAAGTGTTGTTTAATTAGTCAAAGGGAGAAGACAGTGGTGAAGATTCCAGATTTAACTTTTGGAAACTCCACTTATAAAAGAGGTTGTTATTTCCATTACAAACTGATGAAGCAACTGATTGAGATTAAACAGCATAATATGTATCAGCCATTTAAAACAAATGCTGCTCAGGCCATAAGATAAAATTCTCTCTGGACAGTAATGTACTTGTTCTAAATGGACTTCAGAATACTTGACATGAATTTCAAGTTAAATATATAGTGAACCAAAGTTTGATTTCCAGTCTACGCAGAGTTAGCTAATCTCAGCTAGGGCAACAGTAAGAATGCTACAATTGGCCTCAGCAGTCCTAGACAGCAAGGGTAAAATACCCATCTAATGATCTCTGCTGGAAACACACTCGAGAACAGGTTAGGCTATAACTACTAACACTCACCGTCAAAGTTCACACATAAAAAAGGGAATATACATGAGGGACCCAGTGCCCATGGAACCATACCCCATGAAGAACTTGTTCGCAAGGAGGTGAACGTATTGGAGGAAAACAATCATTTGTATTACAGCATTCAAGTTAGCAAATGCAATGTAAAATTAACACTACTGTATGCAATAACGCACACATGGCAAGGTGACTTACTTCACGCAAAGTAATTTTTTGACATGTGAAAGGGTTAAAAACATGGAGTGAACATATTCAGCTGACTCAGACTTGCCATACATCAATTGTACATGAAGCGAATAGAAGTGTATAATTTTATCTATATATTTAATGCTGTTCTTCAGTTCATCATGCATCTGAGATTGAATGGGGGCAGCAGGAGAGGAACAAATGGGATTAATGGGAAAAATATGAAAAAGAATTCTGAAGATCACTAAAAACAAAAAGAAGTGGTGCGATATGCTAGACATCTAACTATATTTTTCTCCATAGGTGATCAGCTTCCAATGGTGGTATCAGATTATCCGTATCTAAAATACAATCCGACCCAGCTGTACAGTTTTGGCATAGCATAAATAATTAGACTGTTAGGCTTTATGGATCCAAACTAAGTATTCACAGATTTAAAACATGACACTGAATGAATGTGTTCTACCAACCTATACCTCTGTCATGCCATACTAAATATGCTCTACTGAACAACCTTTGTTAAGTACAATACTATGTTTCACTGGATCATAGTTTGCCAACTTGGGTACAACAAAAAAAAATGGGTGGTTATAAAAGCATTGTTGAACGCAAGATTTAAAACATTGCTGTATGAGTTGCTAATAATTTCTATTAGGACATAAATTTATATTGGTAACAAACATTAAGGTCAATCAGAATCTAATATTTGGTGTGCAGCATGGAGACTGACTTCAAAAGATAATTTAACTCAGATATATACAGTATACAGCCACTGGCCTCCGTACTGATGGAGAAAACTAGTGGTAAACCTATTTGCCACCTGCTTTTTACCTTGTGGTAGTACCAAGTGCATGTTCTTCTCACCCCAATTGACTTTACAGATTACTGTGGCCATTTGTTTCATATGTTGCCAATACAATGGGTGAGCAAATCACCCTGGTACTAAATTAGTTTTATTTACTCCAACTTTTCTGCTCCAGCAGTTGCCATCGATACAGCCAGAGCCTTTGGGAAATGGGCTCCAGCCACATGTGCTTTGGCAGGTGGAAAAACCAGCCTCTAGCTGGTCTCATCTCTGTGGGGAAGTTGTAACAAGTTGCAAGAGCAAGGTGGAGGGGATAAGGGAGAATCAGGAGTGAATATACACCAATACTGGCAGCAAGAAAACCTTACATACAGTACTTTAGGTTGTAACTGTAGAACTCAGGAGCTTTTACTTTTGAACGCTTGATATGAATTCTTTAAACCAGCTATAATAATTTTAAAACTCACATCAATAACTATGCAATGCAAATTAGTCTGCACCAAAACACTCTGCAAATAAGGTCAACAAATCAAATGTGTTTACTAATCGCATTGCAGAAGAAACAGCAATATCCCTTGCAGAACAAACTTGTTTCCCTAATCTCTTAAACAAAACATTTTTAAATGACACCACATTTGACAGATAATTTTCCACCATTTCTGCCACCTCCAACATGATCCCACCACCAAATACAAATCCTCTCCCTTTGGGAGTTTGAAGGTGCAGTTGTGACTTGGGAAGAGTTTCTTTCCAGGGGCAGTGCAGAAAGAAGTAGGGTTGGAAGGGTTTAGTGAATGGTGAGGAATACAGGAAGTGATCAGTGATGGTCTTGTCTGTTCACATCAAGCATTATCAGGTTTTGTGACTTCTGTGCTAGGTCTAGGAGTTCCTCTGCTGATCCTGCCAGTTTGTAGGAATGAGAGTGGAATCACACTGGGGATTTCACATATACCTCTTTGCTTTATACAGCACTGTTGGGGGAGGTGAGAGCAGGCATCTTTGTGCTAGCGGCTGCAGTCTTCAACAAGTTTAGGAGCCAAGAACAGTCCATTGATTTTTACATATACCAAAAATATAAGGTGGATAGCACTTTCTTGCTTTCACTTTTATTGCACCCTTTCTTCTTTCTGATTCTAGATCATAAAAAGTGAGAATGTTTAAGAAGCTCAATAGGTTTTTCAGAAAATCATTACACAGATTATAAACTGTGATTTTTTTTTTAGCTCATTAAATTGGACTTTTCCAAATTTATATTAGTTCACAAATTAAAAAGTTAGTTCCAAGCATCACCCTGGCTACAGTAGTGCCATTCACAAACAATTTCTTGCTTTTGAACAATAATCCATAAAAACCAGCATGGAGGCAAATAAATACATTTTTGTGGGGCAAAACATATAAACCAGAGCATCAGTTCTTTCACAGGTTCGGAACATAATAGGTCTTGTATGGTGCACGATGCATCTACAAACATAAATTAAATTTTTTCTATTATGTGAATTATTTATTTTACTATGCAGTATCATGTTCTCCTGTCTACACAAGCTCTCCTAAATCTTCTAAACATTAAAACACTGACATTTGAATTAAAACAAGTTTATTACAAAAACCCTAAACATTTGTTTCAAACCACAAAATAATGTATGAATTACAATGACAATTTACCAGTTTGTTAGTATTTATTCCTGAAATCAGGCCGAAGTAAAATTGCAATAGTGCACATTTGTAAGCTCGCCTTTGTAACTAACAGATCAGAATGATAGTAAAACAATATGGGTCGCAACCCAGAGGTCGTAAATTCAAATCTGACTATGACAAGTTGTAAAATTAAATTCAATAAATTTGATAAATTGAGTGTTTACACCAGAAATAATCACAAAAGCTTCCAGATTGTTGTAAAAACCCAACGAGCTTACTAATGTCCTTCAGGGAAGAGAACCTGCCACCCCTATCTGGTCTGCCCTACAGGTAACTCTCAGCCATACTGCATGGTTGACTCTTAATGCCCTTTGAACTGGTCTAGTAAGCCACTCAGTTGTAACATCATTTGACAACTAGAGATGGACAATAAATGCATCAGCATCTTCCAAGAACAAATAAAAAAATGCACAGGTACTTTAGTTATGACAAATAACTGACATATTGCATTTTAGCTGAATTATAAAAGTTTCTTCCTATTAAAAAAACTGAAATAAATGTTTATTTTTTTAAAAATGCAGATACTAACATCATCCAGAAAATTTCCAAATGATACTGTGAGATTTTGATGATAAAACAGGTTGATAAGTGGACTTTGTGGTTTAATGTGTGGGTGTCATCAACTTTCAAACAGCTATTATGCACACGTCCTAAGGCATGCTCATAATATACAGGAACATAGGAAACGGAGTAAGCCACTCAGCATGTTCCACTATTCTATTACATCATGGTTGATCTGAACCTCAACTGCATTTACCCCCCCCCCCTTGGTCCATATCTCATGCTACCCTCACCTATCAAAAATCTATCAATCTCAGTATTTAAACTTTTGATATATAGCACATAACACCTGAAGCACAGGCTTGCTTTATGAGAATGGAAATAAATACTGCAGTAACCAATAATATTTTCAACAGAGGTTCTGAATTGCATCAAGATATAAAATTCTGACGAAGGGGTCATTGACCTGAAACGATAACTCCGTTTCTTTCTCCACAGATGCTGCCTGATTTGCTGAGTATTTCCAGCATTTTCTGTTCTATGTTATATATTATAAATATTTCAGTTTTTGTTATGAATATTACAATGCATGTCTTCTAAAACTAGTACAAAACTCCTTTTTAGTGGAAAAAAGAACACATCTAGAAACATGTTTTTTGTTGAGATTCCCAAAACGACAAGGATACTTGAAATATCACAAACAAATTAAACTTGGCTGTGAATGAGCAGAAAACACACACATACAAATGAAACTACTTAATTTTCATACTTCAAGTTTCAAATATAGGTCATTTCTCAAATTTAAATATTTTCTGGCAAATATAAATTTCACATTAGATGTGCATTGCACATGCAATCACCTTTCCATTAACCAAGTAATTTCAAACACATAGGGAAATTAAATCCTCATCAAATTCCCCTACTTGAAAACATTAAGATAATAAACCTTTAATCAATTTCCTATCCTATATTTATGAGTTATTCATATGCATGAATAAACACTTGATTATTTTCAACTGGCTGAAAGAAACTGTTCCATAGTCTGTAAATAATACTTGTAACAAGTTCTCATGTCAAATACAGCTTAGAAACTGATCTACAGCATCAGGACAGAAACAGCTTAACCAACTGAATTCTAAATAAGACTGTCCCAATAGCTCCTTGTAGCCATTTTTACTGTCTGACATATGGTTGTAGCACACTAGAAACTTCTTCAAATCAACCTTAAAAGATTAAGACTGTGTTTCCCATTCAATTTAAATGAAAAAGTCAACTTTTTCAAAATACTGTAAAGAAGTCCCATTAATGTGAAAAACAACACAATATTTGAAATTCCTGAACTGAATGAGAGAAATTAATGATTTTGCTTAACATGTGTTGCCGTTGAAAATAAAGCTAACATTTTAACTTTGGTTTTTCTATGCACAATTTCTGGCAGCACGGCGACCTCAGTGAAATGAAGAGATAAAAAGAAAAACCATGAATGCCTGAAATCTGAAACAATTCTTGAGTGCTGTTGAAGTATCCCAGCTGAAGTATTAACCAATCTTTCTCTTTCAGATACTGACAGACATATGCATTTCCAACATTTGTTTTTAATCAATGGAATCAATGTTTTGTGAATTCTTTCCTGGAAGAAGCAGGGCTTTAAGTACCTTTATAAATCTAATCTTTCAAACTAATTAAAACTTAGATTGAAAGCATTGTCTTCATACACAGAATACCTTTAGGCATTTACACAATATATCATCCCAAGAGACTGTGAGAGAAAAATTACATTTTTGTAAATGTCTGCAATGAATGGTAAATTTTAAAGAATAAAAACCTGACAAAAGCTCCTCAGATATGAGTAATTGTAGCAAGTGTAATAGTGTAAATGTAGCATCAATAATTTATAAATTAAAAACATTACTTTCAGTTGCTATAGTTAAACTGAGCACAGTAAAGAGAATTGACACCAATTTTCAATAAACTTGTAAACAGGAGCATAACACAGAATCTGTATAAAATGTTTCCAGATTATGCACCCCATTTTCAATGGCATCTGGTTACTGATCAGAACAAAAATAATGAAAATATTTTCCTCAAGAATGTATGTTACCTGAAAGTTCTACCAACCTACATAGTTCTATAAAGATTGGACCTGTATTTAGCAGGCTGCTCTGTTCACAGAGTATGTCTGCGTCAGTATGGAATTTCAGCAGCTGGCTGCGTAATCATCAGATGTCAGTAAAATACTGACAGTGTCTTTGGCTTGGTACACTTTGGGAGGGGGAGGGTCTCTTGATGTTACTAATGTGCGACCAAGTTCAAGCGGGGAGGAGGGAGAAAAGAACAGAAATCACAGACTTCAAGTTGTTTTATTGTATTTCTACTTACTATGCCATTACATTTATTTTATAAAAGCGAATTACCTTTACACTGTATGCAGTACTACCACCACCAATAGCTCTTTACTGGTAGTGTTCTCTAGTAGTATTAAAATAATGTTGAGAAAAAAATAAGTGCAACTCAAGGCTCTGACGTACTTACAAAAAAAAACAAATGTTTTTGTCTCACCAAAGTACGTCGATAATTAGTCACTCAGGACAGGACAACAGATTTGTTTCTTTCACTATTTTGAAAGATTCAAACAACAACGTAAAAAAAAACAAATACATCACAACTAATGCACAGAAAAGGCCTTAATGAGGTTAGGACAGTTTACATTAGTCATTATCACCAGCTCGTGAATTAATAACAAAGAAGTTCAGTTTCCACCCTCTTCCCACTGGAGCTGCTCTGCAGCCACTCACGGCCTAAAGGACTCTCATCGACCCAAACGAGATGGACACACGTTTAACGGCGTCTATTTTTTCATATATAATATATATATATATTTATTTATTTTTTAAAAAATCTATTTTAAAAACTCACCAGTCTTTTCGGGGTCGTAACCGACAACCACGAAGTAATCGGCCAGTCTCGCCATTTCTCGTGAATCTCAGGGCTCGAAACAGAGAAACTCAACATTTTTCTCCCTGGAAAACCTCAGCCATGTTTAACCCCAGCCAGCGCAGTACGCGTGCGCCGACAGGCATGACCCTGATTGGGCGGCGGCTGGGTTTACAAACAGCGCGAGTCAGTGTGCGGGGAGCCCGGGGCTGCGGAGAGCGGGCGACCCGCTGCACGAATCTGCAGCTCAGGGTGCAACTCGGGAGGAGCGATTCTTGCAGCTCAGGGGGCCGTGGGAAAGCAATCAATACGCGATTCCGCACAGATTTATTTTCTGCGTTCTCCCGGTTAGCGGTGGGCAGAGATCCCGAGCTTTCCCTTTGTTTTTTTTTTCGCCATTCCGGTTCAGAGGATGGGGAAGGCATCCCCGTCGGCTGGTGCGTGCATGCATGCAAATATTCAAAATCGTTACCTACGTTTCCGCTTGCGACTCAAAAAAAAAACAATCGGATAGCGGGGCTTAAAGCAACCGGATCAGCAGCGACCTGCAGCTTAAAGTGATTGGGAGCAACAGAAGTTCTGCAATTCAGAGCAACCGCTGTAGGTCAGACTGCAGTCAGAGTGTCAGATTTTGATTTTCAGTGAAATCAGACACTGCCAGTGAAAGGAACAAGAAAGAAGATCTGCAGCTCAGAGCGATCAAAACAAATACCTGTATCTTAAAAGCAACAGGTAAAATGATATACAACAATATCCAACAATAGAGGATAGCTGCATTTCGGAATGATCAGAAAGTAAGGCTGCAAATACAAGCGAGAATAACTGAGAGAGGAATAGGACTGTAACTCGGAGCTACTCCTGAAACTCAACTCAGCAATTTAAGGAACAAATGCTGGAATCACTCAGGAGGCCAGTCAGCATCTGTGGATGAATTAATATTCCCGGTGTAGACTTTTCATCAGTTCTGAATAAGCATCTATACCAGAAACATTAACTTACCTGTTCTCTCCACAGATGCTGACTAACCTTCTGAGTGTTTACAACATTTTCTGTTTTTATTTCAGTTTTCCAGCGTCTGCAGTTTTTTGCTTTTTGTTTATATTCAACAATGTAAGGGACAATTAGTAATCGGAGCTAATCTAGTCTGCTGAATTTCAACTTTGGGTGCAACATAGTCATTGCTGGAATCCAACAATCAAAACTGAGCACAGAGGTACATAAAAGTGCTTGTACAAGGGGAGTACAGTGGTATAGAATATAAAATCCAAGTGGTAATGACGAGCTTATATAAAACCTTATTAAGACCTCTATTAGAGTACTGTGTGCAGTATTGTACAATAGGAAGGATATTGAGGCTTTAGAGGGGGTACAACACACATTCACTGGGATACTGCCTGGTATGAGCAAATACAAATACGAAGGAAGACTTGAAAATTTGGCTTTTTTGCTATAACAATACAGATTACAGGGCAATATAATACAAACTGTGATAGAATGGGACAAGGTAGATTGAAGCAGACTATTTACACAAAGAGTTGTGAGGCTGTGGATTTCACTTCCAGCATTAGTGATTGAGGCAGAAACTAGATCAACATTCAAGATTAGATTGAATAAGTGGATCAAGGAAACGGGTTGGAGAGAAAAGGAAGCAGGGTTGGTTTGCTCGCCTGGAGGGTAAACACCAACACGGACTGGTTGGGCCAAATTGCTTGTTTCTGTGTTGTAACTTCTTTACATTTCTATGTTGATGCAGTTTCCAAATTTCTGGATTTAAAAGAAAAATGATTTTTAATCCCCAGAAATTGTCCTGAAGTGTAGGTTTTCTAAACTAGGTTGTCAATTAAAGTGAAGAGGGAGGCCATGATTGACATGTACTGCAGTCAAAAAGGAGGAATCCAACAATTCAAGCTCATTTTCCACCTGGGTTGAAATCACTTGGAACAACAAACTGAAATCTTCTTCAACCTTTCAACTGAGAAAAATGGATACATTCCCAATAAATGATCTTTGTTTTGTTTTCTAACTGTCGACAAAGACATTACGGGTGCTGCTAATCACGGTGGTTAACTGTCTGTGAGTAGTTTATGATAAAAAAGGAGCAATTGATAATATTTTTATTCTGAGACTTGCCTGCAATAATACTTTGAGAATTTAATCTCCAGTTTCTTTCAAAGTCTTTTGGAAAATTCAAAGAAACTCAAATCCTCACAGAATGAGGGTGGACTAATTTCTGCTTCAACTCAGAAACCAACTGATGCATGCTGGGAAATTCCACAAACAGCAGATGCTTAGAATGCACAGATATGTTTGGTGACCCTCCAATCAGTTGGAGGAGAATGTTCTCTGGGAGTACCAGGCTGCACATCAGACGATTCTTTCTGTAAGCGTTCAGTACGGACACAAAGGAAATTCATTTTAGGAGGGTGCACTCTGACTTGTGAATCAGAAGAATTGATTGAACAGGAGGTCTTTCAAGTTATCAGAATGTCTGCAGACAGCAAAAACTCACAGTTCTGTAAGTGCTCCATCCCATTGCCAACCTGAACCTGACAACTCTCCAACTTCAGTCTCCCATTGCCTCCCTGGTGTGTCTGCTCAAGAGTTGCAGAGCTTTCTCCTCATGCCTAATGATGGGAAAAATTTTGAAGATGCATTGAAGTGCAATGTAACAGTCTCTTTACTTCTCAGGAAATGTGTTATGTGACAGTGGAATGGTAGAAGAGGAGATATACCCATTAAGGGAACATGGGTCCCTTGTGCTTACTGTAGGTCTCATTCATCTTTTCCACTATGTGGAGGCATCATGCTTCCAGCTGTATTTCAGCATCTGCATAGGCACTCATCTGCCAGTGCCACATCCCTCCAGACTGCCTGCAAATCTTTTTTTTTCTGAAGCACGATTCCCTAGATGCCAAAAAACCTATGACTTCTTGCCCTTATCTCTGCCAACATGACCTCCACCACAGCTTCTGAGAATTTTAGAGCATTGGTCATTGCAGACCTCCCAGATGGTACCATTCTTTCTGCCATTGTTTTTCTGCCTCCAGATGCAGCTCTAGTGCACATGTTCTCTCTCTTTCATACTCTCTCTCTCTCCCTCTGCTTCTTATTCACCGGCTGTGTTTCTGTCCATTTCTTAGCCCCAATTTCCCTCCCTCCCAGCAGTGGAGACCTAGTCAGGAGAAGGATTCCTGCTCCAATGCCTCCCTGCCTACAAATTTAAATGTGGTCAGGTGCCAGCAGGATCACGTGTGAAGGTGGGTGTTGAGCATTAGTAGCACTGGGAGGTGTTTCTGAGCTGTTTGTGATTCTTCGTGGTTTGGCTGCCGTTGGGAATGGTTTCACAGGGTTTGGTAATAATGGGAGGGAAGGCTGTGGTCAAACAACCCTGTGACCATTGGAGGAAGTTACCACGGCCTACCAGCACCGGCAGTAGGGATGGGGGGAGGGTATAGCAGTGGTGAGGGTGCTAGGGAATACAACACTGAGGGCGTTCCTAGGGTATGTCAGAACTGGGGTACTGTCTGGCAACCCTGTGACGCGTGGCAGCATGGCTGCACTGGGGAAGTTATTGAAGTCTGGCAGTACTGGGGCAGATCCCAGGGTATCGCAGCACTGGGTTTCAGAGCACTAAGGGAGCTCCGCAAGCATCGTGGGTACAGGGTCTGGGAGCACTGGATGGGGGTTTGGTGGGGGGGGGGGGGTGTTCCAACATCTGATATAATTGGGAGGGGGACTCAGAATTGGGGAATATGAGGAGATATTCAGGATTCAGTGCTCCAATTCAGAAAATAGGACCAGGAAAAGCAGGTAATGGCTACCCATTATGTCACATTGCACTCAAGGCATGGCATTAAGTCCCTCCAATATGCAATACACCAGGTCTAACATCCCAGCCGCAACTGTCTGAAAATGACATAAGAGCAGTGCTTCAGAAGGTTGTGGCTAAGCAGGGATAGTTCTACAAAGCTATATCATCTCCTTCCTGAATGTGATCAACACTCTGTACAGCACTGCAGTGGCTGTGAAAGTCACTTGACTCTCAATTTTTATGTATCAACTTTTTCCAGGCTAGTACTGGGAATATCTACAGTGTCAGCTAATTTGCTGTCCACAGAAATGGCAAAGAGGTTATAGATTCATTATTCAGCAGCACCAGTAACACACAACTTTCACCACTGACCAGCAACAACACCATGAAGGCACAAAACAATTATACAAATCTGCTGCCTATCCATGAATTCAGGGGCTCATTGATTGATTCCATGTTGCTATTTGGAATCTTGTGCAAATTGCTGTGCCCTATATGAATTATAAGATATTTTATTCTCGTAATGTCCTGCTAGTAACACAAGTATAGAATAACTAAGTTGAATACCTGCTTCTCTGAAAACTCTTGATTCCTTAGTTTTTAAGATAATCAGTTGTGCCAGCCTTATCTAATAAGGAGAGTGACTTCTTGGAGACCAAGACTACACTTAAAGCAGCATTTCAGATGACTGAACCAATCAAGGATGCGTTACAGTACAGATCCCAGGGTCTCACATACTGCAAAGGTGGTAATCTCTGAATTACTCCCAGTGCCATGTGCTAGTGAGTATAGGAATAGTGGAACAGGGCAGGTTAATGCATGGCTGGAGAAATGGTGCAGAAGGGAGGGCTTCAGATTCCTGGGGCATTGGGACCAGTTCTGAGGCAGGAGGGATCTGTTCAAGATGGATGGGTTGCATCTCAACAGAGCTGGGACCAATGTCCTCACGGGGTGGTTAACTAGTGCTGTGGGGGAGGGTTCAAACTCATTTGGCAGGGGGGGTGGGCACCAGGATGAAACAGAGAGGAGAAACAAGGTGCACAGTGGACTGGGAGAGTCAGCAGTAGAATAAAAATAGTTCAGAAATACGAGGGATCAGACAGGGGGCAAATATGAGCCAGTCTAAGATGAGTTTGGAGTGCGTGTGCATAAATGCACATAACATGGTAAATAAGGGTTGGTGAGCTGCAGGTGCCAGTCTGCACATGGGACTATGATATAGTGGCAATAATAGAGACCTGGCTCAAAGAAGTGGAGGATTGGGAACTTAATATTCCTAGCTTTAAGATATTCAGGAAAGGTAGGGAAGGAAAGAAAGGAGGGGGGGTGGCAGTATTGATCAAAGAAACTATTATAGCACTGGAAAGGGATGATGTAGTTAAGGGGTCAAAGACAGAATCTATTTGGTTAGAATTCAGGAACAATAGAGGAGCTAATACGGTACTGGGTGTATACTGTAGGCCACCAAATAGTGGAAAGGAGATAGAGGAGCAAATTTGCAGGCAAATTACAGAAAGATGCAAGAACTATACGGTAGTGATAATGGGGGACTTCAATTATCCGAATATAGACTGGGATATTAACAGTGTAAAGGGCAAAGAGGGGGAGGAATTCCTGAATTGTTCAAGAGAACTTTCTGGAACAGTGTGTTTCCAGCCCAACCAGGAAGGAAACAGTGCTAGATCTAATTCTGAGGAATGAAGTGGGGCAAGTGGAGCATGTTTCAGTGGGGGAGCATTTGGGGAACAGTGATCATAATATCATCAGGATTTGAATAGTTATGGAAAAGAACAAGGAACAATCAAGTGTAAATAAAGTTAACTGGAGGAGGGCTAATTTCAGTGAGTTGAAAAGGGATCTTGGCCAGGTGGATTGGAATCAAAAAACGGTAGGCAAAACAGTAATTGAACAATGGGTGGCCTTCAAGGAGGAGTTGGTTCGGGTACATTTCCATGAGGGGGAAAGGAAGGGCATCAAAAGCTAGAGCTCCGTGGATGACTAGAGATAAAGAGATTAATATGAAGCAGAAAAAGGAGGCTTATGACAAATGTAACGTTCATAATGCAGTAGAGAGCCAAGCTGATTACAGAAAGTTTACAGAGGAGATCTAAAAAAGGAAATAAGAGGGGCAAAGAGAGAGTATGAGAATAGACTGGCGGCTAACATAAAAGGGATCCCAAAAGTCTTTAATAAACATATAAACAGTAAAAGGGTAGTCAAATAAAGCGTGGGACCGATTCGGGACAAAAAAAATCTTCCTGTGGAGACAGAGGGCATAGCTAAGGCACTAAATGAATACTTCGCTAGAGAAGGGGATGCTGCCATTGTAGCATTAAAGGAGGAGATACATAAGAAATAGGAGCAGGAGTTGGCCATACGGCCCCTCAAGCCTATTCAATAAGATCAATAGTAAAAGGGTAGTCAAAGGAAGGGTATGACCGATTAGGGACAAAAAAGGAGATCTTCTTGTGGAGGCAAAGGGTATGGCTGAGGAACAAAATGAAAAGCCTGTAATTACTGGGTTTATCCCTCTCCCCTTAGCAGCACCCTCTTCTCTAAGGAATACTTTGCATCGGTCTTCACTAGGGAAGAGGATGCTGCCAATGTAGCAGCAAAGGAGGAGGTAGTAACGATATTGGATAGGATAAAAATAGATAAAGAAGAGGTAATTAAAAGTTTGGCAGTATTCAAAGTTGAAAAGTCACCCGGTCCAGATGGATTACATCCTAGGTTACTGAGGGAAGTAAGGGTGGAAATTGCAGAGGCTCTGGTCACAATCTTCCAATCCTCCATAGATAAGGGGGCAGTGCCAAAGGGCTGGAGGATTGCAAATGTTACACCCCTGTTCAAAAAGGGGAAAGGGATAAACCCGGTAATTACAGATCAGTCAGCCTAACGTCAGTGGTAGGGAAACTTTTAGAGACAATAATCCAGGACAAAATTAATTGGCACATGGAATAGTATGGGCTAATAATTAAAAGTCAGCATAGATTTGTTAAAGGAAAATCATATTTGACCAACTTGATTGAGTTTGTTGATGAAGTATCGGAGAAGGTTGATGAGAGTAGTGTGGTTGATGTTGTGTATGTGGACTTTCAAAAGACATTTGATAAAGTACCACATAATAGACATGTAGCGTGGATACAAAATTGGCTAAGGGACAGAAAGCAGAGAGTAGTGGTTTTTCAGACTGGGGGGAAGTATACAGTGGTGTTCCCCCGTGGTCAGTATCAGGACCATTGCTCTTTTTATTATATATTAATGATCTGGACTTGAGTGTAGAGAGTATAATTTCAAAGTTTGCAGATGACACAAAACTCGAAAATATAGTAAACAATGTGGGGGATAGTAACAGACTTCAGGAGGACATAGACAGAGTGGTGAAATGGGCAGACACATAGCAGATGAAATTTAATGCAGAGACGTGTGAAGTGTTACATTTTGGTAGGAAGAATGAGGAGATGCAATATAAATTAAATGGTACAATTTTAAATGGAGTGCAGGAACAGAGAGACCTGGGGATGTATGTACACAAATCTTTGAAGGTGGCAGGACAAGTCGAGAAGGCTGTTTAAAAAGCATATGGGATCCTGGGCTTTATTAATAGAGTACAAAAGCAAGAAAGTTATGCTAAACCTTTATAAAACACTGGTTAGGCTGCAATATTGTGTTCAATTCTAGGCACCATACTTTAGGAAGGATGTCAAGGCCTTAGAGAGGGTGCAGAAGAGATTTACTAGAATGGTATCAGGGATGAGGAACTTCAATTATGTGGAGAGACTGGAGAAGCTGGGGTTGTTCTCCTTAGAGCAGAGAAGGTTAAGAGGATATTTGATAGAGGTGTTTAAAATAATGAACGGTATTGATAGAGTAAATAAGGAGAAACTGTTTCCAGTGGCAGAAGGGTCAGTGACCAGAGGACACAGATTTAAGGTAATTGGCAAAAGAACCAGAGGCGACACGAGGAAACATTTTTTTACGCAACAAGTTGTTATGATCTGGAATGTACTGCCTAAAAGGGTGGTGTAAGCACATTCAATAGTAACTTACAAAAGGGAATTGGATAAATATTTGAAGGGAAAACATTTACAAGGCTATGGGGAAAGAGCAGGGGAGTGGGACTAATTGGGATAGCTCTTTCAAAAAGCTGGCACAGGCATGATGGGCAGAATGGCTTCCTTCTGTGCTGTACCATCCTATGATACCACCACTCCTATGATACTACGCTCCATAACTGCACCATGCAAAGGGATCTCATTATGGAATTCAAAGAACAGAATACCAAAGCCATGGCGTGAGGCTGAAACTAACACTGAGAAATTAGCCACCAAACCACTAATGCAGCAAGGAAATTGGTGAGCTAGGCACTAATATCCTGGAGTTTGAATATAGACAACCTTGAGGCAGAAATTTAGAGACCACATAACTACTCAAAATTATTTGCTCAACCAAATTAGTGAGCATGTTGACAGAGTGCCCAGCAGCAGAAGCATACCCGTAGTAGTCGTGAATGAAGTAGCTGGCTTTCAAGATGACAGCGAAACTGGGCCATTAAGTATCTCTGCACAAGTGGTAATAGAGGTGCCAGAAAGCAAGAAGCCATAACAGCATCAGATATAGTTGACTCACTTGCAGACAAGCACAATGCACATTATGAGGCAGCCGAGGGCCACCGAAGTCCCAGCAGGCTGTCAATGAAACCTTGCAGCCAACCTGCACACTTACTCCTTCCACAAGGGAATCACTTAGAAGCATTATGTTAGGTGTTAGATGTCACACACAATGCAGCAGAACAAAGAGACAAGCATCTTTGAAAAACACAGTAACCAAAATCACATATTACACAATCAATAAATGCATTGTACTTGATTTGAACATTGCAATGAGTAGTCACTAGTTAGAATAAAGCAGCAGCCCAACAAAAGACGGTAATTAATGGTATTTGAGGAGCTGCAAAGGGAAGTGTAGGTGGAGGTAGTTTTGGGAAAGTTACTCTGCAGATGTGAATTACAGTTTCAAGGAGTGGGGCAGCTCTGACACTTGTTAGAAGGCATCTTAAATGAATGCCTGGTGCACCAATTTCCTTGCTGCATTGGTAGTTTGGCAGCTAATTCCTTGGTGGCAGTTTCACCCCCTTGCCATGGCTTTGATATCCTGTTCTTTAAATTTCATAGTGAGACCACTTTGCAAAGTGCAGTCATGGAACATGCAGCAAATTACAGTTACTTATGAGATCCTGAGGACTGTACCATAAGGTGTCCTTGATCAGTTGAGTCATCTGAAAGAGTGCTCTAAGGTTCCAGTGGTATGTTTGCTATTATTTTGGTTGTAGCACCAACATTGTTGTAGATGAAGATGAGAGAGCATCTTTAAGATCTGAGTCCAAGGTCTCTCTGGAATCACTGTGAGACATGCCTATGTGATTACGACCTGCATCACTGAGCACTCCCCTGAAGATGCTCCAGGAGGTTGCCTAGCACTCATGGCAAATTACAGTTTAGACAACTGATGATCTGAGAGTGCACAGATCCATTAAGGGCTTCTCTATATTCTTTCCCAGACCTTGCAGTGTGTACCACAGACATAAGGATTGCTGGACTAAAAAATACCAAGGTGCAACTAGTTCGCCTTCTACCATCCTGATAGTCACATGATACACGATAATAGAATTGTTGACTAATATTAGCAATCAATCTTTATCAATTAGTCCATAACAGACCTAGACATGATGCAAGGAAAACCCTAATGGTTTTGGGAGAGCTTTGGAAACCATAGGTCCAAAGTCACCTGTTCCTCCCAAGCATGCTACACTTTCATGTCATAACTCAAATACTCATATACTGTATTCCAAAATGTTATTTTCTGAAAGAAATCTATCTCATTTGCATTTGAATGAATCAATATTAACTGTTCCACTGTCTCCCTAGGGAGTCTGTTCCATAGATTGACCGCTCCCTCACTGAAATATTGGCCTCGATTTTAACCCCCCCCCCCCCCACAACAACTGGCGGGAGGGTTGAGGGGGGTGGTTAAAATATCAGGATCGAGCAACCCGAACCCATTCCCACCCCTTTAAATTTTAACATGCAGAAATCAGGCCATTGACGAGGCTCCGGCAAAAGGCAGGTGGGGGCCTAATTAACATTCCAAAGTCGCGCTCCCGATGACACCATCAGTTCCGCAACTTAAATTTAACTGGAAGCGAGGGGGAGTCCCAAGATGTCGGCTGCCCGGCAGCTAATCCGAGACCGCCCCACGGGTCCCCGGCTGCGGCTACCTGCCGCTAGCTTTCCCTCTGGCCAGGCTGTCAATTGACCAGTTGCTGGGCGGGAGGCAACCCAACAATGTTCTAATGAGCCCCTGCCATTAAGATCAGCAGGGCCACCACCGCCCCAGCCTTGCCGGGTTCTTCACCCAATTATGGGCTCCCCCGTACCCTCCCCGTTAATATCAGGGCCATTGTTTCCGCAGATTACTTTTGAATTACTCCCCTTCAAACGCGGGTTATGTCCTCTGATTCTACTGTTCTGGACAAGGTGAAATATCTTGTCATGGTCTACATTATCTAGTTCCTTTAGAATCCCTAAGAACAGCAACAATCATATCACCTCTCAACCTTCACTTTTCCAGGGAGAACATGCCCAATTTACATAATCAGACACAAGTGAGTCATGTCGATGATGCTGCTCGGACAGCAATCTCCACTGTTAGCAAGCAATACAAGGTCTGAATTTCTAAGGATTGCAACACAGGCAGAAACCATGCTGGACCTCTAGCCAGCAGGTGGTTGGCCTTGAGCAACGAACCCTTTCAAACTGTACACAGTGACTCACCCTGTACTTCGCCCTTTATCTCAGTATTTACATTCTCTAGGGATGTGCAGATATGGTTGGCAAAGGTGATGTATGAGAGGCAAAGTGCTTTCAGATGAGAACTAGCTTGGGGACACTGGCTCTGATTCCATTTCTGAGAAAACAAAAGAGAGCAAAATATCATAATATTGGCAGAAGAAAACACCTTCAAGCACAATGTTCACTGTACAATACTTTCTGTGACATTATCCAGATTTTATACATGCCTGTTTGACAGTCACTTAGTAAGACAATATTACATGAAATGAATATTATGGTACTAGCCAGGAGCTTCGGGAAGCCTCTGGCTTCATCGTCTCCCATTTCTTCAATGTTGTTCCACCCAATTATGACAAGGGTGACCTCCTAAAATGAAGTCAGGAGAATGAGTTGCTTCAGGAAAGCTCTAGTATGGGTCTGCACCTGATGCTTTTAGGCCATCTTGTCCTGAAAGCAGAAAAATAGTATTGAAATATTAAATGTACAGTCTACTCCTGATAATTCAAAGTCCTTTTCAGAACTAAAAATCTTGAATTGTACAATAATTTGAATTGAACAACATAAATAACACAACAAAGCGAGAATTTAGTGCTAAAATTTTTTGAGTTATCAGATAATTTGAACAAAATGACTTTGAGCATGGACAATTTCAAGCGGTTGCACAGTTTCATTACCATACTGCCTGACTGGAATTGAACAAGCGTTATCCTACTAGGTTGACCACAAGCATTCCTTTTATGAAGCCCCTTTAAGAGTTGTTGCTGCCACAAAAGTCAGCAGACACTTGCTCATCATATATTTCCCATTCAGAAATATCCGTGTTCATGCTAAGCATTCATTACCCTGTTTCATGAATGGAAGTATTGGACTGTTTAACCTCCTCTTACTAGTTAGCATGGTTCAGCAGACAAGGACTTAAAGTTTGTGACAGCAGACTTTCTTTTGTCTCCTTGTAGTACGTGCTTCCCTGTGTAACAATCCTAAGTGATTAGGCTGTGGGAGGGAGGAGTTGTAGCCCCTCACATCCCTGGGAAAGGGAGGGGGAAGTAGGTAATGGCAAAATCCAGAAGGTTCTGCAAAGAGAGTGCAAGATGGGAGACAAAGGTTGTTACAGTTTCTGACTCGTATCATTGTTATCAGTTACTATTAAATACACTTTGTTCTACATACATAACTATGCTTGGAGCTTTGACTATTAGAAGATGTTATCCGGTGCTTACATGAATGTTTACACATTCACAAGAGTACTTTTGGCATACCTTAGCAGATTTGGTCAGATCTGACATATTTTCCTGATATACTTCCAATTCCACTGGGTTGGAGAGATAGAATTGGGCCTTGCTGAAATTTCATCCCATGCACCAGGTCCTACCACAAATGACTTTTCTCTCCTCCCTCGTTCCCTGCAGAAATGCTTCCAGCACCTGGTCATCGAATCCGGTTTTCCTTTATCTGACAGTCTTCATAGCACGGTGATATTTCATCATTAAAAGCTGCCCAGCTCTCTCCTGCAATATTGCAGTGGATTAAATGGCTGTTTACCACTGTTAATAGTTACCAGACTTCATCACTAATCTGCTGCTCCACTGAATAGCCTGCTGTGTGGGCATTGTAATGAAGCTTTAAACAGTTGTAACAAAACAACAAAATCAGGTTAAAATCAACAAAATCAAATTAAGATTTTACAAACTGGTTGAGATTTTACAAATTTCTAATTAATATACCCTGTTCTAACTATTCTATAGTTCCTTTGTACCTTTTTTAAACTTTAAAAAAAGTTATTTTTTGAGCCCCCCACATTCCACTTTCTATCTTGGAAGTGGGGTCCACAATAGAAAAATTGGCCTCTGATTGGTTGAAAACAGTCATGGGGGTGAAATCGGTGTACGTCAGCAGTGAGAAACGGGCTCATAGCGAATCGACAGGCCATTTTACACCGTGCCTGATTTTCAGAAAATCAGATGCAGTGAAAAACGGGCTGTCGAATTCACTATGAGCCCGTTTCACGCTACTGCTGTAGACCAATTTCATCCCCATGTTTTGATTAAAGTAATTAATTCAAGCGTTATGAATCAAGAATTTCATTAAATGACATCGAATGGGAAGTGAATTGTTATATTGAAACTTCATATGAGTGAATGAAAAGTGATTTTTGCATATTGGAATTTATGTCTTGTTCAGAATAATACTTGTTTCAACTTTGCATATTTAATAGAATGGGGCAAACTTTCATTTTTAGCATCTGGACCTAAAGTATGACTGGAGTGCAGAAATGAGCGCACATTGGTTACACATTTTATTCCATTTAAATTAATGAAGGGAAAATAGGGGAGGATTTTTAGGGGCGAATGATCTCCCCACTCAGTTTGCCTTTTTGCACTCCATTCAAGCCATAATTTACATTCAGGCATGAAAGATTAAATCTACCCTAACAAATTTTCTATGCAGATACTGAAAACAAAAGTTGGGGAAATTGTTCAAAAGGGTTGACTAAACAAACCACATATATTTCCTCAAAAGGTCAATGCCTGTAATATCATCTTTCCATTACAAATTGCAGTATCTCACCAGCATATCTTTTTAAACTGCTAGCGAATTAACATTTATCCTTCCATATCTTACTAGATGCTTAACCCTAGAAGCGATGAAAATAAGACAAATGGGGTCCTACAACCCATAATGTACTCCACTGGAATGTAGAAAAAAGTGAATTGTTGTAGAAGATTTACTTTTAAGAAATGCGAGTAAGGCACTAACTGTCCTAAACTTGGGCTACATGCAACAGCGTAATATACTGTTCTGAAACAACATTCTATTACTCTGATCTGAGTATTAATCCAGTTCAGGCAAGAGAAATGGAAGTCTTCTATTTTTTATGACCATTAGGGATATTAACTGAATCTGAGCATTTCAAATTAGGGATTTGGGTCCATACAAGAAAATAGATCTGAATTTTCCAACCATTAGCATTAACAGAATTGGTCTGTTAAACTGTAGTGTGAAGAAGATTCATGCTGGTGATACTCTCACCAAGATAAATGAACATTTTTAGAGCATAAAGTTAACACTGCAAATTTTAGGGACCATAGAAGATCTGGGACAGCTTTGTGTTACTACAGGTTGCAAGGTAAAAAGACATCACAAAGTGTACTACAGAGGAAGTAAACTAGAAGACAACTGATTCTAATTGGACCAAATGAATACTTCTTTGACATATTCCATCACATCCAATCTAACCTTCAAAAAAGTGTTAAGAAGAATGATGTAATAGTGCTGAACAGAAATTGGTAATACTAAATAATTGTTGTATTAAGATGATTTTTTTTTTAAGGTTTTATACAAGGGGGATCCAATTAGCATCTATTAGGGCTCTGTTGACAACATCTTATATAAAGTATATATTAATTAGATAGATTTCTTTCAGAAAATAACATTTTGAGATACAGTACATTAGTAATTTGAGAGATGATATGTGGTAAGTGTAGCATGCTTGGGAGGAACAAGTGGCTTTGAACCTGTGGTTCCCAAAGCTCTCTACCACTGGGGTTTTCCTTGCGCCATGTCTAGGTCTGTGGTAGACTAATTAATAGAGATTGATTGCTATGATTAGTCAACAGCTCCATTATCATTGTATTGTGCAACTACCAGGATGGTAGAAGGCGAACTGAATGAACTTTGGTCTTTTTTTGTCTAACAATTTTTATGTTCCTAATTGATCCAATGCTCCTGATACCTCCTGTTGCTACTGCTGCTGTTGGTGGTCTTTCCTCCTTTTTGGATCTCAGTTACAACCTCCCCATCCCCTGCCACCTGCTACATGATTGTAGCCATGTGTAGGAAGCAAGGAAGGATGCTGTTGAACTTTTCACGAATTGGAAACTTTTTCTCCACTTCTCCATATATTTTATACAATATACATTTAAATGAAATGAAAGCTAATAGTTTCTGCAGGGAATTATTTTCCATCTCAAAAATAGGGGTTTGTTGTTCAACTTCCTAGTCTTTCTTATGCGTGCCCTTCATTTATCACAACCTACCTCTCAGCGGTCATTCCAGTTAAGGTCACTGGGCTATTGTTTGGTGAAAAACATAATCTTTTCCTATTTAAAAAAAAATCCTGGGGTTTTTGAGTCCCCAGGTTCTGACCGGTTGGGGCCTCTCTCTGCTACTCACAGCCATAGAGATTTTTCAAAAACCATAAAAAATAGAGTTTCATGAGGTAGTTACTCTAAGACATGTACTTTATTGCATAAGAACATAAGAAATAGGAGCAGGAGTAGGCCATACGGCCTCTCGAACCTGCTCTGCCATTCAATAAGGTCATGGTTGATCTTTGACCTCAACTCCACTTTCCCGCCCAATCTCCATATCCCTTGATTCCCCTAGAGTCCAAAAATCTATCAAGCTCAGCCTTGAATATATTCAACAAGTCAGCATCCACAGCCCTCTGGGGTAGAGAATTCCAAAGATTCACAACCCTCTGCGTGAAGAAATTCCTCCTCATCTCAGTCTTAAATGGCCGACCCCTTATCCTGCGACTATGCCCTCTAGTTCTAGACTCTCCTGCCAGGGGAAACAACCTCTCAGCATCAACTCTGTCAAGCCTTCTCAGTTTGTTTCAATGAGATCACCTCTCATTCTTCTAAACTCCAGAGAGTATAGGCCCATTCTACTCAATCTCTCCTCATAGGAAAACCCTCTCATCCCAGGAATCAATTTAGTGAACCTTCATTGTACCGCCTCTAAGGCAAGTATATCCTTCCTTAGATAAGGAGACCAAAACTTTTCATAGTACTCCAGGTGAGGTCTCACCAAAGCCCTGTTCAATTGTAATAATACTTCCTTACTCTTGTACCAAACCCCCTTGCAATAAAGGCCAACATGCCATTTGCCTTCCTAATTGCTTGCTGTACCTGCATGCTAACTTTTTGTGTTTCTTGTACAAAGACACCCAAATCTCTCAGAACACCAACATTTAATAGTTTCTCACCATTTAAAAAATATTCTGTTTTTCTATTCTTCCTAGCAAAGTGAATAACCTCACATTTCCCCACATTATACTCCATCTGCCACCTTCTTGCCCACTCACTTAACCTGTCTATATCCCTTTGCAGAATCTTTGTGTCCTCCTCACAGCTTACTTTGCCACCTAGCTTAGTATCGTCAGCAAACTTGGATACATTGCACTCGGTCCCTTCATCCAAGTCATTAATATAGATTGTAATTAGCTGAGGCCCAAACACCGATCCTTGCGGCACCCCACTAGTTACAACCAACCAACCTGAAAATGACCCGTTTATCCCTACTGTCTGTTTTCTGACGGTTAACCAATCCTCAATCCATACTAATATACTACCCCCAACCCCATGAGCCCTTGTGTAACAACCTTTTATGCGGAACCTTATTGAATGTCTTTTGAAAATCAAATATTCTACACCCACTGGTTCCCCTTTATCTACCCTGCCAGTTACATCGTCAAAAAACTCCGATAAATTTGTCAAACTCAATTTCCCTTTCATAAATCCATGTTGACTCTGCCGAATCATATTATGATTTTCTAAGTGACTTGTTACCATTTCCTTAATAATGGACTCTAGCATTTTCCCGACGACTGTTATCAGGCTAACTGGCCTTTAGTTCCCTGTTTTCTCTCTCCCTCCTTTCTTAAATAGCGGTGTTACATTTGCTACCTTCCAATCCGCTGGGACCGTTCTAGAATTTAGGGAATTTTGGAAGATAACAACCAATGCATCCACCAGCTCTGCAGCCACCTCTTTTAGAAGCCTAGGATGTAGGCCATCAGGTCCAGGGGATTTATCAGCTTTTAGTCCCATTAGTTTCTCCAGTACTTTTTCTCTACTGATACTAATTACTTTAAGTTCCTCACTCTCATTAGCCCCTTGGTTCTGTAAGAAAATATTAACTAACCAAGAGAATACATGAGAGACAGACCGAGCTAGTGAGGAGATTAAAAGCCCCACAAAGTAGAATGATATTGACCCTTCTAACTTAATCAGACACTTAATACAGTAGAGAAACTGCAGACCCTTAGGTCACTGCCCGGGTCAGCTATTTTGGAGAACCTTTGCTCTGCTTCTGTTTAAACAACAGGAAAGCTGCAAAGCTGCAGACCCTTAGGAAAACTGCTGTAGTCAGCTATTTTGGAAGAACCTTTGCTCTGCTTCTGTAAATGTGGTAAGGGCAAAAGGGTAACCTTTGGACTGATTCCATGAATACCCTAACCACTTTTACGCAGTTAAGAAAATAGAGGAATTGAGATCATTGTATAGCCCCCACCTGCAGATGAGTATGTGCCGAAGTGCACATTCCTCAGACAAAAATAGGGTATATAAAGAGTTGCTTTTAGTCAGAAACCCCGCAGTCGGAAAAGAAGGAGAGTTAGACATATCCAGGGGACGTAAATGCTGGCTTTGAACTAACACAGTGTAACTCTCCAAGAGTTAGATACTTCCAGGGGACGTAAATGCTGACTTCGGCCTAACCCTGTGTGACCCTCTGAGGAACAACTAGGAACGGGCCATCCGTACCAGCTGTCCAGTCGCTAAACGGGTAATATCATGCTTGTTTAAGTCTGTTAGTTACTGCTCAATGTTTGTTATATAAAATGATCAAACGCTGTCTGTGAACAATAAAAACCTCAATTCTCTAACCAATATGGTGTCAGGTTGGATTAATTGAAAGGAATCATCGTACCTCTGTGCGGGACTCCAACAAATGGCGAGCCAGCCAGGAGACTGACAAAGAGATTTGATTTTTTGTCCTTCACAGATAGGCTCGGCCGACCTGATTGATCACCACGTCAGTTAGGTAGTGAACCCTTGAGACACCACATCGGTTGTGTAGAAAGCACTTGAGGGGAGTGTAGGTTTTATTACATACCAGTAACAAAGGCGGAGAAGTGTGGCTGAAGGTGTATGTAAGGTTATGGACCTGTCCAAGGACTTGAGTCCGAAGGATGTGACATGGCTGTCAGCATGTCTGACCTCAGAGGGACTGACCTACAGTGCCACCCGAGAAAGGATTCAGAAAGAGGGAGATGATAAAAGGATAAAAGCGAGAAAAGGGAAACAGATGTCCATATATGCTTCTGTGCCGTGCGTAATGAACAGGCAGAGGAATGTAATAAGGCAGAAATACTGAAACTAAGGGAGGACCTCCTGGAATCAGAAGATAACAGGAAGGCAGCAAACAACAGAAATATTGAAATGTTGGTAACACTGCAGCAACAGAATAACAGCAGCTGTGCTGCGACCGCTCTGGCTGTCGGAAGACAACAAATGAAAACAGAATTAATGTACAGGAGGAGAATAAAAAGTTAAAACGATAATTAGAAGACGCCCGTGGGGCTCTAAGAGAAATGGCTAGTCGACCCCAACGGGAAGCTGACCATCCACAGTGTAAACTTAAGATTTACGAATTACAAGGTAAATTGGGAAGACAAGGGGCAGTAGCAGCTGCCATATCAGGAAACAAGGCTCCCTGGCAGGAAAAAGGAGACGAGGATATTGGAGGAGTAGATTGGAATCATATGGCAGAGGAGGTTGCGAACCATCGCTCCCCAGACAACACAATGACACAGGGAGCCAATGGTGAGAATAAAGTAGATTGCGACGGCTTAGATGAGGACTGCGAAATGGAAGTCGCAGAAGTAAAAGAATCATTTAAGTAAACCCAAAGCATGTTACAGAGTAAAAGACCAGAAGGGAGAGGGGCAGTCGTTGAGGTTATAGAAAGTGAACCGAGGAAGAGACTAGAACTCCCGACTGGTTTCCCAGTAACCCCTTTCCATTCACTATATCCCATCCTTCCAGCAATGGAGGAGAAGGAGAAAACTTTTAAACAGGAGAGCTAATACAAGCCTGATAAATGGCCTTTCACACATGAGATTTTAAATCAGTACAAAATTGAGTTAAATAAGAAACATCAGAGACTGAAAATGAAGATGAGAGATAAAGGATAGATGATTTAAAACAGGGGGGAAAGGTGAAAAGGGAAGATTCTGTCTCTCCCACTGTTACAAGCTATTGGATTTTTCTTTAGTTTTTGTGTACTGTCTCTTTAAGTGTCTTGCACTCTGCAGCATACAGGCTGCAGCTGGCTCCATTTCCTTTTTTTTCACAAAACTGAAGCAGCGTTCACCCATTGTAGTCCTGGTCACTTAATATAACCATTTCAATCGTTGAATTTTCTAAGCATAGTATCACCATTAACTGTACAAGAAGAAGTCAAAAGTGTTTGCAGAATTATTATGTAGTTACGAGATTATGTCCTATTTTATAGCTGTGAGATTTGAAATCTAAATCGATTGTTTTCTTTTCAATTCAGCAAAGTTTCTTTAAATATCAGGTGAAATCTGCCTGAGCCTGGAGTTGCTGTGATGAAGCTGGCTCTGCCTTCTTTTCAGTCAGTACTGCAAAGAAGTTTTAAAATCATGTTGCCGTACACAGAGTTAGTTCCACATGTGGGTCTACAGCCATCCAACGGGGGAAGTTAGTTGGTCACAGAGCACAGAGCGTCCAAGACCACAGACAGTTGAGACATCAGGTCAAGATTGTATAGGGTGTTCTACTCCAAGTCTCCAAAGAAACTGGAGGCGGAAGAAATAATTCTTTGTGTTTTCTCCATAGAGGAAGTGAAATGGACCATGTGACATTAATTACATTTATTATTGGGGAGCATAATATGTTAAGGACTTAAAAACTGTAAAATATGCCATAAGCAAATAACGTCCAATTTACGGTATTGTAATAAATGCCCACAAGAGATGTGCAGATAAAATGGGAACAAGAGGTAGAGAGTGATAGATAACATAATGGAGGTGCAAACTAGACCAGAGGAGGGCATCTTCAGGAAAAGACAATTACAGTCGGACACTGTGGGATGGGTAGGTGCGAAAACAGGGCTATTCGGAACAGGAATGTCAATTTGGAATCGGGTAGATATTGAGACTATCAAGAAGCATGCGTGTCATTATGAACATGCGCAGGCCAAACTGGTGCACCAATCCTAAACACAATCAATGAGCTAGCACAGGAAGAACAATATACCATCCATAACATGTACAAAATTGCCAAGTTTTTCACTCAGACGCAGCATTAAAATAAATGAGATGATACACAAGGGAAACAAGTGAGCATAGGGAACAGGATGGGCAACCATTTGGATGGCATATAGAGCATATGTGTTTTTCTTTATTGTTCAAACACAGATTTTTGATGCAAGCTGAAGTCCCGGATATGTTCAGGGACTACGACCTTGTCTGTTGGCATTCTAAGAGAAATGGTGAAACAAACGTGAGGGGTTGAAGTTCCACCTGTATCAATAATCCGCAATCTGGGGACTGCTCCTATTCACCCAATGGGCCAAGTTAGGGATAAGAATAAACCTCGATTTTTACCCTATCTTTACCTATCGTGGATGTTTTGACCCAAGTATTTACCAAATTGGCAGAACCACATTCTGTGGGATATTTAAAGGGAGAAGCAAAGGGTAAACTCGCTTAAGTTAACGGTGTATGATAGGAGAATTGCATCATATAAGATTCCCAATTTGGATTGTTGTGTCAAGCAAGGGAATCGATACCTAGGCTGATGTGGATGTTTCCCTACCGCATGCCTGAGTGTAGACGGTGCAGACATGATTTAAAATTGAACTAAAACTTTAAAATGGGAGGCGCAGGAAAAGATGCGTGAACGAACTTGTGGCAATGCAAAGACAAGAAGCTTGTTATAATTTGCAGTTAGAGACTATTCCTGCTCTGTTAAATTTTTCCTTCTGCATCTTTTGTCTTCTGATTTATGTAACTGAATGTATGTAGATTTTTTTTATCATGCTAAGAGAACAGTTTAACTAAGCGCAATTGGCACGAGATTTAGGTGAACTGACATAGAAATAATGGGAACATAATAAAACAATGCACAAGCAAATAGAGAGATTACTTAAAGGAATGAATAGGCAGTTGGGGGATGTTATATCAGAACAAGGGGTGTCCCTGGTTTTAATAGAATGACTGGCATAGAGACAGGTTAGGGATATTGGCAATCATTCAGAATTACAAAGACTAAGGAACAACTGATCTGAAAGGCAATTATGTATGGAGGATTTTTACAATGTTCAGATTCAAAACAGGGTTAAATGCTATTGAAAACAATTGGATTCCAAATTTTATATTGGACAAACAAATGAAAATCTAGAAATCAGACAGGAATGTGGATTGGTGTAAGGTGCAAAGACTTGGATTGGTGCATTATACCAGGAAGCCTTGCAAACAGAGTGACATTGTTTTGTCACTGATTCCTGTGGTAGGCAATACCATTGCTATCTGCTAATGTAAAATCAATGAAAGTATTAAAAGTGTAATCAATGGGCTTGTTGGAGGAGGATATCCATGAGGAATTGTAAATCATCCGAAGATTGAAGATATCAGTAAAGGGGGAAAGAAGGGTTCTGCATTGCACCAAACACTTCATGCTATTCCAGGAAAAGTGGATCCTGGTTGTGTAGATGTGACATTTTACAAAGTGCACTGCCAGCCTGTGGTTTCACCCTGGATGAAGAATCCCCTAATTGTACTATTGAATTTGAAAAAGACCAATGTCGTTTACTCGGCGAGAGGAGGGTATTGTGTTACAACCAACAAGGGCAGCAGGCACATGGGAACAACACCACCTGCGCGTTCCCCTCCAAGTCACACACCATCCCGAATTGGAAATATATCACCGTTCCTTCATCGTCATTGGGTCAAAATCCTGGAACTCTCTACCTAACAGCACAGTGGGAGAACCTTCACCACACGGACTGCAGCGGTTCAAGAAGGCGGCTCACCACCACCTTCTCAGCGGCAATTAGGGATGGGCGATAAATGCTGGCCTTGCTAGCGATGCCCATATCCCATGAACAAATAAAAAAAAAGAAGCACTATACATAAGGCAACACCATGGGCTCAATTTTAAAAGCAAAGTCCGGGTGCGTTGGGGGCATGGGGGCAAAGAAAATCGGAGAAATCCGAGCGGGCAGGATTCCCAGCTCCAACCCGCTTAAGAACGTGTATGACCCAGAGTCATCTGGGTGTGCGCACTGTTCCCAATCCTGGGAGTCCCGCAGGCAATTACAGCCAGTGGGATGATATTTAAACAAGCAAATGTACCTCATTGAGGTACTTAAGGTAGTTTATTTTTGGCATATTGGCCAATTAAAAAGATTTTGACCTTACCTGGGCGGCTTTCCCATGGCTTCCGATTCACGCCTGGTTTCGGATCAATGAAAAATAAACTAAATAAATTAAATAAAATTACATTTCCAATTGTAAAAAAAAATACCTTACAACAATGTCATCTGCACCCCCTGCTTTGATGTCTCTCTGATGTCCAATGTCTCTTCCCCACCTTCTGATGTCCGATGTCTCTCCCCCGCCCCGATGTCTGATGTCTCTCCCCACTTCGACGTCCGACATCTCTCCCCCCTCCAACGGTTTCCGATGTTTCCTCCCCTCCTCCCCCTCCGATCTTTGTCTCCCCCCAACTCTCTCTCGCAATGGCCGAAGAGGTCTCTCTCTCTCTCTCTCTCTTTCTTCCCCCCACCTCGGATGTGCAGCTCCCGATGGCAGCCAGCCTGTCAATCAGGCTAGCTGCCAGGTGCGAAACCCGGAAGAGGCTTTAATTGGCCTCAGTAGGGTTGTGATCACAACCCGCCTACTTCCCTTCGAGGTTTGGCACCTGCAAATCAAACTCCCCCACCTCGCTGCCATTCTGACGCCCTTTTAAAATTGAGCCCCATATGTCCAGTTTGGTGGTTAACATCTTGTTTTAAACCAACCA
Organism: Heptranchias perlo; assembly: GCF_035084215.1. Classification (NCBI taxonomy): domain Eukaryota; kingdom Metazoa; phylum Chordata; class Chondrichthyes; order Hexanchiformes; family Hexanchidae; genus Heptranchias; species Heptranchias perlo. The sequence continues at coordinate 37,069,911 of NC_090336.1, forward strand.
AAATTACTAAATTGGGGCTAAGATATTGGTGCCTATCATGGCCACAATGGTACAAAATGCAAGTAAAAATTACCCTCCAGACAGAAAACTTACAAGTGGTTGTAAATTTTGGCCGCAAAAGCATTAAGCGTACTTAAAAATGCTATCAGAAACGTTAGGTGGAGGTAGGGAGTGTCCTAACTCAGTCAATGGGATGCGTAACCCCCACCCATGAGATTGAACTAGGGTCCCATCGGGTCACCTCGGTGACTACAGTTGATCATGATATCACCAGACTGAAGATCCATGGGGACTTGATAGAGGAAGTATTAGAGGCGGTAATTTGTTTTCAACACTCCATTCCCCCCTTATCATTTAGTCTTAAAAGTGTCCTGGATAGAAGTATCACCTCTCAGAAACATCTGATCAAAATGCAGCAGGATAACAAAGAAATAGAGAAAGGTATACAGAACCTTGGGGCTAAATCATGGTGGGAGACTGTCTATAATGCAGGACTGCACTCCTGGTTAAGAATGTCTATGTTTTTGACTTGTGCTCAAGGAATTGTATTGATTGTATGAATTGTATTAGTGTGTTATTTGCGATGCTAAAGAAATTGGGGAAATACGCAGATAACCTGGAATTGGCAGCACTTATTAAAAAATAGTAACTAATGAGGCGTCAATAGGAATATTTCCCCTTCAAGGTGGGGACTGTAAGAAAATATTAACTAACCAAGAGAATACATGAGAGACAGACCTAGCTAGTGAGGAGATTAAAAGCCCCACAAAGTAGAATGATATTGACCCTTCTAACTTAATCAGACACTTAATACAGTAGAGAAACTGCAGATCCTTAGGTCACTGCCTGGGTCAGCTATTTTGGAGAACCTTTGCTCTGCTTCTGTTTAAACAACAAGAAAGCTGCAAAGCTGTAGATCCTTAGGAAAACTGCTGTAGTCAGCTATTTTGGAAGAGCCTTTGCTCTGCTTCTGTAAATGTCGTAAGGGCAAAAGGGTAACCTTTGGACTGATTCCATGAATACCCTAACCACTTTTACGCAGTTAGGAAATTAGAGGAACCGATAACATTGTATAGCCCCCACTTGCAGATGAGTATGTGCCGAAGTACACATTCCTCAGACAAAAATAGGGTATATAAAGAGTAGCTTTTAGTCAGAAACCCCGCAGTCAGAGAAGGAGGAGAGTTAGACATATCCAGGGGATCCATGCTGGCTTCAGGCCTAACCCTGTGTAACTCTCCAAGAGTTAGATACTTCCAGGGGACGTAAATGCTGACTTCGGCCTAACCCTGTGTAACTCTCCGAGGCACAACTAGGAATGGACCATCGGCGCTGGCTGTCCAGTCGCTAAACAGATAATATCATGCTTGTTTAAGACTGTTAATTACTGCTCAATGATTGTTATATAAAATGATCAAACGCTATCTGTGAACAATAAAAACCTCAATCCTCTAACCAATATGGTGTCAGGTTGGATTAATTGAAAGGAATCACCGTATCTCTGTGCGGGACTCCAACAGTTCCCCATTATTTCTGGTATGCTTTTTATGTCTTCTACTGTGAAGACAGATACAAAATACTTGTTTAATGTCTCTGCCATTTCCTTATTCCCCATTATAATTTCTCCTGTCTCAGCCTCTAAGGGAACAATATTTACTTTTGCTGCTCTTTTTTACATACTTGTAGAAGCTCTTACAATCCATTTTTAAATTTCTTGCTAGTTTACTTTCATAATCTATTTTCTCCCTTTTTATCAATTTTTTTGGTCATCCTTTGCTGGTTTCTAATATCTCCCAATCCTCAGACTTACTACTTTTCTTGGCAACATTATAGGCCTCATTTTTTAATCCAATACTATCCTTAAATTCTTTAGTTAGCCAAGGGTGAATCACTTTTCCTGTGGAGTTTTTATTTCTCAATGAAATGTATATTCATTGAGAATACTGAAATATTTCTTTAAATGATTGCCATTGCTTATCTACCTTCATACCCTTTAATTTAATTTCCCAATCTACCCTGGCCAACTTGCCCCTCATACCTATGTAATTGGCTTTATTTAAGTTTAAGACTTTAGTTTTTGACTGAAGTACATCACTTTCAAACTCAATGTGAAATTCTATCATATTATGATCACTCTTCCCCAGAGGATTCTTTACTGTGAGATTACTAATTAACCGTGTCTCATTGCACAATACAAGATCTAAAATAGCCAGTTCCCTGATTGGTTCCACAACGTATTGTTCTAGGAAACTGTCTCGAATGTATTCCATGAACTCGTCCTCCAGACTACCTTTGCCAATTTGATTTGTCTAGTCTATAAGAAGATTAAAGTCTTCCATGATTATTTCATTACCTTTGTTACAAGCTCCCATTATTTCTTGATTAATACTCTGTCCAATGGTATAGCTACTGTTAGGGGCCTATAGACTATGCCCACCAGTGTTTTCTGCCCCTTGTTATTTCTAATTTCCACCCATATTGATCCTACTTCCTGATCTTCTGAGCCAAGATCCTTTCTCACCACTGTTCTTATGTCATACTTTATTATCAGGGCTACATCCCCTCCTTTTCCATTCAGCCTGTCTTTTCAAAATGTCAAGTACCCTGGAATATTTAGTTCCCAACTTTGGTCTCTGTAATGGCTATTAGATCAAACCCATTTGTCTCTATTTGTGCAACTAATTTGTCTATCTTATTACAAATGCTCCATGCATTCAGATAAAGAGCCTTTAATTTTAACATTTTACCATTTTTCCCTGCTTTGACTTTATTTGCTGATGCCCGATAACTGTTAAACTCTCTGTCCCTTCCTGCTACACTCTGCTTATCTTTACTCAAATCACTACACTGCTCGGTTGTCTTGACTTTTCTCATTAGATTTCTAAATTTACCCTCACCTGACCCCTCCCCCCTTTTTTAGTTTAAGTTAATTTTGCAAGTTAATTATGTGATGCTGGCAATGAGAAAGGACCCTACAGCATAATCATAGGGAGAGGCATTGTTCTTGAATCCATTACACCAATTCAGGGAGGATTCAATGCATAGCCCAATGATGGAAATTTCAGGAATGGAGCAGAAGGCAAGCCCAAGGCCTTTGACTATATAAGCAAAAGTTCTTTTAACTATTGGAAAGTGGGATGAGTGAGGTTACTGGTACATTTTGTGATCTTTTCAACACAACTGTTTAGATTTTATTGTTGTATAAGTTTTATCTTTAAGAGTATTCAGGAGAGCCAGTGGGGAACCAATATGGCCAAAGGAATTGGTATTTTGTTTCGTAATTTGATTGGTTCATTTTGTGGTGGTTACCAATTGTTCACTGGTTGTGCTTTACTAATAGAAACAGTGAAAAGTTTATTTCACAAATAGTGCATTTTAATTAATAGGAAACGTGAGCTTCGTACTCTATGAAAATATCAGAAACATTCCCAAACACTGAGATTTCACCTGCGCTATGGAGGCCTACCAAACCCAATATATATATATGTGTGTATTTTGATTATACATACAATAATCTGGGAAATACAATAGAAAATACTCAGTAAACAGCAACTCAAATCACACAGCATAAAACTATAAGTATTTAAATTGTGGCTAGTTCTACAACTAACAAATATTGAGAATCACAGTACAATCAAATGACTGAATTGGGGCTTTTCTTTGCAACAGCGAAACTAACCCTTTCCAAACCCTCAGGCGCACAAAATTAAAACAGGAAACCACCCAATAAGAATTACAAGCACAAATATGACTGAGTTGCCTGGGCTTAGCGAGTGATTGTCGTGGCTCCCCAGGGTTGCAGTTGGATACCCCAGTTAAACTATTTAACTGAGATATTTTAATGTTAGAAAATAGGCTATTCTATACTCTACAAACTAAAAGGGATGGAAAAGGCAAATGATGTATTGAATTATTCGTCTATCTTCCGTCAATTGACACTTTTGTAAACATTTAAATGACAATGCCCAATTAGATTTCAGTTTAAAACATCAATTCAAGCAATCTAATGCTGTACAACATGATGCGAAGCAACTGCCCGTTAATAAGGTACTGGAATTATTGATGTGGAAGAGACATGTCAATTGCATTAAACCGCACACGTTCGCTTATGAAATGAATTAGCAAACACATGAGACAAAGTGAAGACTCAAGTTATGAAGCGAAGCCTAACAGTAATGGGGATCACCTAGGAAGAATCAGGATGGTTGAATAGTCACAAGAATGAATTGAATGAATTAGTGGCGGCCCCGGATGTCCCCTGCCCTGGGGGGTATGATACGCAGCAGGAGAAAAAGAGCCCGTCATAAATTTAGCACAAGGTTATATGACAGACCGGGGATTAACGGGTTGATTAAACATAGCTTTCCACCAGCTGGCGAGACAGTAATGGAAATGTGGGGGAAGAAAAGCATTGAAAATGAATGTTTCTGTGTTAACTGTGTGACTTTTTCCAACAATGTTCTTTACCAGGTCACAGAAATCCTGGTAAACACTAGATATACTCGCACCTATTTATTGATGGAGCATTCGGAAATTTCGAGTTAAGATGTCTATAGCACAAGTTTTATTTATCTCTTTTAGTGAGGTAAACAAAGAACTGTTGCGACTGTGAACAGTCTTCCTCCTTGCTGATGGTGTTCTCCGAGCCCCGCTTCCCACTCCAACTCGTCCAAGTTTGGGTTGTTGATTGAGGTTCCGAGAAGGCAGTCGTTTTGGTGAAGTGCCAGCTCTGGAAGGAACATGCGACGCTGATATCTCATTAATGCTATACAGGGATAAATATCTTTGTACTGAGTAGAGCGGTAGCCACCAAGAGCAACTGAAAGAACAGCGTGGCTTTACCATCAATTAACAAGAGTATACAGTAAACGAGAGGAGGATAGTACATTAGTGGTGCATGCCTGAAACACAACTATTCCGTGTTATTTGTTCAATTGCTGGCAAACGACGTTGACTCTTGACAAGATGGAACGACCTTTTTTACTCCTAAAGCTTTGTACAAGCTCTTCTTACAAAATGTTTTATTCTAGACAACCTCGTTCCTCACTCATAGAGCGAGTTATGATATATGAGCTGCTCGGTAAAATAATGTACACATTTAAATAATTTCTTTGATCTTTTCATTTATATTGTTCTCGAATATATACTGAGATACTATGCAAAACATCACATTTCTGATATAACTCTCCATTATACCAACTAGGAACAAGAGCTAGGCCGACTCAAAAGGTTTCTGGTGGGTCAAAAGGTTTCGAGAAGGCAGTAAACCTGTATACTTACATTTGCCATCGCTGTCTTTGATATGTAGGAATACAAAAAGAATCGTCCTCGAAATATTTTTCACGGAACCAAGAGGACCACCAATAACATCTGTCAATGATAAACTCCTGTGAGGCGACGATCTTGGTTTATTAGGGGAAATCATTTGCAAGTGCACCAAACTACATCTATGAGCTCTTCACATGTTTGATCAGCAAGAACTGAGAGTTTGATCATATATACCTATGGCTTTAATAATAAGCTATTAGAAGGGGAGGGGATGGTGCTGGATCAGCAGTCCTGTACCGAGTCAGATAATAGTCACTAAGCCAACATAAAAGACGCAGGTGACTAAAATAACAATAGACATTTCGAAATTAATGTTGACCAATTATTTCCTAGAAGGTTTCTGGTGGAACTTGGTACCATTATAGTCGAAATGATTGGAATGTTTTGAGAATAAGACAAGGTTCATGCAATGCCAGAACGGTGGCGCGTTTTCGACTCAAAAAAATCTTCCTTGAAATAGTTGGGGAAATGTTACCAAGTTACCCAAGTCAAGACTGTGAAGGGTGTACGTGACAATCAGTCCCATTACATTCCATAAATGTACTGATGATGAATAAACAAAAAGGATTGAGTAATGGATGATCGCTGGAGATATCATAGGCATTGTCCAAGCATTACGAACGGTCATGTGGAGTCTCTGAGGAAACAGACAAGCTAAAGCATTAATCATTTGATACATATTCTGCCAACTATACAAACCACTCCTAATATGCATTTATAAAAGGTAGAATCATTGTAGCAGAATAAATTGCTTTCTGTTACTGAATAAAATTTGCTTAACACACTATAGTTAAATCGCCCATCATCATGAAATGTATCTTTCAATTTCAAACTTTCCTTCGTCCCTGTTGAAATTACCTTGAAACATTTTACATCGCCAGAAAACCGCAATTTCTAATTTAAAATAAGAAATATAATGTAGCATTTTAAAAACGAATAGAATAGAGTATAATTAAGATACAAGTAGTTTAAGAAAAGTATTTCCCTGGAGTACCGTCCACCGTAGATTATTTGTTGTTATTCTAATTGCAAAGGCAACGCATCATGTTTATCCGATATAAACATCTTTGCTAAAGCAATATTTAACTTGACGTTTATATGCGTCAAATTTTAAGTTTAATTTTTTCAGCTATATATGATGGATTTATGGGCTAGAAACTAATTGGCAGTTGATTGCATATTTATCATACTCATCAAATGACTATTAGTCGTAAGGGATGTTCACTAAGTATTGTCACGTCTTGTCTGCGAGCTGTCCATCAATCGAATCTCCGCCCCATATACAATTCTATAAAGAGAGACTCCGGCTCTGGACTCAGTCAATGCGAATCGAGAATAACAGTTTCGTCTCGATCTCTCTGCGAAAGACTTTATAAGGATACACCACAGAGATACAGATTTGAAGAATTTTGGAAACACCCACTCAATAGATTTTGTAGGTACGTGTAAAATAGGTGAATATGTTCTATCTTCGTCTCAGTCAGGCAAGTCTGTGATACATCGTGTCTTTCACTAAATCTACTTGGTAGTTGCAAATGTTACAAGTATTTTGTGATGTTATCGAAATTACATGAGACACACAGAACAATTTAAAAGGCAGCTAGCAGGTTGCACTCGCCGTGTTTTATGTTTCGTCAACATTTTAACGTATTTGAATGACTCATTTGATCAGAAACCGGTCTTTGTGATGATCATCACCTCAGAAACATTTTCCGAAAGGGAAATCACCACATGTGGGAAAAAAATAACCTGGCAGCGGTTTCTCCTGAGCGGAGATTTTTGATCTAGCGTGTCAGGGAAACCTATCGTTAACGCGCTGCTGACACATCGCCAGAACTTGAGAAGTGCTTGTCAGCAGCACGTTCACAGCCTCAAAACAAACAGAAATTGTAAAAAAAGAAGCCCTAACGCCTGCTTTGCTTCTGTTTTGTCTGGCAGGTTTCACCATGAGGGTGGTTCACGTTGCCCTTCTGTACTGCTGCTTCGTCTATTCAGCTTTCGTCAATGTGGATGCCAAATTGGACGTAGCTTCGGAATTTAAAAAAAGGCAAGTACCATACGATTTCTTTTTTTCCCGCATTTTTGAAATGCATCCCACTGAACCATGAGATCACAGGACATCGTTTTTAAAATGAGAACCTTGAACTGCTGTACCAGTTTGTGACGGTATTTTTTGGAATAGTTTCGCTGATCGGGCGTTGTGGATTTCTGTTTGCAGGTTGAACGCTTGGGCTTTAAGCCGAGCAAAGAGAGATTTGAAAACTTCGAAGCTGAAGACTCAGGGGGTGGTAGCGAGTAGCCAACAGTTCGTGAGGGCAGAGGATGTCAAGGAAAACTTAAACGTTCACCCCAGGTAATTAAGCAAATCCTTCGAGCCACCAAACCTGAAAAAAATGGTACCGGAAGGTTTAACCAATAAAAGTAAACCGTGGTCTCCGGCAAAGGTTCAAACCTCATCACACCACGCACCGTCGGCAAATGTTTGCGGGATTGGATTAGCGCTAGGATTGAACCCAATGAATGCGGGGGACAAGTGGGAACATCCATCAATCTGAGATATAGTACTGTAGAATAAATAAAAGAACGTTGCTGGGTTGGGAGTAATGGTAATCCTAACGGGGCACTACCTGCTTTCGGTTTATAACTATACAACTTCCCAAGCGGTGAAAAGATTGATGGAAAATACTGGGGATGGGCAAAACAATGCAAGCGAGTCCGATCGCAAGAATGCGGTTCAGGATTTACTAATAGTTGTATTTATGTGGGGATTTACCACGTCTCTGAGAAGTCTCCCAAAGTACTTCATGTGAAGTTTGGTGACTGATAAATTTCTATTTTTTTCCATCTTTACGTTCACGATTTGCAAATGGTTTTCTGGGTTACTTTTTAGAACCTGGGCTGATCTTTTTGCATGTTTTGTAAAATACAATAGTTTGCAAGATGATCCTGCCACAAAGATCAATCAAATAAATCGATTCATACAAATATATCACACCAACTGCAGACTCGAGCCTAATATGTACGGTTTAGCGGAGACTTAAAGGAGCCGCTACGTTACAGTGTTAGCCACGGTTTCTGAACCTATTTCTCTGATTTTGCTCTAATCATGTGTGTTTTTTCCTTTTTCGCCAGCTCAGATGCGCATATCCGTGTGAAGCGCTACCGACACGGGATGCCGCATTTTTCACAGCTCCATCTGAACCGGCCAAGCTGCCAACTTGGGACGTGCCAGGTCCAGAAGCTGAGCCACCGGTTAAATCAGCTCCTCAATAACCCGGAGAAGGACGACATGGCTCGGTGGAGCACGTGGAGCCCCAACAGCTACGGCAGGAAACGGCGATCCGTGCGATCCAAAATAGCGCTCACGCTGCCCCGAGAACAGGATATACTGGCAAGGACGTGATGGTCTGTACAATGACAGGCACACACAAGTACACAGGACTACAACTGCAGAACCACTGCCATGGACTAGAATATTCATAATGTCTTCAATTGGACATCTGAAGACAGTTGGAAAACTTTACAATGCACGCCAAACTTCAGAACTGTTATAAGCTGCCAAACTTGCCAGAATTTTTTTTTGGAGAAGTTTCAGAGTGAACTGAATGGAGGAAAGGGCGCCACCTCTCAGCGTACACTTTGGAATTAAGGGTTCATACCCTACATAGCGCCAAATTCCAGCCCATTATCTGCAGACTACATTTGAACTGTTGTTTTTTTGTGTTTGGATTACAGGGAGTCTAAAATCCTGCCAGTAGAAAAGGATTGCATCATACTTGAACGCAACTTCTATTACAGAAAGTGCAATCGACGTTTTAATGTATGAAAGACATTGTATATAAATTGTTTAAACTATTTAAATGTAACTCTTTATTTCCTGTAACTGTACATCTGGAAATAGAATTATTTTTATACGTGATATAAATGTATAAGCGCATTGTAGCATCAACAAACTTAGAATCGTGTGTCCATTATCATGGAGGTAAAAATGTTCACTAGTTACCCGACTCCTTTTGTACATTCCAGACTTGCAATGGCTGTATATGTAGTACAATCTATGTTTGTCATAATTGATAAATACAATAAATATCTGCCTATATTATGATGTCTGTGGTTATTGTATGCCCCCCTCTGAAGAAAGGATGCGAGACTCAGCGACCATTACTTTTGTGTTTAGATTTGTTTTGTATACGATCTGCTGACGCTTCTGTAGTCTAAGCGCATCTTTGCGACCATTCTGTCACAAAAACCTGCCAATATATGTATCGAACATACAGTTACAAAGGTCCGAGCGGTAGCACCACACCTGCAGCGCATTCTGTCCCCCCAACCCCCTCCAAAAACTTAATAACCGTGAAACCAGAATCCACATTCCTTCTGGGAGGTTCTACTTGATCCCACTCATCCTAGTTAAGGGTTTACCCCGTTGTTACATAGTTCAGTAGATCTTGTCCATCCTTATTTAGAGACTCGGGTTTTATGTTAGGGTTAAAAGGGGAACGGACGCCTATGGTTGGGTGCCAGTAGCACTGTTGCGGCGGGGTAATGGTCAGCGCTTGGAGGAAACCACAGGTCGGAGACCAAAGAATGTGGTCAAGTCTAATAGATGTGTTTTCAAAGCCTGTAGCGCCACCATGAACTAAAATTCAGGCACTACAAGTGAAGGGATAAATAAAGTCGATTTAAATCTGAATGTAAGTATTCTTTAGTGGCGTAACGCCCTTTGCCAGTCTGAGATTACAATCTATGCAACAGTACATGATCCTCAGCAGTAAACATTGACCCCGCGCTTGTCATAAAGTCACTGAAGCACATTATTTTACATTTAGCCGCGCAGTTATAGATGGTTTGAACTCATAAAATGTCGCAAAAAACACTTACAGGGCTGATTAATGTTGAAAGATCGTATACCATATAGGAATCCTTTCGCATTAGCTGCACAGAGGCCAAGCATTGATACTACGCCTGAAAGCTTAAGAGTTGTTAAAATTCATATTGAAACTTTGATTTTCCCATATCAGTTTACATTTTAATCCATATAGGAAAAGTAATAACATCGTTCCTAAAATATTCATGATTACATTTCTGATTGAAGACATTCCCTACACGTTTAACCTATAACTTGTTAAACATTAGATAATTTATCTATTAAATATTGTTCTTTCTAAATGGATTGTAACAATTCAAGAAACAGAACAACAACTATACCTTTGGAATAAGAATGTAAGAACTCAGTGCAGGTAAACGATACCATTACACAATACATATTACCATAACATTATCGTTGAGCATTAGATTGATTCGTTCTCTCTGAATATTTACACTGCAAGTTAAGAGATTCCGAAGACCATCGATGGAGCTATTCTGCCATCTAGAGTTTGATGTGGAGATGCCGGTGATGGACTGGGGTTGACAATTGTAAACAATTTTACAACACCAAGTTATAGTCCAGCAATTTTATTTTAAATTCACAAGCTTTCGGAGGCTTCCTCCTTCACATCGTTCACCTGACGAAGGAGGAAGCCTCCGAAAGCTTGTGAATTTAAAATAAAATTGCTGGACTATAACTTGGTGTTGTAAAATTGTTTACAATCTAGAGTTTGCAAAGACCTAGTGTGAATTTAACAGACGGCGCTGAGACGTTCCACATACCAACCACCGCCGTCGCTACCGGGACCTCGACCGCAAAGCGGAAGTGTGACGATAATACTATAGCAACTAAAGGTTTTGGACATTTTAAACCATCGCTTTAAGGAGTCGGCAAAATAAAATATACATTATTGGAAATTATAATAAACATGTATAAAATTACTTGGCATAAACGATGTCAAGGGCTTCAGTACATTTCAAGACACAAACAAATATCCCCGCAGTTTGAGGTCGCCTGTGTTGTATATTCTCACAACGTAGAAAGCCAGGCTCTGGAATCTTTTTAATCCTTCATTTTCCAACCCACTGGGCTAAACAGATTTTGTTTTACCATGGTCTACCACCTACACGGAAATACATCAACACTGACACAAATGCAGATTAAGCAAAATGTGACCAAAGCTGGCAATAGCATAAAAATGAATGTTTAAAAGTAGAACTCATAAAAAAAGAAAAGCTCTCCCATTAGCTAGGAGTACATAGGGCAATTTGATATATAGTGGTTATTGTGTTACAAATTCTTAAATTGAATTACAATTCAAAGCTCCAGATATATTACAGGAAAGCTAATAAGCGTGAAACCAAATTAACATGTTACAATTAAAAGCTCCTCAGATAAAGATATATAAAATTTGTCTGATTCCAAGATAACTGAATGAAACTCAACCAAGATTGATAGATTTCAATTTTGCTCTGTTTATGGAATCACCCTCCTTTCAACTCAGCATGTCACAGAGTTTTTGCCATGGTCCAGAATTTATCAAGTGAGGATTTGTACCCTATTTGTTTGTTATAGGGTTACCTCCTACAACAAGGGCACTGCCATAAGCAATACGGTGAATAACCCACCACCAGAACTTATAGAGGCACCAAAATGCTCCTTAGGAGTAAGTTTTGAGCAGTAATGTTAAACCACTTTTATATTGCTATAGTACCATGTTAGTGCCTTTGGTTCTCAGCATGCAAATCTCTTGCAGTTGGCAGCAACACCAAAACAACTTTGCCAGAGTTGTTAAGCAGGGTGGGTTGGGAGCCTCAGTGAAACAAAAAGGTCTTCCCAGTCAGTGAATGTGAAAAGTTTACTTTGGTGTTGCTGTTGGCTATATAAAAACCATGCATTGGGAGCCAGAAGTCATTAAAGCAAAATAAATGGAAATAAATTTAAACAGCTGCTGTCTAGATAACTTATGCCAGCCGGCAGGCAGACCATTGCTAGCCTATGTGGACATTCCCCAATATTAGGGTATATCCTGGTCAGGCTGGCAAACTTGCAAATGTAATTCTGAGTGAACTGTGCATATGCAATTAGTTCCACCCACGGTATAAATTGGCGCATTTAACAGCAAGGAGCGAGATTTACATTACTTCCATTTGAAGTGATTCCATAATATAAATGAGGTATTAGAGATACAGTCCCATACCCCATTATTTCTTGTGGTACAGTGCATTAGAACATCTACCCAATGCGTCAACAACAACAACTTGGATTTATATCACTGGGCCACCAGAGACATAAGGTGTACCCAGCATGGAGTCTTGTTCGACTGGAACATTGGTTAGATAATTGGCCTATAATGTTGTAACCCCATCTCAGCTTTTTTACAGCTGTAAAATTCCATGTAATTCTATGAAAAAAACTGTGGCCAATTGAGCAGAAACTCTGCAAAATTTCTCATGTCCAGTATAGTGTTAATAATCGTGGATCTGAATGTGTGAAAAATCTTACATGTGCACCATATTTTGTGATACTTTATGCAGTTTTTTATTTTCTATCATAAATCTTGGTTTAGATTAAAGTATTTCTATATCTAGATTTAATTTGAACCTTAGATGGCAGACTTCTAGACAGATGGGGCATGAAGACATGCCATAAAACTAGGACAAAAATACCTTGAGTCTGCACACTGCTTCTTGACTCTCCAACTCCCTTGCACACAAGACAGTTACTGTATAACCGCAAATTCATGCAGCATATGTTTATTATAGCCAAAGAGTCTGCATCATTCTCAGAGAGAATTGTGACTTTTGGGGATATTTTCCTCCAGATGTTAATGTAAGCAAAATAGTATTTTGGATATAAAATGGTTTATCTAATTTTAGTTTGTGTTCTAGTCTCACTTGACACCAGGTGAGTTGCTGGTTTGCAAGTCCTCTGAACCCTACAATGCACTTCCAATTGCAACATTGACCCACTAAATGTGCCATGTTAAAGTGTGTATCTAATTAATACTCTATTTACTGAATGATGGTGCGGTGTTCCTAACACAGTGCTGCTGAGATTCATTAGGGGTCACTGCTCTCCAGACCCGCTCTCTGACAATGGTTGCCTGGGAAAGAAGCAATTATTTTATGGCCTTTTATTACCCATTTTGTTACATAAGTGATTACCTAAATAAATAGAAAACAAGGTTGTTTTACAAAGGTCTGATTTGTTTTCTCATATTCTGTAGGTTATTAACTTCTGTTCTGCTGATATACGGCAGCCCTTGGAGCTTTATGTGCAAAAGGATTTGCTTCAGATTAATTCTAGGATATTGTAGTTCTTGATGTCATAATTATCTATTTTTAATGTGAGAATATTTTTAAAACATTTTTTTTTTGTTTATTTATTGAGGAAAGTCAATGGTGGTGAGTTGAACACTTTTCCATTTTGGGCAGGGATTCAGCATTTTCAAGTCAGGTATTGTAAGACTGGACACAGAGTAAAGTTGTCACTGATCTGACTCAATAATACTCCAAGTTCAGAAGGTAATCAGTGTGAACTTTTCCATTTCCACCACAAGCTCTCCTATGGCTTTCTGAGTAATTAATTGCAACTTGTGCTGAATAGTGGTCAGTTCTGTGTTGTTATTCTGCAGTCATTAAAAATTAGTTTTAGACTGCCCTTAATTATTTCATAGAGGACTCTTATAATTGGCAACAAAGAGAAGGCTTTCAACACATCATTCTGGGCTGGGTCTGAAAATAGCTGTCACAGGTGAGAAAACAGTGTACTAATTAGTTTGCTACTTTATCCTCTCAACAGCAGCTTTAAAATTGTTATTATAACTCATTTAAAAGGTAATTCTTATGAAAAGGATTAGAGGGATGTACAGGGTGATTTTAACCCTCAGCTGGTTCATAGTTTCATTATGAGCCAAAATTTGTTTATTTGGTTGTTCATGCTGTAGCTGAAGTTGGAAAGTATTACTCTGCAAATATATGAACATATGAAAAGGGCAGGAAAAGACTATCATGCCCATCAAGCCCAGCCCTTCCAGACATTGTGTAACCATACACACCACTGATGCACCCTTAACCATGAAGTCTTCTGGGACAGGCAAAACAACAGAGAGAAAAAACAGTGGCCAATTGAGCAGAAACTCTGCAAAATTCCTCTCTGACTCCCTAAGGCATTTAGTAACGCTCCAGAAGACTGTGGATCCCATAAATCCTCACAAACACAACTAGCAATTTACTCTTTATAACTGAAAATTCCCTTTAAAAGGACAGCAGCAAATTCATATCCACACATGTTCACATAGTCTGTTTTAGAGGATAATGACTCTCTATTAAAAAAAATCTAACTTAACAGTGCAACATGCAATGTATCTGGTTGACCTATATTTGACTTAGGATTGCTTGATGCTGACAATAGATGCAAAAGACATTTTGAAAACATTTTCATTAAATGTTGTATAAAACTAGTTGACAAACAGTAAGAACATGAATAAGCAGTAAAACTGCACAGCGACCCGAACAGGATGTTCTTACTCCTGTCATTTTTAATGAAAGAAGATTGAACATAAAGCACCTCCACTGCTGGTAAGCGACAGTATCAAGCTAAAAGAAAAGGCTTACACAAATGCAAGCAAAAGTGGATGTCCAGTAGACTGGGAGAGCTATAAAATGCAACACATACAAATAAAGTAATAAGAGATGCAAAAAGGGAATGTGAAAGAACAACTTGCAAGGGATATCAAAGCAAACAGCAAAAGTTTTTATAAATATATTAAAAGAAAGGTGCAGGTGAGACTATAATGGACAATAAGGAAATGGCAGTCTTATTAAATGAATACTTTGTATCTGCCTTCATGGTGGAGAGGAAGGACAAAAACACCAACGGTACAAGTGAACCTAAAATAAGTCAAGGGGAGGAACTTAGTGGGTTTAATATAAGTAAGAAAATGGTAATGCAGAAAATAATGGGACTAAAGGTAGACAAATCTCCCGGGCCTGATGGTTTCTACCCCAGGATATCAGAAGAAATAAGGGAATAAATTGCAGATGTGTTAGTCATAATTTCCCAAAGCTCTCTAGATTCAGGAATTGTTCCTTTAGATTGGAGTATTGCAAATGTCACTCCATTATTTAAGAAGGAATGGGGGAAGAAACCCGTCACTTTAACATCAGTTATGGAGAAGGTACTGGAATCTATCATCAGGGAGAGAGTGACTTAGCAATTGGATAAGTATGAGGTAATCAAAGAAAGTCAGCATTAGGCCCATTAGTTTGACATCCGTAATAGGAAAAATGCTTGAGGGAATCATTAGGGATGTAATATATGATTACATGGACAGAGAGGGACATATTAGGGACACCCAACATGGCTTCAAAAAGAGGAGGTCATGTCTTATATATCTGATTATATTTTTTGAAGAAGTCACCAAGATGGTGGATAAGAGAAGCCCAGTAGACATCGTCTACTTGGACTTCCAAAAAGCTTTTGGTAAGGTACCGCACAAGTGGCTTCTCTACAATATTGAAGCCTTTGGTATTAGTGATAATATATTGAGTTGGATTGAGAACTGGCTGGAGGGCCGTAAGCAGAAAGTAGTTATAGATGGATTTGGATCTGTTTGGAGACTGGTCACTGTGGTGACCCGCAAAGATCAGTGTTGGGACAGTTGCTCTTTACTATTTTTATTAATGATCTAGATATAGGTATTGGGATCACAATCTGAAAATTTGCAGATGATACCAAGATGTGTGCGAGTGTCAGGACTGTAGACCATGCTCGACTGCTTCAGGCGGATCTTGATGTGTTGGGGAATTGGGCTCGTGACTGACAAATGATGTTTAATTTGGAAAAGTACAATGTTATACATGTGGGCAGGGCAAATGCTCAACATACATACACCCTTCAGGGAAAAGCATTAAAGCAGGTGGAGATCTTGCAACGGGATCTTGATAAATTGGGCCAGTGGGCCGATGAATGGCAGATGGAGTTTAATTTAGATAAATGTGAGGTGATGCATTTTGGTAGATCGAATCGGGCCAGGACCTACTCCGTTAATGGTAGGGCATTGGGGAGACTTATAGAACAAAGAGATCTGGGAGTACAGGTTCATAGCTCCTTGAAAGTGGAGTCACAGGTGGATAGGGTGGTGAATAAGGCATTCAGCATGCTTGGTTTCATTGGTCAGAACATTGAATACAGGAGTTGGGATGTCTTGTTGAAGTTGTACAAGAGCCACACTGGGGGCTCGAATTTAGCAGGCCTGCGGGTTCCCAGCGGGTGGTCCTCCGGGAGCGTGGTCAACACGCTCGGCGAAATTAGTGGGTTGCCCGCGCGATCGTAGCAGGCAACACACTAATAGGAATCAATTACCTGCTCCTCCGGGGTCCACGGCGCTGGTCTGCGCATCGGGCGGGCTGCGCATGCGCAGTACGATCTGTCAGCTGGAGGCTCTCTAGTTAAAGGGGCAGTCCTCCACTGACAGATGCTGCAACCAATGGAACAAATTGCAGCATGGAGCAGCCCAGGGGGAAGGCTGCTCCCAGTTTAATGATGCCTCACCCCAGGTATCATCAGATGGGGTGAGGAGGAGGGGGAGGACACAGATCTTCCCCCCGGCAGGCGGGAGGAAGCGGCCTGCCTCTGCCACCAAGAAGGCCTGGCTTGAGGTGGCAGAGGGGCTCACCTGCACCACCAACATATCGCCCACCTGCATACAGTGCAGGAGGCGCTGCAATGACCGCAGTAGGTCAGCCACAGTGAGAACACGAAGTCTTTCCCCTACACTCCGTCTGCCACAACACTGCCCCCACCCCACATCTCTTTCGGCACCGCCAACACTACTCTGTCACATCACCCTTCACACCCACTCAAACCCCATCCTCATCTTACCTGCACCTACTCACTTCGCCAGTACTCATCCTGCCACTAACACGCAACCCAATCCTCATACAATCTCATTGCTCCATCCCATACTCAACCTCTCGTGCATCTCCCTCACGGCCAGCCTCACTCAACCTGCCACCACCTGTGCTGCAGCCACAGGGCATGCATCACATATGTGCAGTAGGCAGCGTAAGGCAAACGTGTCGTGAGCATGAAGGGGGTGCACAAGGGTGTCTGAGGGTTTGTCCTGGGTGTTACCTATATTGAATTTCAGAGCAACAAACAGCACACATTATATTGACACCACCACTGCCATGTCTCCGCGAATCCTGTCCGTTGTGTCCAATAATGCCCGCTCCTGGGTATCACTATGAGGACCCACCACTGATGCCACCCATCGTGTTACTGCAGAGTAGGTGCAGGTGTATTTGCAGGGCTCTTCCGCGCAGACGACTGAGAGACATCGGCGGTGTAGCCGGCTGCACCCTGGAAGGATGCGGAGGAGAAGTTGTGGAGGGCAGTGGTGACTTTGACAGCGACAGGTAAGCAGTTGGTGCTGGGGCCAGCCAGGAGCAGCTCAGCATGAAAGAGCCTGCAGATCTCCACGACTACATGTCGAGCGAATCTGCGCCTCCCTGTGCACTGCTGCTCGGAGAGGTCCGGGGAGCTGCGCCTCGGTCTGTGGACCCTGCGGCGAGGGTAGTGCCCTCTGCGATGCGTCTCTCCCTGCGGTAGCCCTCCCTCCTGCTGTGCAGGTGGGCGTGCAACAACATCGTGTTGGGGGGCTCCACGTCTCTGCGGTGGACGGCGTGGACTGCGAGGCTGCTGGGGCTGGTCATGCTGTTCGTCCTCCGAGGGTGTCCACGCACCACCCATCTGGCAGGTGTTGGTCTGAGGGGTTGTGCAGGGTAGGTGGGTGGTTCCTCGCACTAGGGCTGCTGTTTCGTGTCGGTCTGTCCTCTGGCTTGGCGGGGGGGTGGTGGAGGGCAGGGGTTGCCCTATGTGACGCGGTGGCCTCCTGCGTGGGTGAGGGCTCTCCCCCGTGGAGTGCACCTTGGCACCTGCCACAGGCTGCTGGCTGCAACACGCCTGGTTGGAGAGAGACTGTTTCCCCCAGTGTGGGAAACTCACTGCCTTGAACCCAAAATCCCACACTTCCTCTTTTGACAGCTGCTTCAGCTCATTAACTGACCTCAACAAGCAAGGTAAGTACTCTCAAGTGGAACCACGCTGGCTTTAATTGCCTGCGGGATTCCCACCAGCGGGGCTTGCGCGCGCAGCCCCGCACATCAGCGCGGTACCCGGAAGTGGGTGGGATTTCGGTGCGATCCGGTCACGTGACCGGATATCGGGATTTTCGGGGCCCCCCCCGCTGGAAACCCGCAGGTAACCCGACGCGAAAATCGAGCCCTTGGAATACTGTGTACAGTTCTGGTCACCCTATTATAGAAAGGATATTATTAAACTAGAAAGAGTGCAGAAAAGATTTACTAGGATGCTACCGGGACTTGATGGTTTGACTTATAGGGAGAGGTTGGATAGGCTGAGACTTTTTTCCCTGGAGAGTAGGAGGTTAAGGGGTGATCTTATAGAAGTCTATAAAATAATGAGGGGCATAGATAAGGTAGATAGTCAAAATCTTTTCCCAAAGGTAGGGGAGTCTATAACGAGGGGGCATAGATTTAAGGTGAGAGGGGAGAGATACAAAAGGGTCCAGAGGGGCAATTTTTTCACTCAAAGGGTGGTGAGTGTCTGGAACGAGCTGCCAGAGGCAGTAGTAGAGGCGGGTACAATTTTGTCTTTTAAAAAGCATTTGGACAGTTACATGGGTAAGATGGGTATAGAGGGATATGGGCCAAGTGCAGGCAATTGGGACTAGCTTAGTGGTATAAACTGGGCGACATGGACATGTTGGGCCAAAGGGCCTGTTTCCATGTTGTAAACTTCTATGATTCTATGATTCTATGAGAAAGAAAGAGTTCTCGGCGTTCTAGTGCATAGATCTCTAAGGGTTCATGATCAATGCTGTGAAGAGCTAGAGCGAACAGGGTGTTGGGATGCATTTATAGGTCAATTGACTATAATACTAAGCATATTATTTTGTCCTTGTACAAGACCTTCGACAGGCTTCAGTTGGAACACTATGTCCAGTTTTAGTCTCCTCACATGGTGAGTGATATGGGGCGCTAAATTGGGCCATGTAGCGCCCGTTGTTTCGGCGTTACACGGCCTCTCCGACATCCAAGATGGTGTCTTGGATGCACACAGACGTTTCCTGCGTGACGTGCACCGGATGCCATCTTGGTATAGGAGTTTGCTCAGGCGCAGATAACGAACGCTGGTATCATGTAAAGTAGGGAGAAAATGGCTTTAATCAGTGTGTAACGCTGATTTAAAGAGATTGACATCATTTTGGGAGTTAACAATGCACAATCTTAACCCCAACCATCTCAACATGTCTTAGAGTGCCTGAAGGACCCCCCACCGGCGCTATTTAAAGGGACCATGCAGGATTTACAGGTTAGTGGCTGGATTATTGCTTCTGGCTGCTGAGACATTTGTAACTTTTTTTTGAGGTCTCCTGGACTTCAATACTAGGATGCGGGGACATAGCCTAACATTTAGAGCCAGGACATGCAGGAGTGAAGTTAGGAAATGCTTCTACACGCAAAGGGTGGGAGACGTTTGGAACGCTCTCCTGAAGATGGAGGTTGATGCTAGCTCACTTGTGAATGTTAAATCTGAGATTGATAGATTTCTGTGAACCAAGGGTATTAAGGGATATGGGGCTAAGATGGGTATATGGAGTTAGATCACAGGTCCACTATGATCTCATTGAATGGTGGAACAGGCTCGAGGGGCTAAATGCCACGGCCACTTGCTGCCTCTTGATATGTGCCACCTTCTCCTGCAAGAAAGTGGGATGTATGCCTGGGTGATGTGCCTGTCGTGGTTGAATAGCTGCCAGTGTGTGGCCTGTGAGTTGTGGGTGGGTGGCTTGAAACAGTGGTAATATGTAAGGCTGAGAGGAAGCATCTGACTGGAAGAGTTGAGTCCTGGTGGAAAGAGTTTATTGGTATGTGGAGGATGGGGGGTGTAGTGTGTGGTGCAGTTGGTATGAGACGCCACTTGACAGCTGACCTCACTCACCTTGACCACTCAAATCAAAGCATTGAACTTCTTCCTGCACTGCATCCATGTTCATGATGCTGTGCGCCTGGCATTGACTTTGTCCCCCAATGCCTCCCACTGTCTTTTGAGTAAATGTCTGGAGGGCCTCTTGCCCCCCTCTGCTGACATAGGATGTCCCTCCTTCTGTCCACCTTTTGCACCCTAGGTCTCGAGTGCATCAGCAGAGGACCTTGGTGCATGCACTCTCGCAGGCCTGGTACCAACTCAGATTAGCAGATTGGTGAGGTCTGGTGTGCAGTTTGGAGGATGTGGGATTTAGTAGTGTGCAACCTTTATTCAAAGTTTTAACATAACTCATCAGTGTGTTAACATAAGGATGGGATCTGCATCTGTGTTTTACGTGTGCAATGTCTGATCTCTGTTCAGACTCCATGCAGACAGTAGATTGTTATTTTCAGCAAATAACAGGTACCAGCTACCTTTCGGAGATTTCTAAGAAATATCCTCCCTTTGAGAGATTGAGCTCCCTCTGGTGGTGGAAAGTGCAAATGACATCGATTCCACGTGCAAGGCCTGGAAAGGAACCCCGATTGCAGGTAAGTGCTCCCTTGGATCCAAACTTACGTCTGCCTACGCAGGGTCCGTCGGGCGCAGGGTGGTAGCGCATCGCATTACCATCGCCCAAAATGGACCCTAATCGAATTTTCCCCCATTGAGTCTTCGGAAAGGGTGCAGAGGAGGGCCACTAGCCTAATTCCCAGTTTAAATCATCTTAGTTATCAAGATTGGCTAAAAGAACTGGGACTCTACACTTTAGAGAAGCGTAGACGTAAGGGTGATCTGATCAAGGTTTATAAGATGATGAAGGGAATAAATTGTGTCCGAGTTGACAGTTTGTTCCAATTAAATAGGTTGGCGAGGACCAGGGGTCACAATTTTAAGTTGTATAATGCCAGATCTAGATTAGATGTCATGAGGTGGTTCTCTCCCAGAGAATAGTGGACCTCTGGAACAGGTTGCCGGCTCGTGCGGTGGACGCCGATTCGCTGAATTCCTTCAAGCGAGAGCTGGACCTGTTTCTGGCTGGGGCGGAGATCACCTCTTTCAAAAGATAGGTAATGTAATGCATAGAATTATCAGGGCCAGAATAATCTCCTAGACTAGTTTCAATTGCCAAAGGGGTCAGAGAGGAATTTCCCAGATTTTATTCCCTCCAAATTGGGCTGGTTTTTATCTGGTTTTTCGCCTCTCCCAGGAGATCACATGGTTTTGGGTGGGGTGGGATGGAGTGTGTATATATTTTGATACACAAGGTATCACAATTGTGTGAGACAGGCTGGATGGACCAAAGGGTCTTTTCCTGTCTGTCATTCTTCATATGTTCATTTTGTAAAGGATAGGTTATGTCCAACTAATCTAGTTGAATTTTTTGAGAAGGTCACTGGCATGGTGGATAGCAGAGTGGCTATGGATGTTATCTATATGGACTTTCAAGAAGCATTTGATATGGTTCAGCATAAGAGATTATCAAAAATGAATATGCACGAAATTGGTGGTATCCTTGTGACGTGGGTTGATGATTTGTTGGGAGATAGGGGGCAGAGCGGAAGGATAAAAGGAATGCTTTCTGATTGGCGGGATGTGACAAGTGGTGTTCCCCATGGATCTGTACTGGGGCCTCAGCTTTTAAGCATACATATTAATGAAGAAATAGACAACGGTATATCCAAGTCTGCAGATGCTAAGTTAGGAGACACAGTAAGTTGTGTAGATGGGAGCAGGAAGTTACAAAGGGACACAGACATACTAAATGAGTGGGCAAAACTATGGCAGATGGGGTTCAATATAGGGAAGTGTGAAGTCATCCACTTTGGATCCGAAAAAGAAAAATCGGAGTACAGACTAGGAGCTGTGGAGGAGCAAAGTGATTTGGGTGTCCATGTACACAAATTACTAAAAGCTAGTGCAGAGGTGCAAAAAACAATCAAAAGGCTAATGGAATATTGGCCTTTATCTCAAGCAGATTGGAATACAAAAGTGAGGAAGTGATGCTTCAGGTGTACAGAGCCTTGGTCAGTCCCCATCTGGAGTACTGTGTTGGGCGCTGCACCTCAGGAAAGATATATTGGCTTTGGAGGGAGTACAGAGCAGATTCACCAGAAAGATACTGCGGCTTAAAGTGTTAAATTATGATGATAGATTGCATTAACTTGGCTTGTATTCCCTTGAGTTTAGAAGGTTGCGGGGTGATCTAATTGAGGTGTTTAAAATGATAATGGGATTAAATAGGGTAGATGCAGAGAAACTATTTTCTCTGGTGGTGGAATCCAGTACAAGGGAGCATAATCTTAAAATTAGAGCTAGGCTAGTTAGGAGTGAAATTTTTTCACACAAAAGGTAGTGGAAATCTGGAACTCTTGCCCCCAAAAGGATGTGGATGCTGAGCCAATTGAAAGTTTCAGATCAATAGATTTTTGTTGGGTAAGGGTGTCAGGGGATATGGCGCAAAGGCAGGTGAATGGAGTTGAGATACAGATCAGCCATGATGCAATTGAATGGCAAAACAGACCTGATTAACATGATATTTTAGGAGGGGCAGAATGACCTACTCCTGTCCATATGTTACTATGTTTCACCTTACAGATTAATTTTTAAAAAATATTCCTGGAATTTTTTTCCTCTTTCCCCCAAAGCACAAAGGTCGTCACTACTGATGAATATTCTGGAATCCTAAAAGACTAGAAGTACTTATATCACTAAAGTTTCAACTCTCTCAGGCAGCTTCCCTGTAAAGTAGCTGTGCTTCTTATCACCAACTTGAGAAATGTACTGGTTAGAAATAATTCAAACTCTTGATGAATAAACACACACATAAAAGTCTGAAAAAAGAAGTAGGGCTCGATTTTCGCACCCCCGAGTGGGTGCGTTCGTGGCGGGGGGGCTGCGGAAATCGGGGATTCCCGGGGCGGGTCCAGAGCCCGGCTCTAACCCGCCCACTTCCGGGTTCCCTAGTGACGCGCTGACATGCGCGCACAGCCCCCGCATGTGGGACTCCCGCCGGCAATTAAAGCCGGCGGGGTGCCACTTGAAGTAATCATTTAGGTACTTCAGGTTGTTTACAGACCTGATTAACATGATATTTTAGGAGGGGTGGGATTTTCCAAACAACTGGGACTGTTTCCCATACTGGGGGAAACACTCCCAGTTGAAATGGACGTGTTGTAGCCATCAGCCTGTGGCAGCTGCAAAGGTCCATTTGACCCTCACTCATTGCAGGAGGCCACTCTGTCACTTTGGACAAAGTTTGGCCTCCACCACCCTCCTCCTAACAATAAAATTCACAAACTTGCACACTTACCCTGGTGTCCAGACACATTTACCTACCTTGCGGACCCCCTCAAATGTACTTCTTCCGGATGGGGGTCGCTGTAGCTGCAGTCATGACCTCCTCGGAGGACGAACAGCATCACCAGCCTCGCCGGCCACGCCGTCCACCTCTGACACGTGGAGCCCCACAACACAGTGCAGTGACACATCCACCTGCACAGCAGGAGGGAGGGCAACAGTACAGAGAGATGCGTCGCAGATGGCACTACCCTCGCCACAGGTTCTACAGACCGAGGCTCAGCTTCCTGGACCTCTCTAAGTAGCAGTGCACATGTAGGCTCAGAGTCACTCGACATGTAGTCATGGACATCCGCAGCCTCCTTCATGCCGAGCTGCTCCCGGCTGGCCCAAGCACCATCTTCTTACCTGTCGCTGTCAAAGTCACCACTACCCTCAACAACTTCTCCTCCGCATCCTTCCAGGGTGCCACCGGGGACATCGCCGACGTCTCTCAGTCGTCTGCACAAAAGATCCCTGCAAATTCACCTACACCCACTCTGCAGTGACACAATGGGTGGCATCAGTTGTGGGTCTTCATAGTGATCCTCAGGAGTGAGGCATCATTAAACCTGGGAGCAGCCTTCCCCCTGGGCTGCTCCATGCTGTAATTTTTCCTATTTTCTGCAGCATCAGTCAGTGGAGGACTGCCCCTTTAAATAGGTCTCCTCCAGCTGACAACCTATGCTGCGCATGCGCAGTCCGCCCACTGCGCAGCTTTCCAGCGCGAAACCCAGAAGCACAGGTAAGTGGCTGCAATTAGCCTGCGATTGTGTGCGGAGCACCCCGATTTCACTGGGTGCGTTACCCACGCGCCCTGTCGACCCCCCGCTGCGAATCCGCCGCCCTTCTAATATTGGGCCCGTAATGTCCACTAGAACAATGTACTAAAAGCAGAACTAGTCCAGGATAATTAACTTAAAGTAAAAAGAACCTGAATTAACCAATAAAAATGCCATGAATACACAGAAGACGTTAAAATACACTAAATTAATAGAACCCTGTAAAAATTTGAATTCTGTTGCTAGATTGTGGGGAAGCTCCTGCCAAAAGTCCATTCTGTAAGTCTGATTCTGGCCATTGTACAAAGTAAGGAGATGTAAGGCTATATAAAATATAATAAAGAGCTTGAAGGGAGGGAGCTTAATGGGATTAGAGAAAAGATAATTAGGGAAAAGTAAATAATTATATCCAGTCAAATGAAAAATTCCTTTTTAATCTTTCTCTGCCCAGATTCAAAGAAATCATCACCAGGAAAAGTATACAAGAGTATCCCTGAAAGTTGGAGGATGGTTTGTGGAAACAAACAAATATCTCCACTCAACCTTTTAAAAAATATTACCTCTTCTAGGGCAAGTTTGTAAATCCAAATGTAAATATGTCCCAATGACCAGGTCAGTTCAAGGCTCCAGTAAGAAAACAGCTGCAGATCTTCTGAAGCAACTATTGATCCTCTTGGGAATTTGCATATCCTGAGCTTTATAAGCTTCTGTTTTACAAGGCCATAAGCATCTTGAGAGGGAACATTCCTTGGAAACTTGCCTGCCTTTTTCACCATCATTGAAGCTGGCTTAAATCCTGCAATGTAGAATTTTAAATGGTTCTTCAGGGTAGAATAAATGGAGTTTCTGCTGTAGGTCTAGTTTAGGGTCCAGGTGCAGTAGGGAATTCAAGTGGCCCATTGAGATAGAATAGAAATATAAAGAACTGAAATATTTTATAAAGACATAAAAAGTAAAATAATTGTTCAAACGGTAGGGCTGACTGGAAAAGAACGAAAAAGGATATCCAATGGAGGATGAAGGAATGGTGGAGATACTAAGTGAGTAGTTTGCCACTGTTTTCACAGAAGAGTTTGATAGTGGAACTGAAAGGGTAGAAGAGGGGGTGGAGGGACAACTAGATAGGTTAATTACAAATAAGATGGTTGTACAAAAAAGAACGTTGGAACTGAAAGTGGAAAAGGAATTTGGACCTAATGGCATACATCCCAGAATACTGAGGAAAGTTGGTGAGGAAATAGCAAAGGCTCTGACCACAATCTTTCAAACATCCATGGATATGGAAGCTGTGCCAAAGGACTGAACGATTGCCAACGTAACATCTCAGTTCATAAAGGGAGCAAGAGATAAACCTGATAACTATAAACAAGAGAACTATAGGCCAATCAGACTAATATCAGTAGTGGTTGAGCTTCGAGAGGACATAACACAGGATACAATGAATACTCACCCAGGGAGATATTAAGGGAAGGTTAATTAAGGTTCACGCAGTAATGATTTGTAGGAGGGAATTTTTGTCTAACAAATTTAATAGAGTTCTTTGAGGAAATAAGAGTGTGTTGATAAAGGTAACCAAGTGGATGTTGTGTGTAATAATTTTCAAAAGACATTTGATAAGGTGACACATAGGAAGCTTGTTGATAAAATTAAGGTGCACGGTATTAAAAGGAGTGTGTCAACATGAATAAGAAAAGAGTAATGGTTAATGGATGTTTTTTGGACTGGAAAGAAAGAACTTACATTTATATAGTGCCTTTCACGTTCTCAGGATGTCCCAAAATGCTTCACAGCCAATAAAGTACTTTTGAAGTACATCGTTGTTTTCAAATCCCTCCATGGCCTCACCCCTCCTTATCTCTATAACCTCCTCCAGCCCTAGAACCCTCCGAGACCTCTGTGCTTCTTCAATTCTGGCCTCTTGCGCATCCCCGATTTTCATTGCTCCACCATTGGCGGCTGTGCCTTCAGCTGCCTAGACCCTAAGCTTTGGAATTCCCTCCCTAAATCTCTCTACCTCTCTCTCCTCCTTTAAAACGCTCCTTAAAACCTACCTCTTTGACCAAGCTTTTGGTCACCTGTCCTAAAACTCTTTACATGGCTCGGTGTCAACTTTTTGTCTGATTACACTCCTGTGAAGCGCCTTGTGGCGTTTTACTAAGTTAAAAGCGCAATATAAATGCAAGTTGTTGTAGTAGTAGTAGTAGTAGTTGAAGTGTAGTGAAGATAAATATTCTCCGCAACACTGGGAGAATTCCAGAGAAAGCAGTCAGTGCCTTTGTTTAACATCTCATCCGAAGGGCATCTCCAACAATGCAGAACTTCCTCAGTACTGCACTGAAGTTTCAGCCTAGATTATGTGTTTAAGTCCCCGGAGTAGGGCTTCAACAATTTTCTGACTCAGTGGCAATAGTGCTACCACTGAACAAAGGCTGACACCTGAAGAGATCTAAAGAATGGTGTTTCCCAGGGATCATTGTTGGGACCATTGGTCTTCTCAATGAATATATATATAAGTGATCTGGATTTGGGTATAGGGGACACAATATCAAAATTTGCAGGTGACACAAAAATAGGGAGCATGGTTAACTGTGAAGAGGATTGTATGTGAACTTAGGAGGACATAGACAGATTAGTAGATTGGGCAGATAGAAATCAGATGAAATTTAATGTGTCGAAATGTGAGGTGATACATTTTGGGAGAAAGAGTGAGATACTCTTGGGACTTGAACTCATAATCTAGGCTGAGACTTCAGAGCAGTACTGAGGGAGTGCTGCGTTGTTGGAGGTGGTGTCTTTTTTTGAAGAGATGCTAAATCAGGGTTCCATCTGCCCTCTCAGGTGGATGTAAAATATCCCATAGCACTATTTGAAGAACAGGGGAGTTCTCCCCAGTGTCCTGGCCAATATTTAACCCTCAACCAACATCATTGAAACAGATTATCTGGTCATTGACTCATTGCTGTTGGTGAACTTGATGTGCGCAAATTGGATGTCGGTTTCCTACATTATAACAGTGACTATACTTCAAAAGTACTTAATTGGCTATAAAGGACTTTGGGATGTCTTGAGGTTGTGAAAGGCGCTATATAAATGCAAGTACTTTCTTTATTTTCTTTCATGCCTACTGGTGACCTATGCTGCTGACCCTACCAGAGTATGATCAGTCAGCAAGAGGTCACCTAATTTAAATATCTCCTTCCCCCAAATCTCACAATCTGCAGTGCACAGTAGCATAGTGCAGATGAAAGAGGCCAGTGATTTCATAAATTTTCTCATGGAACATACAACATGCACTTTTATCATTTGGCTGGATTCCTGAAAGTGCAGACCATTATTAATGGAATGCATGTAGCCATATGGAGCCCTATCCCCAATACCACCCCGTTCATGAACAGTACTGAATCATATACTTCAATGCTTACTATGCTGGTAGTGGTCATGATTTCTTTATTTTGTGCAATTGATGGTGTCACTATTATTTCAAGGACCAGGAGGAATGAATGGATGGCTGTCAGTAGACCAGGCTATCCATTGCAGGCTGGGCTCATGACTCCTTTAAGACAACAGAAAAGACCTGGAGAAAAATATAATTAGGCACATGAAACTACCTGGGTCTTGATGGAGCAGTCCAAGCAAAGGTTCATACATTGATCAACTAGGGGAAGTGTTGCCGTCCAGCCCGGCTAAAGTAGCTAAGATTATTGTAGCCTGCTATGTTCTATTCAGTTTTGGACTATAAAAGAGCATTGACAAGGAACAGGCAGGAGAAGAAGGCATGCTTCAGCCAGTAGCAAACTGTTCAGGAGCCAGACGAGATGTCCACACAACTAACTGTTGACTCAGCAAAACCCTTAGTTAAGTACTTATAGCATTTAATGCACTATTGCCATCTGTACATGTACCCAACATCATGGCCAGAAAACAGGATCCCCACTATTGCCCACAGCTTTACATCAGGACTCATGAATACAAAAGCATTTCTCTCCATCTGCTTTATAGTGCTTTGGTCAAAATGAACTGTCACAACACTTTGGAGTACCAATGAATCCAGGTTTTCTTAACCCTTCCATTGTACTGTGCAGGTTTGTTCACCGTGTTTAACCCCAGTGCTTCCCTGTCCTAATATCTCTTTATGTGAATTAGTGTCAATTTTTTTTGATAATGCTCCTGTAAAGCGCCTTGGGACATTTTATTATGTTAAAGTTGTTATATAAATGCAAGTTGTTGTTGTGTAAATGTATGACTAGTTCCTTCTACTTCTTAACCATGTGTGCCTTCTAAGTGGCTCCTCAGTAGGTGGAAGAAGTGTGGTGTAAGGCTTCTAAGTGTCAGTGGACTGCCTCGAGGTATGGAGGGGCCCAGTACCTCCTTGTGCTGGATCAGAAGATGGCCCTGCAACGACAGGTGCCATAAGTTTTGCTGCTTACTTCCTGCCACATCTAGAGCCATTTGATTGGTGTGGCTGGGTGATAGAGACGTAGATTCACAGTGACACATAACTCCATCATCTGTGCCATCTCTTGCCATTCACCTACTACTAGACATTCCCTTAGCATGGTCAAATATCTATTTTGGAGCAGATCATATGACCATCTATAAGGTTGTTGAAGTCCTGCATTTACAGCTGTCTCAATCTGATTCCACAACAATGTGAATCCAGATAAGACAGATGGCGTTAGATTGGAACCCAAGGTCTCTAGAGTCCCAGTCAGACTATTTGTTATTGAAGCCTAACCTGAGCTTAGTACTTTGGAAAGGGATACACTGTGGCAGCGGGCGCTGGGGTGGCCATGCTCTCCATGTCAGTCTGCATATCTTGTGAAGTGGTTATGCAGTAGTATGCAGGTTAGGTACACCATCTTATATGCCCACAAACTTTGGGGACTGTTTGGCACACTCTCAAATGACTGCATTAATTGCTGATGTTGAGCTACCAAATTGAATTTGTAGGCAGGCCCTGTGAGGTCTCACTTCCTGGGCTCAGCAGTTGAAGAAGCCATCAAGCTGACCCTCTGGCCAGCAAGTTGTAGCTCTTCCAATTCCACTGGCACTTGCTCCTCCTCATTCTTAGTCTGTGCTTCACCAAGTGCTCCTTCTTGCAACACATTAATTGACCCTTCTGGAGTGGATGTATCTGCGCTGGTACTTGCCACTGATAGAGTGGGTTATACTGGGCGCTGTGTGGCATTCGCATGGGAATGGACATTGGACTCTGCCCCCTCCTTCTGTTGGGCACTAGGGAGCAAAAGAAGAACATATTTTAGATTGCTAGTAGTAAGATGCACCTTGAATGAGCTTATATTGTAGTGTGTTATACAGCAGCGCTGTAGTGTTTGATTGTTTGTGAGGGACTGAATGAATGATGAGAAAAGAATGAAAAATAAAGGTGATATTTGGCATGAGCATGGGAGGAGGCATCCAATCTCTCTTTATCCCTTTTATCTCTAAGCCAGGAATCTCCAGAGTCTCTCCCATGAAACATAGATGCAGTCTCCCTCTCCAGCCTGCTGTATGTGTCCTTCTCCTGCAAGGACATTGAAAAGTGATATTTGTTGGAAGAATATGAGAGAAAATGTGTGTCAGTTACATACGCAGCCCAGCTGCCACCTGATGTGAGGCTGTGAACCTGCAACATGCAGGTACCTTGGGGTAAATTTTAATCCCCAAGAATGGGTGGTTTGGGGGCAGGTGGGGAGTAAAAATGCTTGGTTTTCAGAGCAGGACGGCATCCCGGCTCCAACATGCTGGCTTCTGGGTCTAACGCAGACAGGTTTGTCTGCATGTGGAGAGCAGAAGCCAGGAAGTCGCACTCCCACTTAAAGCTGACGGGCCGATACTTAAAAGGGCAATGTACCTCATTGAGATACTTGAGGTACTTAATATT
The DNA here is from genome assembly GCF_035084215.1 of Heptranchias perlo. Lineage (NCBI taxonomy): Eukaryota > Metazoa > Chordata > Chondrichthyes > Hexanchiformes > Hexanchidae > Heptranchias > Heptranchias perlo. Next base: position 37,100,173 of record NC_090336.1, read on the forward strand.
TTGTGTATTGAAATAATAAAACAAATTTAACCTTACCCATTCGGGTTTCCCATCGCTTCCCATTCATGTCAGGTGAGAGCAGGCGGGAAGGGCCGGATCCATGAGGTGAATGCCTTTATTGCACTGCTTGTGGGCCCGGAGGAGCAGGAGTGCTTCATCCAGGCCCAACAAGCTCACCAGGCTGACAGGACCCTCGCGGTCGGCCGACACCCCTCATCCCCAATGATGCCACCCTCCCCTCCAATGGTGGATCCTCCCACCATGGTGGACCCCACCTCCCTCCGGCTCTCCACCCGACCTCCAGCAAGTTCCGATCTCTTCCTCAGCCCCCTGACACCCCCCCACAATCTTCTCCCCAGCTGCCCCACCCTGATCTTCTCCCCGGCCCCCCCGGATCTTATCCCCGGTCCCCTTCCCATCTTCTCCCCAGCCCCCTCCTCCGGATCTTCTCCCCCAACCCCTGCGATCTTTTCCCCTGCTCCCCCCGGAACTTCTCCCCATGCTCCCCAATCTAAGATCCCTCCCTCCCTTTGATTCCCAGCAGTGGCCTGCCACAGCAGGCCTTCCTGGCCAACACCAGCCAGCCTGTCTATCAGGCTGGCAGCTGGGCGCAAAACCTGTAAGTGAAATTGATGGGCCTCATGCGATTGCCACCCTCCACTTATCTTCTGGGTTATGCACCCGGAAATCTTGCCCCCTCTGCTCCCTTCCCGGCTCTCAGTTAAAATTTACCCCCTTATGTTAACAACTTTTTTAATGTTTGGTGCTTGCCATATTTAACGAGCTACAGGGCAAACACATTGACATGGCAGCAATCCACAGTGCCTTGGTGAAACATGTGCATGTGCTTTTAGAAATGACAGAATGTTGCCTCTATGTAGCTCCATCAAGATGGCAATAAAGTGATGTTAAGTTGCATTGTAAGGCAACATGCACAATTATGCAATGTATGAGCACACTTTGTTTACCAATATTTCTGAGATCAGCAAATTTCATCCCCCCCCCCCCAGCTCCATGCAGGACCTCTTACAGCAGAACCTCTGAAGTTCCTTCATTAATTGTAACTCTTTTGACTCCTCTTTACCCAGAGAGTGGTTAGAATGTGGAACTTGCTACCACATGGAATAGTTGAGGCTAATAGCATGGGTGTCTTTAAGGGGAAGCTAGATTAGTACATGAGGGAGAAAGGAATAGAAGGATATGCAGATAGGGTTAGATGAAGTAGGATGGGAGGAGGCTCGTGTGGAGCATAAATACTGGAACAGGCCAGTTGGGCTGAATGGCCTGTTTTTGTGCTGTAAATTCTATGTAATTCTCTTCTGTAGCAGGACAGCTTTAAGGGTAATCTGCAGATGGATAACCTGGACCATGGCCCTGGTATGTTCCTAGCATGTCGTGCACGGTGTGCCAGGAGTTGCACTAATTTATTTTAATGAGCTGACTTTGCATTTATAAGCATAAGGCCAACTCACTGCACTGCAGGCTCATGCAATGCCTGAAGAGCAGCGGTCTTGCCTCATTATGGGCTCTAAGTAAATGAAAACAGGAAAGTTTTATAGGCAGAAATCCATTAATTAAAAAATCAATATATCAAGAAAGATGTTATTATGTCGTGTTCTGGAATGTGTTACTGACGACAATCCCAGCTATTAACAACTAACCACTTGGGCGAAGAGAGAATTGAAAATTACTTTTTAAGTTGAAGAAGCTATAAAACAAAATAGATGTGCTCCTTTAAAAGATTAGAAGTAGATTTTACAGGCTGTCTGCATCATTTAAAACTAAAACTCCCCTTCAGTTTTATAGACTGTTTCAGCTGGGTTTGTTGTTTTTGTTGGTAGTGACTTGACAGGGATAATCTTTAAAGCATGAATTATTGAACTCTAAAATTTAAGCAGAGCTATTCAATAGGCAGCAAAAGGCTGGATGACTTCTAATGCTGCGTCTGACGTTGCTGACTCAAGAAGAACAGTAGTAAATTTAATGAGACTGACAGACCATTTAAGTATACTAAATACACAGTTCTTAACTCCCCAAATCAATCTCACTTATGGCATCTCAGATATTTCCTTACTAAGATCTGTTGACATATTAAAAGAACAAAAACATCATCATGTTCAAGAAAAGAATTCCAAGATTCCTTCTGCAATTTTAATTATTTCTTTTCTTTTCCTCATAAATCTTGATATTACTGATGTTGCAACCCGTTTCTGTCTCAGTTCTTCAACGTTTTAGGCCTGATTTTATATCATTTGCAAAAATGCGGTTCAGAACTGACACAAAATAAAGAATAGTTTTAGGGTATGCTCAGTGGTAAAGTACAGTGCCAGCAAGTGTTGGGTGTAGGTTTGATCTTTGGCACAGCAAGTTTGTGATCTAGGCCATGGCATCAGGTGAAAGTCCACAGCAGAGGCTGGGCAATTCGCACAGAGAAGAAGGGAGGAAAAAAATGGGAAGATCGGACTGCTCTACCGTATCTCCAGGTAGCTGGCTCTGCAACAATGACAATCTTTGGCATATTCACTTCAAATCCTCTCCCATCTTCTGGACAAGTACTGGGCATGGGTAAGAATAAGAATAGGTAAGAATGTTTTTTGCCAATGGCATTAGAAAATTATACTCATACAAATCAACAAATGGGACATGGAGCAGGGTGGCGGGGGGAAGCTTTAAAGGGTAGACTTTCTGGTCCCAATACAGAGTCAATGGGATTGAAGAACTGTGAGTGAAGCAATCTAAATTTTAACAAAATTTGAGTTTGCACTATATTTGAGATTGGGCAATTTAAATAATCTATGTAAACTCCTGGCCTAGTTTGTCCATTTATGTAAATAACAGGACAATGGCAAAAGCTACGTCCCAGAAATTCTGCCATTTACACCAGAATTGCACCTGACTTAAGTTAAACCTCTACAAGTACTGTAAGAAATGGAAGGTAAAAACTAAGGGAAGGCACACTGTGGGCAAGTGACAGAGTGGCACAGTACTTTACCTCCTGTTTGATGGCTGGTAAAGTGGAAATGCTGCTGCATGAGGTGGGTGTGATGAGAGTTGTTCTATTTGGCATTCCAGGGTAGTGGCAGAGCTATTGTTAAAAGATTGGGGGTTGATAAGAAGTGCCCTTTGTGAGCAGCTAAACCCGATTGTCCCCTCCTCTCAACATAGCTCTGCATCTGTTTCTAAGGGGGTAGAATTCAGAATGCTCCAGGCCAGAGACAAAGCGAGGAGCATTTGGGGACTGACGGCCCAGACTTCTGGGCCAAACCTGGAGGTTGAAGATGGGTGACAGAGGCTCCTGGGAGTGAAATGGTGATGGTCCTCCAATTCCGCATCAGCCAACCTCAAAATGATTGGAGGGCGTCATGCTACCCCGACCCCCCCATTCTCTCTGCCACTGTTCTTGGGCACCCTCCCTGGAGGAATACAGCACAGCATTCCTGCCACAAGATGGTGGCCAGGCTCAGTGCTTTATACAGTACTTGCAGGACCTGGGAACAGATGTAGGAGAAAATGGCACATCTTAAGGAAACTGCCAAATTAAGAATACCCAACAGTACCAGGTACATGAATTGCCCAAGATTGCATGACACAAAGTGCTGCCTGTCAACCACTTCCACATTTACTGCTCACCCATACCAAGCCCGCATACAACCTTAGAGCGACTTCATTGCTTCTCATGCGTACCCATACTTCAAAATGGCTCACATTCAACCAACTTACAACTGGATGCCTTGACACACTGAGATTTTCAAAGGGCTACACATATAATTTGAAACCTTGCTGCTTGATGCATTGTTATTTACACCCATGGTGGACTGTAGGTTGGACATATATATTTCACTGTGTACCTGTCCCTTCAACTTACAACATCTCATGATAATTTTGCTGTTCGTACGACAAAATGGCACATAATACAAAGGGTCAAACCAGAAATGGCAAAAAGCTCAGAAATTACAAGCCTTTGACTTACTTCTGAACATTACTGCATATAAGAACATGATAAGAGTAGAATCAAAGAACCATAGAATGTTACAAGAAGAGGTCACTTGGCTCATGTAGTCTGCATTGATGTTTTTCTTTACATAAGCCGTCAGCCCTGAAATTCTAAGTCCTGCAATCCGCTGGCAGAAGTGCAGTGGGGAGGGACTTCTCCTGCCCAATGGCCCTGAAGCTGACACTGCTAGAAATTGTGGGGTCAGTTAATTAGAATATTACCGGGCGGAACAAAGGCACGAGTCCCACTAGCAATCGGTGAATTGCACCATGGAGGCCCGGAAAATATATAAGACTGGGGAGGTGGAGAAACTACTTTTGAGGGCGCAGTTGCAGCACTTAAAGTTGGACTGTTCTTAAAGCAGAAAGAAAGAAGAACTTGTATTTATATAACACCTTTTATGCCATCAGAACATCCGAAAGTGCTTTACAGTCAATGAATTGCTTTTGAAATGCAGTCACTTTTGTTATGTTGGCAACCAGCATGTAGAAAGGTGAAGACATGGCTCCAACAGGAACAAGAAAGAAGAGAGAAGCAAACTTCTAAGAGAGTTATATAAATATTCTTCTGATTAAAATTAGCCACAGGAGGGATCGAATGTTGGGACTGGGTGGCAAAAGACATGCCAACACAACAGCCAGATTTATTTGGAAGGAGGTGGCACAGGCAGTGAATGGCAAAGGAAATATCAGTACTTGGCTGAAGAGTATTTGGACAATGATCTCAGGGTTCTTCCATGACAAGACGGCTGATAGGTGGGCACCAAGCCCATAGGAAGGCACTGCAAAGCCTCTTCAAAAATGTACAGCAGATGGTAGGGCTGGTGGTAGAATCCAATGCCCTCCTTTTCAGCAACATCAGAAAGAGCATCTCAACAATCAGAGCAGTCTGGAACAAGTGACAGCTGCAGGAACCTCTGCTTACGTCCCACAGTACACAGAGTCCTGGAGGCAAATAATCACTTCCAGTGCGTAGGCTTTGACTGGTGACATTCAGGATTTGGGTGACAGAATGGAGAGACTGGAGCGAGCAATATCTACCAGATTTCAAGATCTCCAGGGCACTATTTCAGTGTTTGCAGGAATTAAGGAATATTAGTAACTCCATAATTTCTGTTTTACTCCAGATCTGTGGCAACCAATATCCTGATCCCATGCTTATTGGGAAAGTACAAAGTGACACTGAGGACTTGACATTCCCTCAGGAAAGTAGTACCGGGGAGTTATCTGTTCAGTCTCTTAGGATGCCTTCACAGGTGAAAGAAAGCCAGCAGGCCAAGGCTGTGGAGAAGCAGTCTGTCATGGGTCCATCCCAGGATTCTGGTTCTGAGGAAAGGATTACCTCTGTCCAAAAAGGCTCCCTGTGACAGAGCAGCTATATCAGACCCCAGGCCCACTGGTGGCATTTAGAAAAGTGTTAGAATAGAAATGAAAACAAAATCAAAAAGTCACAAGGGTAGTGCACAGTGGTGAGTCGAATTGACTTTTTAATTATAAAATTCCAGAAACTTTATATGATTGTTTTCAGAAATATTGTTATGATGTTCATGATTTTTCTGTTGAAAACATAAAGTCGCACTGGAACTGAAAAAGATGTTTGTGGATTTGGGCCCCTCATGGGACTTCTGCTTTGAATGACGAATGGAGTATGCTGAACATTGTACATTTAAATTATGTGGAGCATCTTGGTTATTACAGATGTTGTATAGCTATGTTATGATCATACTTTGCTGGAAGTCTCTCTGATGAATTTGGCTCCCAGCTCTCCCCCAGCAACTGTCTGTTACTCTGCTGTGTCCTCCTCATGTCTGAGTTCCGTTATCTCAAGGGGTTCAGCATCTGACTCTACCTTCTCTTCAGGAATCTCAATTTCTGAAGGGCTTTCTGATGAGTGAAATTGTGGAGGACAGAGCAGGCCACCACATTCCATGAGACAACATTGGGAGCATAATGGAGGGTCCTCCCAGACCTATTGGGCATCTGAACCTTCACTTCAACATGCCAATGGTCTTTTCAATTTTAAATTAAGAGCATATGTAAGTCTCATTGTAGCAGTCCCTGCTTCATTGGTGTTAGAAGCCTTGGTAGTATTAGATACCCATTGGTTCCAAGAAGCCAGCCATCACCTTGTTCTTGATTCTGAAAGCATGCAACAACACTGGACTGCTGAAGGATGAAGGAATCATTGCTGCTCCCTGTATGCTGGCATTGACTTGCAGAAACCTGTAATTGTAGTCACACATAGAACTATATAGAATCATTGAATCATAGAAAATTTACGGCACAGAGGGAGGCCATTCGGCCCATTGTGTCCACGCCGGCCGAAAATGAGCCACCCAGCCTAATCCCACTTTCCAGCACTTGGTCCGTAGCCTTATAGATCACAGCATTTTAGGTGGACATCCAGATACTTTTTAAATGAGGCAGTGAGTTCCAGACCCCTACCACCCTCTGGGTGAAAACATTTTTCCTCAGCTTCCCTCTAATCCTTCTACCAATAACTTTAAATCTATGCCCCCTGGTTATTGACCTCTCTGCTAAGGGAAACAGGTCCTTCCTATCCACTCTATCTCGGCCCCTCATAATTTTGTACACCTCAATTAAATCACCCCTCAGCCTCCTCTGTTCCAAAGAGAACTACCCAGCCGATCCAATCTTTCCTCATAGCTAAAATTCTCCAGTTCTGGCAACATCCTCGTAAATCTCCTCTGCACCCTCTCTAGTGCAATTATATCCTTCACGTAATGTGGTAACCAGAACTGAACACAGTACTCAAGCTGAGGCCCAACCAGTGTTTTATACAGTTGCAGCAATAAAGGAAAGTATTCCATATACCTTCTTAACCACCTTATCTACCTATCCTGCTACCTTCACGGATCTGTGGACATGCACTCCAAGGTCCCTCACTTCCTCTACACTTTTCAGTATCCTCCCATTTATTGTGTACTCCCTTGCCTTGTTTGCCCTCCCGAAATGCATTACCTCACACTTCTCCGGATTGAATTCCATTTGCCACTTTTCTGCCCACCTGACCAGTCCATTGATATCTTCCTGCAGTCTACATTTTTCTCCTCACTATCAATCACACGGCCAATTTTTATATCATCTGCAAACTTCTTAATCATGCCCCTTACATTTAAGTCCAAATCATTAATATATAGATAATATATAGAATTACACAGAATGTTCAGCACAGAAACAAGCCATTCAGCCTAACTGGTCTATGCCAGTGTTTATGCTTCACGCGAGCCTCCTCCCTCCTTACTTCACCTAACCCTATCAGCATATCCTTCTATTCCTTTCTCCCTCATGTGTTTATCTAGCTTCCCCTTCAATGCATCTATGCTGGTCACCTCAACTACTCCTTGTGGTAGTGAGTTCCACATTCTAACCACTCTGTGGGAAAGAAGTTTCTCCTGAATTCCCCATTGGATTTAGTAGTGACTATCTTATATTTATGAGCCCTAGTTCTGGTCTCCCCTGCAAATAGTAAAATCTTTTCTATGTCTACCCTATCAAACCCTTCAATAATCTTAAAGACCTCTATCAGGTCACCCCTCAGTCTTTTTTCTAGAGAAAAGAGCCCCAGCCTGCTCAATCTTTCCTGATAGGTATAACTTCTCGGTTCTGGTATCATCCTAGTAAATCTTCTTTGCACCTTCTCCAGTGCCTCTATATCCTTTTTATAATATAGAATCATAGAAAGGTTACAGCACAGAAGGAGGCCATTCGGCCCATTGAGTCTGTGCCAGCTAGTCCCACTCTTCCGCCCTATCCCTGTAGCCCTGCAGATTTTTTCCTTTCAAGTACTTATCCAGTTCCCTTTTGAAGGTCATGATTGAATCTGCCTCCATCACCCCCTTGGGCAGTGCATTCCAGATCATAACCATTCGCTGTGTAAAATAGTTTTTCCTCATGTCACCTTTGGTTCTTTTACCAATCACCTTAAATCTGTGTACTCTGGTTCTTGACCCTTCCGCCAATGGGAACAGTTTCTCTCTATCTACTCTGTCTAGACCCTTCATGATTTTGAATACCTCTATCAAATCTCCTCGCAACCTTCTCTGTTCCAAGGAGAACAACCCCAGCTTCTCCAGTCTATCAACTTAACTAAAGTCCCTCATCCCTGGAATCATTATAGTAAATCTCTTCTGCACCCTCTCTAAGGCCTTCACATCTTTCCTAAAGTGCGGTGCCCAGAACTGGACACAATTCTCCAGTTGTGGCCGAACCAGTGTTTTATAAAGGTTCATCATGACTTCCTTGCTTTTGTACTCTATGCCTCTATTTATAAAGCCCAGGATCCCATATGCATTTTTAACCGCTTTCTCAACCTGCCCTGCCACCTTCAACGATTTGTGTACGTGCCCTCAGATCTCTCTGTTCCTGTACCGTTTTTAGAATTGTGCCCTTTAGTTTATATTGCCTCTCCTCATTCTTCCTACTGAAATGTATGACCTTGCATTTTTCTGGGTTAAATTTCATCTGCCACATGTCCATATCCTCTAGAAGTCTAGCACTATCCTCCTCACTGTTCATTATACTTCCAAGTTTTATGCAATCTTCAAATTTGGAAATTGTGCCCTGTACACCCAAGTCCAAGTCATTAATATATATCAAGAAAAGCAGTGGTCCTAGTACTGACCCCTGGGGAACACCACTGTACAACTCCCTGTAGTCCGAAAAACAACCATTCACCACTACTCTCTGCTTCCTGATACTTAGCCAATTCTGTATCCATGCTGCTACTGCCCCTTTTATTCCATGGGCTTCAATCTTGATGACAAGCCTATTAAGCGGAAATTTATCAAATGCCTTTTGAAAGTCCATATACATCACATCAACTGCATTGCCCTCATCTACCCTCTCTGTTACCTCATTAAAAAGCTCTATCAAGTTAGTTAAGCACTATTTGCCTTTAACAAATCCGGGCTGGCTTTCCCTAATCAATCCACACTTGTCGAAGTAACGGCTAATTTTGTCCCGGATGATTGTTGCTAAAGTTCCCCACCACTGAGGTTAAACTGACTGGCTTATAGTTACTGGGTTTATCCTTACAGCCTTTTTTGAACAAGGGTGTAACATTTGCAATTCTCCAGTCCTCTGGCACCACCCCCGTATCTAAGGATGTTTGGAAGATTATGGCCGGTATCTCCACAATTTCCTCCCTTATTTCCCTCAGCAACTTAGGATGCATCCCATCTGGACCGGATGACTTACCTACTTTAAGTACAGCTAGCCTTTCTAGTACCTCCTTTTTATCAATTTTTAGGCCATCCAGTATCTCCACTATATCTTCCTTTACTGACACTATGGCAGCATCTTCTTCCTTGGTAAAGACAGATGCGAAATATTCATTTAGTACCTCGGCCATGCCCTGTGTCTCCATGAGGAGATCTCCTTTTTGGTCCAGAACTGGAGACCAGAACTGTTCACAGTATTCCAAGTATGGTCAAACCAAGGTTCTGTACAAGTTTAACATAACTTCTCTGCTTTTCAATTCTATCCCTCTAGAAATGAACCCCAGTGGTTGGTTTGCTTATTTTTATGGCCTCAATAACCTATCTCACTACTTTTGGTGATTTGTGTATCTGTACCTCCAGATCCCTCTATGCCATTTAGACTCTTATTATCCTAGCAGTGTGTGGCCCCCTTATTTTTCCAACCAAAATGTAATACCTCACACTTGCCTGTATTGAAATTCATTTGCAAATTACACACCCTTTCTGCAAGTTTATTAATGTCTTCCTGTATTTTGTCGCAGTCCTCCTCGGTATTAACTATACCCCCCAATTTGGTGTCGTCTGTAAATTTAGAAATTGTACTTCCGATTACTGAGTCCAAATCATTGATGTAAATAGTGAACAACAGTCGTCCCAGCACCGATCCTGTGGAACACCACTTCCCACCTTTTGTCAGTCTGACTAACTCCTATTCTCTGTTTTCTGTTTTGTGGCCAGCTTACTGTCCATTCTGCTACTCGTCCCCTGACTCCACATGCTCTGACCTTAGTCATGAATCTACTATGTGTTACCTTATCATAGGCCTTTTGAAAATCCAAATATATTACATCTACTGCATTACCCTTGTCTACCCTTTCTGTTCCTTCTTCAAAGAATTCAATAAGGTTGGTCAAGCATGACCTTCACTTTTGAAATCCGTGCTGACTATTTATGATATTTTCGGTTTCTAGATGTTTCTCTAATACATCTTTGAGTAAGGATTCCATTATCTTTCCTACCACCGATGTTAAGCTAACTGATCTATAGTTCCCCGGACTGGTTCTATCTCCCTTTTTAAATATGGGAATCACATTAGCTGTCCACCAGTCCTCTGGCACTATTCCCTTTTCTAATGAATTTTTATATACATGTAATAGTGCATCTGCTATCTCTTCCCTAAGTTCTTTTAATATGCGCAGATGCAATCGATCTGGACCAGGGGTTTTATCCTCTCTAAGTTTGATAAGTTTATCAATGATCTCCCCCCTTTCTATCTTAAAAGTCTTTAGAAGAAGAGATCAAAAAAGATATAAAGTCATGTCCACCATGTTAGTCTCCCTGGTAAATTCTCAGGCAAAGTACTTATTTAATATTTCTGCCATCTCGTTGTCATTACCTGTGAGTTTATCGTGTGTATCCATTAGTGGCCCTATCCCTATCCTGATTTTTCTTTTGTTATTTATGTGTCTGTAGAATACTTTACTATCTCTTTTTATATTCCTTGATAATTTAATTTTGTAGTTTCTTTTTGCCTTCCTAATTAAAAAAAAACTTTTTTCCTAACCTTTTCATATCCCCTTTTGTCATTCTCTCTTTTGTTGTCTATGGAGTAGGTGTATGTCTTTTTCTTTAGTTTCAATTTTGCCTTTATTTCTTTATTCATCCATGGTGTACCATCACTTTCTAGTTTGTTCTTGCTTTTTAGTGGGGTGTATTTCTTCTGGACTCCACTGATCACATTTTTAAATGTTTCCCACTGCTGTTCTATTTCTTTGTTTATCATTAAATTTTTCCCGTTTATTTTCCCTAGTTCTATTCTCCTCCCCTGAAAATCAACTTTTTTCCAATTTATTACTTTGGTCTTTGTCTTACTTATGTTCTTCTCAATCTTTGTATTAAACCTTACTATGTTGTGATCGCTATTGCCTAGATGTTCCCCTGTGCTTACTTCTCCTATTTGTTCTGGTTCATTTTCCATTGCTAGATCTAGCAGTGCTTCCTCTCCTATTGGGCTTTTTACATATTGGATAAGAAAGGAGTCCTGCACACATTATAAAAAATCTATTCCCTGTACCTCTTTACCTACCTCTTCTTGCCAGTTTATTTGGGAATAATTAAAATCTCCCGTGATTATTATTCTACGTCCTTTACTCATTTCACATATTTGCTTACATATTTCTTCCTCCACCTCCTTTCCACTATAAGGTGGTCTGTAGTATACCCCTATTAGAGTGATCGATCCCTTCTTATCTTTTATTTCAATCCAATTGGATTCTGTTTCTATCCTTCTGTTAGTTATGTCCCTTTTTCTACTGTCATTGTATTATCTCTAATTAGTACAGCTACTTCACCTCCCTTCTTCCTTCCCTATCCTTTCTGATTATGTTATAGCCTGCAATATTTATTTGCCAGTCCTGTTCTTTATGTAGCTCTGTTTCAGTTATTCCTACTACATCTGGTTCCTCACTACTGATTATTGCCTCCAGTTCCCCTGTTTTATTCTGGATGCCATGTACATTGCTATATGGCAGTTTAATTCATCTTTAATAGTTGTTCCTTTCACTTGATTTTCAACAGTCGTTTTATACTTCTGTTACATAACTGCATTTGTTCTTTGAATTCTCATGTTATCTTTACTCCTTACTCTGGTCTGACCTTTACACTCATCTCCTGTTTCTTTTATCTTTAAGCTTTTGTTATTGCTACCAGATCCCTCCCCCATCTTTTTATTTTAAAGCCTTATGCACCGCCCTATTTATCCTTGCTTTAACTCTGTCATTTTGCACCACAGCATATTTTCCAGTGGGCCAGACCAGTGGCAATGGAAATACCCATCTCTAACATACAAAACTTAAATATTAATTTGGGGACATTTCCACCCTGCACACAAAATGCCACCATTCTAACGTATAGGATGCCATACTTGGTCAAATGTTGCGTTCATGTCCAGGTCAGTTGCTCTCACCTCTCGTCTACATTCAGTTCTTGCATTCATGTCTGGATCAAGGCTGTGACGATCTCTGGAGCTGAAGCAGTTCTGGCAGATCCTGAACTGAGTGTTGGTGAGCAGATTATTGATGAGTGGGTGTCGCTTGATGGCACTATTGGAAACAACCATGATTGGGAGAAGGCTAATAGAGCAGTAATTGGCCGTGTTAGATTTGTCCTGCATTTTGTGGATAGAAGATACCTGGGCAGTTTTCCAAATTGTCGGGTAGATGCCAGTGTCATAACCGTACTGGAATAGCTTGGCTAGAGGGGGCAGCTAGTTTTGGTGGGTAGGTCTTCAGCACAACAGCCGGGATGTTGTCAGGGCCCATTCAGCTACTGCTTAATGTCATATGAAGTGAACCAACTTGCTGCACACCATCTAAGGTAGTGGGGACCTGAGGAGGAGGCCATGTGTGATTGTCCATTTGGCACTTTTGGCTTTAGACATTTGCAAACACTTTAGCCTTGTTTCTTGCACTCACATGTTGGGTTCCGACATGGTTGAGATGGGGATGTTATTGAGCCTCCTCCTCCCGTTAGTTGCTTGATTGTTCACCACCATCCTGAACTAGATATAGCAGGGCTACAGAGATTTGCTCTGATCCACTGGTTGTAGGACCACTTTGCTCTGGTTATAGCCTGCTGCTTTAAGTGTTTAGCATGCAGGTGAACTTCACTAGATGTTATAACTTCACTAGATTGGTGACTCATTCAAAGGTATGCCTGTTCCTGCTTCTTCTACACTCCCCATTGAACCAGGATTGGTATCTTGGCTTGATGGTGATGGAGTAGTGAGGGATGTGCCAGTCCATGAGGTTACAGATTGTAGTAGCATACAATTCTGCTGCTGCTAATGGCACCTCACATATACCAAGTTTTGGGCTGTTAGATGTCCTTAGTTTGTCCGCTTTATAGCATTGCATTAATGCCACACTACCTGATGGAGGGGATCCTTATTGTGGAGATGAGACCTCAGGAGCGAATTTAATCCTGCCCGCCTGACAGATGGCTGGGCTGTTAAAATCGCCCATGGGACTTACCCGCCATGATTCTGGTCTCTTCCCACAGGATCTGATTTTAACCTGTTCATCTGAACCATGAATACATTTTCTGCAGATTTCATTCTCTGTGGGGGCGAGAATACCATCTCCAACCTTTCTGGCTTCCTTTATTATAATGTAAAAGCAAGTTTCACTCAGCGGGTACTGACAGACTAGTAATTTCAGACAAAATGCTTTATGCTCTTACATTGTGCACGAATCAAGGCAGCAGGTGGTTTTCTGAAGGTGGCAAGGATATTCCAAGTCTACCAGCACCATTCTTTAATGGTCTAAATGGTAGTGTCAATCATTTCTTGCTCTAAACTTATTTTTTACATTTACATAAACCCAACAGGAAAAATGATTTGGGTGTATGAGTTCACCAATTGCATGTTTTATTGCATTATATGGCAGCAATTTTCCAGGCAGATCATATATGAGAGTTACTACACTTCTGAAAAAGCAGTGATAGTGGAAAGGGTTCAAAGAAGTGAAACAAGGTTTGTGTCACGTCTTCTGTCAAAAAATTATTTAAAGGTACTGAGGAGCATAGCGACTGATTCACTGCTTAAACAAGAACTAGAGCAACAGGTGCACAAGTGCATCGGGGGTGTTGAGCTGGTAGGCCAGGCTCTTCATCAATTTTTTTTGGGCCTGTAATTCAGTGCTTTTCTGCTTTAGCACTTGTGTCATTTCACACACCCACCTCATTAAGATCCCAGATTTGCTACAAAACTCATATAACACTGACTACAATTCGGCAGTATTTCTGACCAGTTTGCTCTTTTTAACTTGTAGAGCTTTTTGGAATGGGAGCAAAGGAGGCTCCAAGGGTGAAAGAGCTCTTCATTTGTCTTGTATATGTTTTTTTCTAACACAGTACCATTTTAGTGTTTTTTTTGTAAAAAAATTTCCATATTGCTGAAATTTTTATTAATTATTCTTCAAAAAGTTTTTGTGGTGCTTTTAAAAAAATTTCTTTGGGTAAGTTTGTTTTAAAGTGCCTCAAATATAGTATTTCATGGTAGGGGTTATACAAGATGAAAGAAAACATGCCCAGGGGATCAGCAGGTATCAAACTTTATCTGCAGACCACCAGTGAGCAGGAGAACTGCCTCAACTCAAATTAATCATCAGGACAAAGCTTTGTCAACTTGCCACATAGAGGTAGCACTGCCAATGCTCAGCAAGGTCACCACTGCTCTCAATTGTTATGCCTATGGCTACATTGGGTTGTCTAGTATTTTGGCCTAACCTATCATTTTTTCCCTACCTTAAATCATAGGACTTATTTCCCTTCATTTGCACCTTAGCAATGCTGTGCAAAAGGAACACTACTGTGTTTCTAGCATTGGTATGAGCAGCAGGGTTTTCTTTTAAATTTAAATAGCCACTTTGCCATTAGTCAAGCGACAAATTCAAAATTCATCTTTAATTTTTTTTGTGATCATCAAAGAGTCTGCAGTTACAGTTGGTGGCACAATGGTGGGTGTGAACAGTCCAGCTCTGGTGCCCGCTGATCTCCCTAGCATGCTTTTTCTCATCTTGTACTTCAACCACAAAATACTGCGTTTGCATCACTTTAAAAACAAGTCCCATTGTTAATTTGAATCTGACTTGCTGACCATAATAGCACCTATAGCTTGCAGTTAGATGCCTTGTATTGTGTTCCCCTTTCTTTAACACTCTCCCTGTTCAGCTGAATGTGTTAATGCTTCAATTACAGTTGGTATACCAATGCTCTTGTAGAAAATACTCAGCAATTTCGATTTCTTCCCAAACATTCTCTACATGTCTGGAATCAGAAAAACTAAAAAAAAGACAAAAAATTGCACTAAAAAGACACTGAAAAAATGAAAATATAAATAACAAAAAAGCATCAGTTTCTTTAAGAGCTCCTTCACACACATTAAGCTTCCCTTTTCACCTACTCCAAATGGGTAAGCAAAACGCACAGCATGATCCTGACCTAAACCGACAGGAAATTGTACGGGGGACATTATCATATATTATAATATTTAAATGAACCTCTTCTACAGAAGTGCAAGAGTACTTTAGGCCAGTCTAAAAAGATAGCCGGAACATTGCATGCTGTGCTACTTGGGCAAGGATCTGCTGAAAGGTATCCTTGCCTGACTCCCCAGCCGCTGCCTGCTCATTACACAATGGTACAAACATTTGTGCCAAGAAAGAAATTCTACCCCATAGTGGGCATCCTATGTGCTCTCTGATAAGAGACTTACTATGACTATGAGTAACTGTTAGACTTGGCCAATGCTAACTCAGTGCAGCTAAATGTAAAAGATGCAGGTTTCACTCCATAACAGATTATGATCTGATTATGGAATCTGTTATCACACAAAATGTAATAGAGACTTCAAGCTAATTGTAACCAGTAGTAACCACTCTACAGTTATGAAATTATGGAGTAGACTGCCATCTATCATAGAAAATGTGCACCTAGCTGATTGCTCCTGATTCAAAAAGGATTGCGCATGTATGGTTTTTGTGCCAAGGTTGGGGGGAAATAGAACGGCCGGAAAAGCTTCCAAGAATGGACCTAAACGATAGGACAAACTAAACATTTCCTCATTCCTCATTCCAGTCCTACATTCTTACATAAGCTGAGATAAGGTTAAACAAATTTTAACAGCTTGAACAAAGTTGCTAACTTAAAAAACAAATTTCCCAACCTTGTCCACTTCTTTCCGACTCATGCCGGGACAAACCTCCGTGAGCTCTACCTGGCTTCCAGTACCTTGTCTAAGTAGCCTTCATGTATAAACTTAGGCAATAAGTATTAACAGGTTATTGGATTGCAATGGTCATCAGAAAGGAGCGTGATCCTTTCCTCATTGACATAGGCAGACTTTCCTGTACCATCTTAGACTGAATTTACCTCCATTCCACAGGGAGTTCTTGAAAAAGGGTTGACAATAAAAGAATCATTTCCTTTCTCTCATCTTTCCTAACTAATTTGGAACTGGATAAGTATTTGAAATGAAAAAATTTGCAGGGCTACGGGGATAGGATGGGGGAGTGGGACTAGCTGGATTGCTCTTGCATAGAGCCGGCACGGACTCGATGGGCCGAATGGCCTCCTTCTGTGCTGTAACCTTTCTATGAATTAAAAAAAAAACTTTTGAAGCTTATTTAATTTTTAAAAACGTACACATTTAAGTACATGTTACTGGGCTAGTAATCCAGAAACCTGAATTAATAATCCAGAGAACCCAAGTTCAAATCCTACCATAGTTGTTTGAGAATTTGAATTCACAGTTTAAAAAATCTGGAAATATAAAAATAGCTGGTGTCAATATATGTAGTGACAAAGCTGTCAGATTGTCGTAAAAACCTAACTGGTTCACTAATGTCCGCACCAAACACAAAAGAGCACCATGTACTCCACCAGTGTAACATATTTTTTCCATTTCCCACACCAGTCACCCTGCTTCCTCCACCATTTTAAAATACATTTTCATCCTCCTACAAAGATACCTTGAACTGCACATGAAGGGGATTTCCTTTGGTGTTTGATTTCCTGTTTCTGTTTATCCAACAAGAACTTTGAAGCAGATTTAGAATTCTGCATTGGTTTCAATGCAGCCCACTTTGTCAATATTTGTGCATATTCCCAAATGGAAGCAGGAAAAGGATAAGGATAAGGACAAATAGCATGAGTTTAAGAACTCTGTAGCCTTGGCCCCTTCAGATGCTGTTGCTCACTTTACGATTTCCTCGAGCACCTCAAACTAAAGCTTTTTGTATCTTGGAATCACGTTACACAAAATAATAACAGAGAAAAACACTGGTAATGAACTTTGTTACCAGAAAGTGCTTTGTATTTAAGGAGTGGAGTACTAATAATTTTGTTGACTGGGTTAAGAAGATGAAAGAGGTGACAGCTACTGAGCAGATTCAATCTAGGATGAATTCTTTGAAGAGGCCGATGTTTGCCCGAATAATCAAACGCCCCTTGGTTTAAGCTCATTGTTTCTCTCTCTATGCTATCAGTCCATATGTACTGGTTGGGTGAGCATTAGCCTAGCGTTTTTGCACATTCTCCCTCTCATTCAGGACTCCCGCTTCACAGCTTTTTGCCTTTGCTACTCTCCACTTCGTGCCTGTACATTCATTTACTGCTGTCAATGGTATTACTGTTTTTTCAAATAATTCAATTGCTGCTTTATTAAATTGTACAATCCCTGTGATAACTATGTTCTCTACTAAAATTCTGGTGAATTTATTATTTAATTGAACAGTTTTTCTTATTTATCTCTTGTTTGTAAGATGATTTATTCTGATAAATTTGCTTTATGCTTTGTATTTCAAAATTAACATATTATTACAAAATAAAAACTGTGCACAAATTTTAAAACAGTACTTGACAGAAAATAAATGTTTCAATATTGTTGCAGGAGTTCAAAAAAAACCAAAGACTGAATGTGAATAAAATACCATTCAAAGGAAATTTCATTTTCACTAATGGAAACAATAAAGAAGAAAAGAACAAATTAATGGAGATAAAGGTCAGAGTTCCCAACCTCCTTCTGCTGATTTTTCAGGGTAACAGGAAGGGTAGGCTTGGGATATGGGTTAGGGATGCGCTCGGCCATATTGTAAGCATATGCAAATGAGGGAAATCGCTGGCGTCCAGCATGGTGGATGAGGAGGAAAAGCTTTAAATCCAGAAAGTCTACATAATCATTCAAGGATGATCAATTGCACAGGACTGGGCACCAAATTGAAAATTTGTAAAAAATGTTGTTAAGGTCAGAGGCTCCTGGCTCCGGTACATTGTGGCAGACCTTCGAGGCTGTTCTATAGCCCCATTCCAGGCAGATTCCTCAGAGGAAGCCAGAGAACACAAACAAAATTATGCAAATAACCTTGAGTCTGGCATATCAGCAGGGGTCAGGGGCACATCATTGTGGTGGTGGAAATCCCACTCAGCCAAATATGTGCCCTAATTCTACTACAGTGAAAAGTATTGGAGCCGGGGCTGGGGGTGGTGGGGGGTGGATCGTTGAGAGCTTTATTAGAACATGTGATCCAAAACCATTCTAAAAAGACAAAAATTGAACAACTTTCTGCATAGGAATTACCTTTCTTTTACATAGTATAAATAAATAGAAAATATTTTGTGCTCCTAATGGCCCCATAAAGGAAAGTTTTAGACTTACCTGACATGGGCTCTTCTCTCTTCAGACCTGCTCCTGCCTCACGGGAAAGCCGCTGCAGCTTCCCCACTCAGGCCCTGCTTAAAATTGCATTGGGGTCCTACTGACGTAATAGAAGCCAGATGTGCATAAATTTGCTTTGGGGTCCTACCTGGAGTCCGGTTTGCTCCTAAATTTAGTCGGCTGCTTCATCTGCCTGCAAAACCCTGCCGGTTAAAATTGGAAATGATCGGGATCTGAGCGGATGAGTAACCTGCTCAGTTTTAACTGCTCACCCGCCTGGTTTCTGCCGGGCGGGTAGTTAAAATCAACCCCTGTGTCCGTCTTCATAGATTGACTGTTAACTAAAATTTACACAAGTCAAGAATATATTTTTTATGCAATGATATTTTCACCATGTTAAATTTTCAAGCTACAAAACACAGTGCAACACAAAAATGTTCTTAAAGTTTTGTTTACAACATTGTTGGTGCTCAGAAACAATGTAAAGAATGACATAAAATAATGTTTCCACACTATTCCAAGTTATTCACCTGTTTTCCAATAGGATAAAAGGAAAAATGGGCAATGTAAAAGCCCTGCAAAAGTAAATTTACAAAATTTTAAGTGGAACAAAATTATTTTCCTGTTATCAACTCATTATTGAAACCGTATAACTTGCCTGTCTATAACAGGTGCATAGAAAGTGCAAAATTAAGAACAGACTTTACAAAAAAAACTATATACATCACACATCAGTTAAATACATCCATTCAGTTTTCTGGGTTAATATTTCTTCTACTAAAATGCATATTACACACCTAACATTTTATGTGCTCTGAACACCACTACACGTCCTTTTCTGCTTGCTGCAAATAATTATTGTTTGCAATGGTCACCAAGCAAGAATACCATATTCCTGAGTTGATGTCACATAATACTACCTTCTCAATACTGACCAAAAATACAGGCAAGGCAAGTGTCAGAGAATGACTCCAAATATTTTCCCTCATAAAAAAGTAATCACAGGCAGAGTTTGAGCACTACATTGCCAAATTTTCTTTCTAAAATTTACAATAAACATCAACAACTACATCTCCGGTCCTTGGGCATCACATCACAGCTATTTAAATTATTTTTTTACCATTCTTAAAAACTGTAGAAATAGGAGACTAAAAACATCATGTCAAAAACTCCTACTGCATAAATATTTACTCAACAACTTCAAAGGCTGTTGTAAAGAATGCAAATTCTGTTACTCCTTTTCCTTAAAGTACATTTGTACAAGTAATACTCTGAAGAGTAAAAAAATTTCAGCTGTGCATGATGTTACCATTTCCAACCAAAGCATTATATGTTTTCATTGTAACTCCTGTGTACTAGTATGTATCAAAATCAAGCAAGGTAGAAATGACTTGTGAGAAGTTAAATCAGTATTGACTGTCACAAACCTCGTGATGTGATTGAAAAAAATCAGTCCCCTTGGGAAAACAATGTAAAAGCTACTTGTGTAACAGACTGTGCTACAGTATTTGTCATATAGTGAGCCTGCTCACTCCCTTTCAGATTTTCACAGCATTTTGATGGTGGTCATGCATCAGCTTAAACAAAGTCTGGTCTGCCACAAGACAGATAATATTTCACTGACAATTATGTAGGCCAAAAATAATCATAAAACATTTTATGAAATGTTATAACATATTTACCTGCATTAATATTTTGTGTGAGATGTGGAGAATGATGTATACTACGATGTCTTAATTTGTTATGTAAACTTATGCAATGATGCAGTTTGCATAGACTTCTGTAATGACTCAATGTCCATGCAGCCCTCAATAAAGCATAATTAGCCAATTACTTGAATAATTGAAAAATATAAGGTTGCTATTGTGATATAAAA
Organism: Heptranchias perlo; assembly: GCF_035084215.1. Classification (NCBI taxonomy): domain Eukaryota; kingdom Metazoa; phylum Chordata; class Chondrichthyes; order Hexanchiformes; family Hexanchidae; genus Heptranchias; species Heptranchias perlo. The sequence continues at coordinate 37,120,478 of NC_090336.1, forward strand.
TGCTTGCAGCATTTTGGAACATTTGATCATTGTAATTGGTGAAATTTTGTAAATGTATGTTATGGATAAAATGGAATGGCTGCTGTCATAATGTAATAGATTCACAATCTTGCGACTCTGGAGATATTGGCAAACAAATCTCTGTGCCTAAATTTGTGGTTGCAGCTGTGACATGTTCTTGCTGCACGTCTGCATCAGTAGGAGCAGGATGTACAATAGGATGAGTTGGTATTTTTATCAGGCTTACAGAGTTATCCAAGTTCACATTAGTAACTGGAATATTGACTTCAGCTGAGTCAACCTCTCTTACTGTACAGGTCCCTTTTTCATCACAGGTTGCAACCAACTGCGAGTCATCCTGTAGAGGCAGTGCCATGTGCTTGAAGTTCAGAAGATTTTGCTCAGCTGCATGTGCCACATGAACTGAAGTCATGGACCTGACTATTTTGCAGGAGCTATTTAAACACTGCCTGACAGGCGAGGTCTGCGTGATAGCAATCAGATGCTCAGGACTATGGAAATTTACATTTCTTATAGGGTCCTGTTTGTGCACAGTTGGTGAATATTTGGAAGGACTCTGGTGAGCAGAAGGCATGATGTGGTTTTCAGGGGTGTAAGTGTCCCAGGCCTGCTGATACAAAGTTGAGGACTGTTCAGTAGGTTGTGGTTTAGCTGACAATTCTAATGCCAAAAATGGTTTAGATGCACTGACAGCAGCGTCTTCTGGTTCTGGTAACACAAGCTCCTTCTGAGCAAGTGCATGATTTTCGTCATGTTGAATCTCAGTCATTGGTTCTGAAATAATCTGATCATACTTATACTCAGTATCTGATAAATTGTCATACTGAGAAACATTTGAAACCCGTCTTCCACCTTGGAACTCATCCACATCTTTTATTTCTGTGCTGTTCAAATCAACTGAAGTTTCTTGTGTTAAATCACTAAAGGATGACTTCTCTTCTGGGGATGAAAGCTTCACTGTCAGCATAGGTTGTGGTTGGTCAACAGGGGAATGTGCTTCCAACTGTTGAGGGACATTGGGGTCAGAATAAATATGCAATGTTTCTTGTGGATTTGGGAGTAACAAATACATTTCTTCAGAGAACATCTCTGCAGGTGGAGGCTCTGGAAAAGGTAATGGTGCAGTCTCATTGTCTTCTATCTCTACCAGTCCATCACTTATCCATGGCGAGGGCTCATCACTGCTACGTTCTTCATCTAAGGATTTCTCATCCACTGACTCTGAAGCAAGTGCCTGGTATTTCTGCGGAGATTTTGTAGCCATATTTTTGAGTACAGAAACTTGACAAATTTTTGAACAGTGTGCAGATTGTTCTTGCGGAGATTGGGTTTCAGCTATTTCAGTTGTTTCTATAGACGCAGCTTTGCTCATGTCTTGAGAAATGATCATGCTTTCTTCTGGAGAGTTGGTGGTCTTTTTTTCTGGAACCATAAAGTTAACTTCTTTTAAACCTGGGATTGTATCATTTTCAGCAATATAAGTCTCACTGTTTTGAACAAGTAGGGTGTCTTCCTTCTTTGGAGGCTGCTTTGTAACTTTTTCTGGGATAGGAGGTGGACACATTTCTGAAAGCACTGCCTCATCTTTTTTTGGTAATTGCATTTGGTCTTTTATAGGAGACCTAGAGTGGTCATAGACTCGAGCTTGAGCTTCACAAATTTCCGCCGAATGAGCATGGCTCTCCTCTGGAGATGGAGTCACATTCTTTTCTGGAGAAGGAGCCTCAGCCTTTCCCAAAGGCTCAGGGACAGAAGGTTGGATGTAGCTTGTTTCTGGTGATTTTCTGTCTACCTCATTATCAGGTTCAAAGTCATTCGTTGGAGAATTAACCTTTTCATTATTGCCATTGGCCATGATGTTGATCTTCTCTGGTATTAAAGTGACAGAAATTTCTTGCCCTAATGGTTTGTTGGGAAACTCATCAGGTTTTGCTAAAATGGATCAAAAAGAAAAGATGTCATTTAATCTGAAGATTGTAACACAAAATAAAAGCAACAGATATTGTGCCTGTAAATTCAGCATACCATCCGAAATTATGTTCTTGCAGACGATAAGACATTGATTGTATAGTGTATAGGTTCAGTTCATTTAATTATTTGTTGTGTTAGATTTGGCTTTTCTTTACACACATTTGTGCCTATTGATAAGACTTATGGATTCTGAAGAAAACATTGAAACAGCATATTTAATCTCAGCAGAATGAGGGATAGAAGGAAAGGAAAAACAGGTTTGTCTAAGCTCCTCCTAGTGGCCAATGAGTCCCACTGGAAGTTTCGGTCGTTAAATTTGCACACGAGTGAGAAATAGTGAAGGTGGCAACATTAAGCTTGGAAATGATCTAGAAAGGCCAAAAAATTAAAACTTCCTACACTAGTGTCACCATCAGGACACTAACATGTCGCACTACAGAATGATAGGAGATAGGGTCATTCTTACAATTTTCCGCATGGTGAGGGTACCTGATGTTATCTGAGCCACTGCTGGGGACAGGGTGAAATGGGGAAGGGCAAAGCAATGGAGGTACTTCCCCAGGAGGAGAAAAACAGCAGAAATTGTGAATCAACTCGGGTCCATCAGCTGGTTTCAGAGTGACACCATCAGGGGCCTGGCCACAGCGGGGGTTAAATTGGGCTGTATAGCGCCTGTTCTTTAGGTGCTATGCGGACAACTAAGGTTTCAAAATGGTGTCCAAGATGCGCGGGCACACTTCCGACGGGAAATGCGCAGGACGCCATCTTGGTAAAGGGGATTGTGCATGCACGTGCGCCTAACAACCACCGGTAACATACAGAGCAGCGAGATCATGATGCGAATCAGTGTGCAATGCTGATTTGAAGCCACCGCTGCCATTTTGCAAATCCAAATTCCAGTCAACGCCTGGTCTTAACCTCGCACAGCTGAACACGCGTTAAATGGCATGTAAGTCCCTCTACCAGCGCTATTTAGAGGGATCATGAAGTACTTGCAGGTTGGTTGCTAGATTATTTCTTCATGCTGCAGGTGCAATTGTATGTGTTTTTGGAGGATTCCTATACTTGGCTAAAATTTAAGTACTCTACAGGGAGTGGTCTGACTGGTCTTGCAGTACCTTTTGTGTCATTTAAAATAATGCGCTGAACAAAGTTGCGTCCAGACATGGGTGGCTTGGTAAGGCTTCCTCTGGGAATTGAACATGACTGGGAGAATGAAGAGAGGCCACACAGAGCAGGACAAGCTGCTAGAAGAGGGAGAAGGAGCAGCAGGGCACTCAGCAGGAGGCCTTATCCGCAGAGGGTCTTCAGGGAGCAATTCCCTTACCTCAACTTCAGCGATGACCAATGCATGAGACGTCTTCGGTTCACAAAAGAGGTTGTGACTGAAATCTGTCAACTGTTGCAGCCACAACTGCAGCCTCAAAGCAGGGCAAGGACAGCATTGCCTGTGCCTGTCAAGGTGACTGTGGCTCTTAATTTTTATGTTTCTGGTTCGTTACAGGCTGCTGCTAGAGATATAAGCAACATCTCACAGTTTGCAGTGCACTGAAGTATAAGGGAGGTCAGTGAGGCTCTCTTTACAGAGAGACTCATTCACCTCACTCCCTCTTGACAGAGACAAGCAGGAGGAGTGAGCATGAGGTTTTGCAAGGACTGCAGGCTTCCCCATGGTGAAGGGTGCCACTGACTGCATAAGAACATAAGAAATAGAAGCAGGAGTAGGCCATACAGTCCCTGGAGCCTGCTGCGCCATTCAATTGGATCATGGCTAACCTTCAACTTCAACTTCACTTTCCTGCCTGATCCCCATATCCCTTGATTCCCCTAGGGTCCAAAAAATTATCTATCTCAGCCTTGAATATACTCAATGACTGAGAATCCACAGCTCTCTGGGGTACAGGATTCCAAAGATTCACAACCCTCTGAGTGAAGAAATGCCTCCTCATCTCAGTCTTAAATGGCCCACCCCTTATCCTGCGACTATGCCCTTTAGTTCTAGACTCACCAGCCAGGAGAAACAACCTCTCAACCTCTACCCTGTCAAGCCCCCCTCGGAATCTTATATGTTTCAATGAGATTACCTCTCATTTTTCTAAACTCCAGGGAGTATAGGCCCATTCTACTCAACCTCTCTTCAGAGGACAACCCTCTCATCCCAGGAAACAATCCAGTGAACCTTCGTTGCACTGCCTCCAAGGCAAGTATATCCTTCCTTAGATAAGGAGACCAAAACTGTACGCAGTACTCCAGGTGAGGTCTCACTAAAGACATGTACAATTGTAGTAAGACTTCCTTACTCTTGTACTCCAACCCCCTTGCAATAAAGGCCAACATGCCATTTGCCTTCCTAATTGCTTGCTGTACCTGCATGCTAACTTTTTGTGTTTCTTATACCAGGACACCCAAGTCTTTCAGGACACAAACATTTAATAGTTTCTCACCATTCAAAAAATATTCTATTTTTCTATTCTTCCTACCAAAGTGAATAACCTCACATTTCCCCACATTATACTCCATCTGCCACCTTCTTGTCCACTCACTTAACCTGTCTATATCCCTTCCCAGACTCTTTGTGTCGTCCTCACAGCTTACTTTCCCACCTAGCACATTGCCATGTGTGCTCCTTAACTGAACTCGGCTATATTCATCAATATAAAGGGGATTCCGCTCACTCAGTGTGCAGCTGGTGTGTGACCACAGACAGTGCATCATGCAGGTGAATGCCCGCTATCCTGGCAACAATCATGATTCTTTCGTTTTGCGGCAGTCTTTCATTCCACCTGTATTTGAACCAGCATGGCAAGTCAAAGGCTGGCTATTGGGTGGTGGAAGGCTGCTGACCTTCAGTTGAAGAGCGTGCAGATGGCCTTGGAGGATGACCTATAGCAGGTCCGGGTGGGAGGGCCTGGCTTCAGGCTGCACCATCTCGGCCTGGGCTGCAGCAGTCTGGCCTGGCTGGCTGACAGGCAACAGCAAGAGCACTGGCGGAGTGGCAAGGGTGGGAACAGGAATGCTGTCATCCTGAGAGAGGACATTAGGTTCATGTTCTATGAAGCCATTGCCATTCTCTCGGGGTGGCTCCTCAGGAATCCTGGTGATCCGTTGGAGAACAGACCACTGGACTGCTGTGATGCCCTGGAAGCCCCTTTCAACAGTGGTATTCAGAACCACAGTAGCAGCAGGCTGAGCTTGCAATGCAGCAGTCAGACCTTTGATGGAAGCTGTTTGTGCTGCAATGGAAGTTGTGACATTGGTCATCGGACGCTGCATCATGGTGGGTTCCACAGGTGTGCTGATGGACGTGACCACCTGTTCCATGATGGATAGGATGGGCTCCAAGCTCTGCGCAAAGCCCTGTGCCAAATTGGTGCTCCATGCTCCTTGATGTTGTGCACAGGCTTTCTGGCAGGCTTTCCGGTGCTCCAAGCATTTGGTTGTGTATGCCATCAGCCTTCTTCTGTAGCCTGGGCCATTGAAGTCCTCATCTGAATCCTCTGCAGCGAACTAGTGTGCGATCTCGCCCTCTGGCGAGCTGGCACCTGCGGTATCTTCCCCCCCACCCCCCCCAACCCTGGCTGCTGCTCATTTGTGCCCGATGTCTCACCACATGCAGATCCCTCCTCTATCCTAGCCTTTAAAGTACGTGCAGTGTCAGTCTCTGAGCTGGTGGCTGCGAGTGTAAGATCAAGTGACGGTGTATTTTCATCATCACTGTCTTCTTCCTCTTCCTCTCTGACTGGGAACGTTTCAGTTCTTGAGTATCTGAAATGAAAAAGGGACAAAGGTTGGGTTGTGGTAAAGGGAGAGGAGAAAGTAAAAAGTGCATGCTTACACCATCTGCAGTTTGTGAGTCAGAAGAGATTGTGGGATGAAGGAGAAGTGGGAAGAGAGAAGGAGGTTTAGGTATGCAGAGACCCTCATCATCAATCCCTCCAGCACCGCCAGTGGCCACGGCCTCATTTATGCCCCTTCTTACGATGGCCAACACTGTCTCCTCTATGGGGGTTAAAACGTATAGGCGCGCTTGTCCTCTTCCAGTTTTTTGCTGCGGCCTCCTGCTTTGCTCCATCTTATCCTGCAAGAAAGAGGGAAGTGTGACAGTGAGTGTGCTGCAAGATGTTTGGGTGGGTGATGTGGCTGTTAAGATTGAATAGCTGCCAGTGTGTGTGAGCTGTGAGTTGTGGGTGTGAGGCTTGTAACAGTGCTAAGTGTGTGAGGGTGGGATAAACCATATGAATGGAAGGGTTGAGTACTGATTGATAGAGATTGTTGGTAGGTGGGTGATAGGGGTGTAGTGAATTGAGCAGTGGATGAGGCTAGTGGTGCAGTTGGTAGGATATGCCATTTAAAGATTGACCTCACTCACCTTGACAACTCGTGTCAGATAATGCACTGCATCCATGTTCTTGGAGCTATACTCCTGGCATTGACCTCCTCCGCTACTTCCTCCCACTGCCTCCTAGGCATATGTTTCGAGGGCCTCCTGCTCCCCTGCGGATACAAGGTGTCTTTCCTTCTCTCCACCTTTTGCACCAAGGCCTCCAGTGCATTATCAGAAAACCTTGGTGCATGATCTCTCGCAGGTTGAGCAATCTTGACAAAATTCTTCAAAATCAATTCACTTCCTGACACCACTTTCAGCAGCCACAATGCACCTCCCCTTTAAGAGGTGCAGGCTACCTTTAAGTAGCACTAGCCATTTGCGATATTGGGCCCCCTGCTGATGCTTGCAGTCAATGAACAACACAGGTAGTGCTGGCTACACGCAGCAATCGTGAAAATCAGCAGGCTGATTTAACGTGCTGCCTACAGTGGAATGAACAGATGTGGGTTAATCATGGACTGCGATCCCTGCGCCTGTTTTCAGGGCTTATCCAGGGCTTTAACCCCCAGATGTTTGAGCGCAACTCTTAATCAAAGAATTGTATCTGGAGTAGTAGAACCTAAAAGAGAGGAAATGGGAGAACAGCACCTAACATTCTATTCTGGCTGAATTGTTCAAATATTAACTTTAATATAAACTTTAAAAAGAAAAAGTTACTTTATCCAAAGAACAGGTAAAATTATAATTTATAAGCTGTGAGCGAATCATGAAATGGAGTATATATTTATTCTTGTTTTCTCAACAGATGTTAAACTATGTAGGTTTTTCATTGGGTACTATGTGCTACCATACTGCTCAAAAGGTTTAAATAGCTACTCATAGGTACATAAAATCTCCTGACGTGTCTTTAACATGCTAGAGATATGATTAATCCACTAATACAATTACAGAACCCATATTTAATCATTTAAAACAGCAGAATAATCACACTTCAAATAAATCTTCAGTTATCAATGAAAAATGTCCTTTAAAAAACATACTAAGGGAAAAATTGGATAAGAGCCGTTTTTGGGCGCAGGTAGCATGATGTGCTATTACCCCACGCCCAATGACCCCTGTGCAGGAAGGACACAAGTTTCGGCTGGCCCAAGGACTCACCTGCAAACAGCGTTCCATTCCGGGCCTTGCATGTGGAATCAGTGCAATTTGCACTTTCCATCACCAGGGGGAGAATCTCTTAAAGGGAGGATATTTCTTAAAAATCTCTTAAAGGTAGCTGGTACCTGTTATTTGCTGAAAATAACAGTCTATTGTCTGCACGGAGTCTGAACGGAGATCAGACTTCGCACACGTAAAACACAGATGCAGGTCCCATCCCTATGTTTACACACTGATGAGCTATGTTAAAACATTGAATAAAGGTTGCACACTACTCAATCCCACATCCTCCAATCTGCACGCCAGACCTCACCAGTCTGTCGATCTGAGTTGGTATCAGGCCTGCAAGAGAGCCTGCACCAAGGTTCTCTGCTGATGCACTAGAGGCCTTGGTGCAAGAGGTGGACAGAAGGAGGGACATCCTATATCCGTGGGGGGGAAACAAGAGGCCCTCCAGACTTATATCCAAAAGGCAATGGGAGGCAGCGGGGGACAAAGTCAATGCCAGGCGCACAGCATTATGAACATGGATGCAGTGCAGGAAGAAGTTCAATGCTTTGACATGAGTGGTCAAGGTAAGTGAGGTCAGCTGTCAAGTGGCGTCTCCAACGAACTGCACCACGCACTACACCCCCCATCGCCCACATACCAACAAACTCACTCTTTCCATCAGTACTCAACTCTTCCAACCAGATGCTTCCTCTCACCCTTACACATTACCACTGTTTCAAGCCGCCCACCCACAACTCACAGGCCACACACATTGGCAGCTATTCAACTATGACAGGCACATCACCCAGACACACGAGTCGCTTTCTTGCAGGAGAAAGTGGCACATATCAAGAGGCAGCAAGTGGCAATGGCATTTAGCCCCTCGAGCCTGTTCCACCATTCAGTGAGATCATAGTGGACCTGTGACCTAACTCCATATACCCGCCTTAGCCCCATATACATTAATACCATTGGTTCACAGAAATCTATCAATCTCAGATTTAACATTCGCAAGTGAGCTAGCATCAACTGCCGTCTGCAGAAGAGCGTTCCAAACATCTCCCATCCTTTGTGTGTAGATGCATTTCCTAACTTCACTCCTGCACGTCCTGGCTCTAAATGTTAGGCTATGTCCCCGCATCCTAGTATTGAAGTCTAGGAGATCTCCAAAAACAGTTACGAATGTCTTGGCAGCCAGAAGCAATAATCCAGCCACTAACCTGTAAATCCTGCATGGTCCCTTTAAATAGCGCTGGTGGGGGCTCCTCCAGGCACTCTAAGACACGTTCAGATGGTCAGGATTGAGACTGTGTGTTGAGTTGAGCGTTAGACACCATTTTGGGACTTATCACTTTAAATCAGCGTTGCACGCTGATTGAAGCCCTTTTCTCCCTACTTTACATGATTTCAGCGTTCGTTATCTACACCTGCGCCATCTTGGATGTCGGAGAAGCCGTGTAGCGCCGAAACAATGGGCGCAAGACGTCCCAATTTAGCGCCCACTGTATTAAGACTTTGTACAGTTAAAGCTATGCATCAAGGCCAAAGAATTTCTTGTCACCCTGAAATGAATCCGAGGTGGATCCCACTTAATTTTAAGTATGCTGACAGTATAATGTCACCAGCCAGATCACTACAGATATATTCTGAGGTTGTCCCAGGCAGCAGGTTTAAGCACATGCACCAGAAGCGCACTAAGAACAAATTCATTTTATTATTCGACAATGCATTTATTATTTTACAATGCAAGAAGAAAACAGACAAACAAACACAAATTAATTCATAAGGGTTAACTAAAACACATAGAAACAAACAAATTGGGTGCAAGTGCAGCAATAATGCCCACCATACTTCGACGTGACTGTCAACTGAACACAGGCAGACACTATGGAACTGAAGAAAAAGAACAAGGCAGATGATGAAAAAAAATGACAAAACTTATCAACAGTGAAGAAGAGGTCCTAAAAAGAAATGAAAAGTCAGCATGATCGGATATGTGAAGCAAAATGAATATAAAAATCACAATTTTAGTAAATGAAAACTATCATCAGTTATAACTAATTTGGAAAATTGGTAAATACTAAGAACATGCAATTTGGAATGGTTTTTAAAGTGAAGAAATGCTTAACTGAGGCACTTCAGCAACAATTCAATGAATCCAAATTCTGAATAACTGGGCAACCATTAGACAGAGTTCTTTAAACATATATCAATACTGCAATTAGAATTAATTTGTACTCTGAAAATACCATGCCAGAGACCACCCTGTAGGATCTTCCCTCTTCCCCGTATAACAAGATAAGCTGAAATGAGATACGATTTCTGACAAAACTGACTGAACAGAGTTCAGTATAACACTCTGAATGCTTAAGCTCTGAATGTGCAGCAGATTTACACAAACATCTTTTGAAAACTTCTATCTCAAGAGAGTATTGAGTTCAGAAGTGAAAGGATTGGTTCATCAACTATATAGGTCAAGAATGGATTGGGTGGCTCATTAGTTCTGAAAATGTTATGAGATTAACTACTAAATAGGATCAAAAATCAAAGTGCAATTTTGCAAATAAAGTAGAATTCACAAGATCTGACACTGCTGAGACAGATAAAAATTAAAAAATGGCTTAATGCCTGCAATGTTTTCACTGACCCTTCTGGCATAACTGATAGAACTGCTATCTGAAAATCCATTCCCAGAGTAACAGGTTTTCTCCTGCCTTTGGCCATTAAGGATTACCATAGCAACATAGAATTACATAGAATATACAGCACAGAAACAGATCATCAGGTCATTCGGCCCAACTGGTTCATGCTCCATGTGTTTATGCTCCACACGAGCCTCCTCCCACCCCTCTTCATCTAACCCTATTAGCATAACCTTCTGTTCCTTTTTCCCTCATGTGTTAATTTAGCTTTCTCTTAATTGCTTCTGTGCTATTTATATAGCGTCTTTTCTGAGCTCGGAACATCCCAAAGCGCTTTACAACCATGAAGTACTTTTAAAGTGTAGTCACTGTTGTAATGTAGGAAACATGGAAGCCAATTTGCGCACAGCAAGCTCCCACAAACAGCAATGAGATAATCTGTTTTTTTAAAAATTGATGTTGGTTGAGGGATAAATATTGACCAGGACACTGGGGATAAACAATTATTTTGTATCTGTTTTCACAGTAGAAGACACAAAAAGCATACCAAAAATAGTGGGGAACCAAGGGGCAAATGAAAGTGAGGAACTTAAAACAACTAATATCAGTAGAGAAAAAGTACTAGACAAACTAATAGGACTAAAAGCCGACAAATCCCCTGGACCTGATGGCCTACATCCTAGGGTTCTAAAAGAGGTGGTTGCAGAGATAGTGGATGCATTGGTTGTGATCTTCCAAAATTCCCCAGATTCTAGAACGGTCCCAGCGGATTGGAAGGTAGCAAATGTAACCCCGCTATTCAAGAAAGGAGGGGGAGAGAAAACAGGGAACTACAGGCCAGTTAGCCTGACATCAGTCGTCGGGAAAATGTTGGAATCCATTATTAAAGAAGTAGTAACAGGGCACTTGGAAAAACATAATATTAGGCAGAGTCAACATGGTTTTATGAAAGGGAAATCATGTTTAACAAATTTATTAGAGTTATTTGAGGATGTAACTGGCAGGGTAGATAAAGGGGAACCAGTCGATGTAGTTTATTTGTATTTCCAAAAGACATTCAATAAGGTGCCACATAAAAGGTTGCTATTCATGATAAGGGCTCATAGGGTTGGGGGTAATATATTAGCATGGACAGAGGATTGGTTAATGGACCAAAACAGAGAGTAGGGATAAACGGGTCATTTTCAGGTTGGGAGGCTGTAACCAGCGGGGTGCTGCAGGGATCGGTGCTTGGGCCTCAGCTATTCACAATCTATATTAATGACCTAGATGAAGGGACTGAGTGTAATGTATCCACGTTTGTTGATGATACAAAGGTAGGTGGGAAAGTAAGCTGTGAGGAGCACACAAAAGGCTCGATATTAGGAGGGAGGCGGGTTGCCAGTGGGGGGTCGACTGGGCGTGTGGGTAACCCGCCCAGTAAAATCGGTGGGTTCCCCACGCGATCGCAGCCTAATTGAAGCCACTTACCTTGGCTTTCGGGTTTCACGCTGGAAAGCTGCGCAGCGGGCGCACTGCGCACCCGCATCATTGGCTGTCAGCTGGAGGAGCCCTATTTAAAGGGGCAGTCCTCCACTGACTGATGCTGCAGAAAATAGGCAAAATTACAGCATGCAGCATTCCAGGGGGAAGGCTGCTCCAAGGTTTAATGATGCCTCATTCCAGGTCCTACTGGATGGCGTGAGGAGGAGGAGGGAGATCTTCCACCCGGCGGACAGGAGGAAGTGGCCTGCCTCTGCCACCACGAAGGCCTGGCTCGAGGTGGCAGAGGAGGTCACCAGCACCACCAACATATCACGCACCTGCATACAGTGCACGAGGCGCTTCAATGACATAAGTAGGTCAGCCGAAGTGAGTACACTTACTCATTGCCTTACACTCCATCTGCCACATCACCGCCCCCACCCCACATCTCCTTCTGCACTGCCAACACTACTCTATCACATCACTCCTCACACCCACTCAAAGCTCATCCTCATCTTACCTGCAATTACTCACCTCGCCAGTACTCATCCCACCACTACCACTCAACCCAATCCTCATACAATCTCAGGCTCTATCTCATACTCACCCACTCATGCATCTCTTTCACGGTCAGCCTCACCCAACCTGCCACTACCTGTGCTGCAGTCACAGGGCATGCATCACATATGTGTAGTAGGAAGCGTAAGGCAAACGTGTCGTGAGCATGAAGGGGATGCATAAGGGTGTTTGAGGGTTTGTCATGGTTTGTGCAATAATGCCCTTTCCTGAGGATCACCATGAAGACCACACCTGATGCCACCCATTGTGTCACTGCAGAGTGGGTGTAAGTGTATTTGCAGGGCTCTTTTGTGCAGATGACTGAGGGACGCCGGTGATGTCCCCGGTGGCACATTGGAAGGATGCGGAGGAGAAGTTGTTGAGGACAGTGGTGACTTTGACAGTGACAGGTAAGAAGACGGTGCTCGGGCCAGCCAGGAGCAGCTCGGCATGAAGAAGGCTGCAGATGTCCATGACTACACGTCGAGTGACTCTGAGCCTCCGTGTGCACTGCTGCTCAGAGAGGTCCAGGAAGCTGAGCCTCGGTCTGTAGACCCTGTGGCGAGGGTAGTGCCCTCTGCGTCGCATCTTTCTCTGTGGTTGCCCTCCCTCCTGCTGTGCAGGTGGATGTGTCACAGCACTGTGTTGTGGAGCTCCACGTGTCTGACGTGGACAGCGTGGCCGGCGAGGCTGCTGATGCTGTTCGCCCTCCAAGGAGGTCATGACTGCAGCTATGGCAGCGCCCATCCGGAAGATGTACGTTTGAGGAGGTCCGCAAGGTAGGTAAATGTGTCTGCATACCAGGGTTGAGGTTGCAAGTTTGTGAATTTTATTGTTAGGAGGAGGGTGGTGCAGGACAAACTTTGTCCAAAGTGACAGAGTGACCGTCTGCAATGAGTGAGAGTCTCCCCCCCACCTGTCAAAAGGACCTTTGCAGCTGCCACAGGCTGGTGGCTGCAACACATCCATTTCAACTGGGAGTGTTTCCCCCAGTACGGGAAACATGCTCAGTTTGGATGAAACTCCCACCCCTCCTAAAATATCCTACAAATCAGGTCTCCTAACGACCTGAACTATCACATTAATTGCCTTAAGTGGGATCCCACCGGCTTTAATTGCCGGTGGGAGTCCTGCATGCGGGGGCTGCGCGCGCATCTAAGCGTGTCACTGGGGAACCCAGAAGTGGGCGGGTTGGAGCCGGGCTCCGGACCCACCACGGGAATCCCCGATTTTCGGAGCCACCCCGCCACGAACCCAACCGCTCGGACATCCAAAAATCGAGCCCAAAGAGTCTGCAAAGGGATATAGACAGGGTGAATGGACAAAAAGGTGGCAGATGGAGTATAATGTGGGGAAATGTGAGGTTATTCACTTTGTTAGGAAGAATAGAAAAGCAGAATATTTTTTAAATGGTGAGAAACTATTAACTGTTGTGTTCAAAGAGATCTGGTTAACCTCGTATAAGAAACACAGAAGGTTAGCATGCAGGTACAGCAAGCAATTAGGAAGGCAAATGGCATGTTGGCCTTTATTGCAAGAGGGTTGGAGTACAAGAGTAAGGAAGTTTTACTGCAATTGTACAGGGCTTTGGTGAGACCACATCTGGAGTACTGCCTACAGTTGTGGTCTCCTTATCTAAGGAAGGATATACTTGCCTTGGAGGCGGTGCAACAAAGGTTCACTAGATTGATTCCTGGGTTGAGAGGGTTGTTCTTTGAGGAGAGATTAAGTAGAATGGGCCTATACTCTCTGGAGTTTAGAAGAATGAGAGGTGATCTCATTGAAACATATATGATTCTGAGCAGACTTGACAGGGTAGATGCTGAGAGGCTGTTTCCCCTGGCTGGAGAGTCTAGAATTAGGGGGCATAGTCTCAGGATAAGGGGTGGGCCATTTAAGACTGAGATGAGGAGGAATTTCTTCACTCAGAAGGTTGTGAATCTTTGAAATTCTCTACCCCAGAGGGCTGTGGATGCTGAGTCATTGAGTATATTCAAGGCTGAGATAGATAGATTTTTGGACTCTAGGGGAATCAAGGAATTATGGGGATCAGGCGGGAAAGTGAAGTTGAGGCCAAAGATCAGCCACGATCTTATTGAAAGGCAGTGCAGGCTCGAAGGGCTGTATGACCTACTCCTATTTCTTATAACTGCCGTACTCTTCTTCGAAATAGTGCCATTGGATCTTTTACGCCCACCTGAGAGCGCAGACGAGGCCTCGTTTTAACATCTCATCCGAAAGACGGCACCTCAAACAGTGCAGCACTCCCTCAGTACTGCACTGAAGTGTTAACCTAGATTATGTGCTCAAATTTCTGGAGTGGGTCTTGAACCCACGACTTCTGACTCAGAGGTGAGAGTGCTACCAAATGAGCCACAACTGAGAGTTGCCTCAACTACTCCTTGTGGTAGTGAGTTCCACATTCCAATCACTATCTGGGTAAAGAAGTTCTTCCTGAATTCCCTATTGGATTTATTGGTGACTAATTATTTATACAACCTTTTATCCAGTTGCAATATAATTTTCCCCTTCTCCAATGAAGGAGATCAGAAGTTACTAAGTAAACTAACTCCTGCCGACATATTAATTATGTAAATACTAAGAGATTCTAGAAAGGAGTGGTGTCCTGCAGTCATCTTTCTGAAGGACAACCTAATCACTGCTGCAATGCATTAAAACATGTTCTTTTTCCTCTGCGACCAGAAGGAAGAAATGTTGCAGGGACAGGAAAAATGCAGCTGGCACTTCTTTTCCATAAAGTTACGTGATGGTTCTGCGATACAAACAAAGGCACTCGGCAGCAGCCATGCTTACTCCAAACTTAGGTAAGAAAAACAGAACTGCCTTGTTACATGAAATTGTGAGAAAATACAGATGTTAGTACTTTCTGGTTCAGTTGAACAGGATGGTAGACAGCACAGCATCAAAAAGCGATAGGCCACATGTTCGCATCTGCGAGTCCCCGCACAGTTTTCATTGTGGCTGTGCCTTCATGGGGAGGAAATAGTCAAAGTGCAAATCAACCCTGGCCACTTTCACACAATGTCCAACATCTGACACAAAGGCAGCAGTTTGAGGTCTTGAAGTAGGTCGTCTGTCGGGCCTATCAGCTGGGGAATAGTATGTTGCCAGGAAAGAGGAGGTTACAAATGAAAGTGGGATTGAGTGTGTGCAAGTCAAACTTATCCTTGCCAGGGCAAGATGTAATTTTCCTGTCCCCTTGTGCTCTTGTTTATCAATGAGAAGATGCATGTGGATGTACTACAGAATAATGTACCATATGTTTGTTTTTTGGATTCTACTGTTTCAAGGTGATTCTAATAATTTAGGGTTCACTTTTGGTAATCAGTACAGATTTTTAAAATTAAACTCCTTCAAACACTATAACATAGCTATTCCTCTATGTCAGATAAATCAGAAGAATTGGGACTTTCTCATTTTAAAGGAATTTGTTGAATATTCCAAGGATTACAAAAGAAATTATATTCCACAATGGCACATTCATTCTGCACTGTACAATAAATGACACTGCAGCAATAGAAATGGGCCAACAAATGGGTCAGGTCAATTTTGATGATTATGCAACTGCAAAACTCACTATTTGGTTCAGCTACGACCTCAAGTTCAATGTAATTCATTCAGTATGCTGCGGGCTGACTCACAATACTGGTGTCTTGTATTTTAGATAAAGGATACGTCAGGATACTGTGATTTATGGAAGAATAAACTATTGATTGATGCCACAGGATGAGAATGAGCATAATTCTTGCCCCAGGCATAAACTATTTCCATAAATCACTATTTATTCCAAATGAGATACTTGAAGTATTTTCTCTTCCCATTATGTGCATCCCCCTGACGCGAGATGGAGGGGAAGAGGGGGTAGATGACTTGCTCCTAGACCTCTGCCAATGAAACTAGGCTCTGAAACTTGCTGCCAGTAGATTCACAAGAATGGACTCGGGATTTTCTCCTTCATACTTCGTACTGCCCCATCCTCCCCTTGAGGAGAAACCTGGCTTCTGCTCATGACCGCCCAACGTGGCATGGCTGAGATCTTCTACTGTCCTAGTGGTTTTTTAACTTAGGTGTTTTCATTATTTTCCCACATTTTGTGAAGTCGGAATGCTTGAGATGATTGGTAACAAATTGCAAGGCTTAATCCGCGATTGTGATTCCTACTTCTTATGGTGGGTGAAACTGTACTGGATAGTGGTGAGAAAGGAAAGGAGTCAGGAAAGATAAACAGGGCAGAAAGGGGGACACTGACAGAGAGACACGGTAAAGGAAAAAGCTGAAGACTTGAAGCTGAAGAGCCAATGGGAAGAAATGAACAGTCACCAAGCAGATGAGTGGAAGGCGGCATGAGGCATGCGCAGTAGTGTTGCAAATAGCTGCATCAAGTCAAAGCCATGAAATACCCATAAACCAAATGTGAACCTATGCTATGGCTCCCTGATGGTTCAGTGGGTAAATCCACAGAATGGTGTGGTACTGAGCTGGACAGACCAGATAGGCCTTGGGTTCAATTCCAGCTGTCAGCTGTTCTCTACCAGTGCAGCAGTTGGGGAAAAAATTGATCTCAATATCCGTAGGTTACAGGGGGAGAAAAAAATCCAGAGCTTCCACTCCTAATCTATATCCAGTGACCCCTGCTGGCAAGTGCACATGTGGAGGCCAGAATTGAGCTCTTCTGTGATGCCCTACAGCCAAATCATAGAATCATAGAAAGGTTACAGCATTGAAGGAGGCCATTCGGCCCATTGAATCCGCACCAGCTCCACGCAAGGGCAATCCAGCTAGTCCCACTCCCCCGCCCTATCCCCGTAGCCCTGCAAATTTTTTCCTTTCAAGTACTTATCCAGTTCCCTTTTGAAGGCCATGATTGAATCTCCACCATCCCCTCGGGCAGTGTATTCCAGATCCTAACCACTCGCTGTGTAAAAAAGTTTTTCCTCATGTCATCTTTGGTTCTTTTGCCAATCAGCTTAAATCTATATCCTCTGGTTCTTGACCCTTCCGCCAATGGGAACAGTTTCTCTCTATCTACTCTGTCTAGACCCTTCATGATTTTGAATACCTCTATCAAATCTCCTCGCAACTGTCTCTATTCCAAGGAGAACAACCCCAGTTTCTCCAGTCTATCCATGTAAGTAAAGTCCCTCATCCCTGGAATCATTCTAGTAAATCTCTTCTGCACCCTCTCTAAGGCCTTCACATCTTTCTTAAAGTGCAGTGCCCAGAACAGGACACAATACTCCAGTTGTAGCCGAACCAGTGCTTTCTTTATAAAGGTTCATCATGACTTCCATACTTTTGTACTCTATGCCTCTATTTATAAAGCCCAGGATCCTGTATGCTTTTTTAACCACTTTCTCAACCTGCCCTGCCACCTTCAATGATTTGTGCACATATACCCCCAGATCTCTCTGTTCCTGTACCCCTTTTAGAATTGTGCCCTCTAGTTTATATTGCCTCTCCTCATTCTTCCTACCGAAATGTATCACTTTGCATTTTTCATTTAAATTTCATCTGCCATGTGTCCACCCATGCCACCAGCCTGTCTATATCTTCTTGAAGTCTATCACTATTCTCCTCACTATTTACTACCCTGCCAAGTTTTGTGTCATCTGCAAATTTTGAAATTGTGCCCTGTACACCCAAGTCCAAGTCATTAATATATAACAAGAGAAGCAGTGGTCCCAGCACCGACCCCTGGGGAACACCACTGTACACCTCCCTTCAGTCCGAAAAATAACCGTTCACCACTACTCTCTGTTTCCTGTCCCTTAGCCAATTCTGTATCCATGTTGCTACTGCCCCCTTTATTCCATGGGCCGCAATCTTGATGATAAGCCTACCTTGCGGCACTTTATCAAATGCCTTTTGAAAGTCCATGTACACCACATCAAATGACCTGCCAACACTTCTTAAATGGGCACACACATGTAAAATGATTAGTTGTGTGAATCACCAGAGGGCTGCTAGTACCTGCAGAACTGCACCTCAGCATGAATTATCTCTTCCAGGTGATAAGGGGAGGAAACTGCAGGAAAGGTGAGAGAGAAGAGAAAAACTCTCTGCTGTATGTGTTGTATTAGCAACCATCTAACAGAAACTTTGAAATCAATTGAATGACGATATTACAACAAAAGAAATGAACTAGAGTGAAAATTGTGCGGGAACAATTGATTTGTTTCTATGATTATATTACTGCTATTGTCAAGGTCACTTGTTGGCATGTTGATACAGACATATACAGAGAAAAAGAAGTGTCAGAAGGCAACAATACAAATGCTACTCCCAACACAGAGACAAAAATAGAAAATTGTACACCTCTCATTTTTCTTGCATTCTGCACATTTCCCCTTGTATTTCCTGTTTTTTTTGTATTCAAGCACCTAGGATCAAAATCTCTTAATTGTTTAATATATTATACTTCCTTTGGTGCATTCTCATTTAGTGCATGTATACAGTAAAAGATAGAAGAAAATCACTAAAATCACAGACTACAAAAGAAAGTCCGACTGTGATCGAGGAACACTGATGATGTTTCATGGTTAGATCAAAATTGGTTGCACTTACTTCTCCAAGTGGCTTAGTGGGTAAATGATGCTCTGGGTGATGTACTGAACTTTACAGATCAGGAAGGTTCTGGGTTTGGCCTTTGTCCCTGCTGAGCAGGCTGACCTCAGCTGGGGTACCAGTAAGAACATTCAGTGGTGTTAATTTTGACTTTGCGTGATAGTGTAAAACAGGTGATAGTGAATTGGCAGCCCGTTTTAGATTTAAAACGGGTTGCTGATTCACTCTCACCTGTTTTACACTATCGCACAAAGTAAAAATTACCTCTAGTGTATCTGGGCTAGGAAGGATTGCTATTTAGTGACTGTAGCTGGATAGAGCATGTATGGATGGCAGTTCAGGACAGGATCAAGCTCTACTGTGAAGCTCTCCAGCCCATTGTCAAATAGCCCACCAGCACTCACAAGGCTCCAATATTAAGAATGACCACTTGAGTGAGGTATCAGAGCGATGATGACGCTCATCAAAGAATGAGTCAGCACCCCTCTCTCTTCACACTCACTATTAGTCAGGCTGTTTTAACAGTCAAAATAGTGAAGGAGGAGGTACAAAGAGGAGAATTGTGCATGCTTTTGGAGATACTTTTGAAATTTAAGAATGCAATTTCTTTAATGTTTTTACTATTTATTACTGTTAATGTTTTTACTATTTTATTACAAACAGGGCACATATCCTTCTGAAAAGCAAAATGTTATGCACAAACAGGACTCTGTCAAATGTTCTGAAGTGGGACTTTTTGCCATTTTTTGCTTCCAGGAAAAAAGACAAAAATGTCAAAGTGCAGTACTTATCATTGCTGCACATTTAAAACAAGCATTCCATAACAGGTCAAATTCTTTCCAATGTGTCAAAGTGTTTTCAGAGTTTTTTTTAATAGTTCTGTTTCTCTTCTCATTCCCATTTCCAACCTTGTTCTTTGCTGTGCAATTTGTATTGTAGTATTTGTAAACCAGTTTCATAAGGGCATGGTTTTATTTGCCTATTACCCCATTTAATGCTACAAAAAAACGGGACAGCAGGCAGATAACATTTTTAAAAAAAAAGCAGGCCTTGAATAAAAGCGCCCAAAACAGGTGCGAGCCTTATTTAAATGAGAGTCCTATGCTGGTTAAGAACATAAGAAATAGGAGCAGGATTAGGCCATACGGCCCCTTGAGCCTGCTCCGCCATTCAGTAAGATCATGGCTGATCTTTGACATCAACTCCACTTTCCTGCCCGATCCCCATATCCCTTGATTCCCTTAGAGTCCAAAAATCTATCAATCTCAGTCTTGAATATACTCAATGCCTGAGCTTCGACAGTCCTCTGGGGTAGAGAATTCCAAAGATTCACAAGCCTCTGAGTGAAGAAATTCCTCCTCATCTCAAAGTCCTAAATGGCCAACCCCTTATCCTGAGACTATGCCCTCCAGTTCTAGACTCTCCAGTCAGAGGAAACAACCTCTCAGCATCTACCCTGTGAAGCCCTCTCAGAATCTTAGATGTTTCAATGAGATCACCTCCCATTCTTCTAAACTCCAGAGAGTATAGGCCCATTCTACTCAATCTCTCCTTATAGGACAACCCTCTCATCCCAGGAATCAATCTAGTGAAACTTCGTTGCATCGCCTCTAACTATATCCTTCCTTAGGTAAGGAGACCACAACTGTACACAGTACTCCAGGTGAGGTCTCACCAAAGCCCTGTACAATTGCAGCAAGACTTCCTTACTCTTGTACTCCAACCCTCTTGCAATAAAGGCCAACATACCATTTGCCTTCCTTATTGCTTGCTGTACCTGCATGTTAACTTTCTGTGTTTCGTGTACAAGGACACCCAAATCTCTCAGAACACCAACATTCAATAGTTTCTCACCATTTAAAAAATATTCTGCTTTTCTATTCTTCCCACCAAAGTGAATAACCTCACATTTCCCCACATTGTACTCCATCTGCCACCTTCTTGCCCACTCGCTTACCTGTCTATATCCCTTTGCAGACTCTTTGGCCCCGATATTAGAGTGGAGGTGGGATAGCAACAAGGGGGGTGGGGGGTGAATGGGCACACGGGTAAACTGCCCGATAAAAAATGTCCATTCCCCACGCGATTGCGATTCAATTGATGGCGTCCAGGTTTGCCGTCTGAAAGCTGCGCAGCGGGCGGACTGCGCACCTGCATTACAGGCTGTCAGCTGGAGGAGCTCTATTTAAAGGGGCTTTTCCTGGAGCAAACACCCACACACCACAGAGGAGCAGCACAAGGGCAAGGCTGCTCCAAGGTTCAACGACGCCTCACTCCAGGTGCTACTGGATGGGGTGAGAAGGAGGAGGGATGCGTTTTACCCGGCGGATGGGAGAAAGTGGCCTGCCTCTGCCACCAAGAAGGCCTGGCTCGAGGTGGCAGAGGAGGTCACCAGCAGCAGCAACATCTCCCGTAGAAAGCGCTTCAATGACCTAACTAGGTCAGCCAAAGTGAGTACACTTATTGATTCTCCTACATTACGTCTTCCACATCGCCACCCAGCCCCCCAACTCATTCTGCACTGCCAGCACTACTCTATCACATCACTCCTCACACCCACTTAAGGCTCATCCTCAACTTACCTGCACTTCCTCACCTCCCCATTAGTCACCCCACTACTACCACTCAACCCAATCCTCATACAATGTCATGGCTCTATCTCATACTCACCCTCTGATGCATCTCTTTCACGGTCAGCCTCACCCAAACCAATGCATTCATCGGTTGGCCACCTCACCATCACTCACTCACATGTCTGTACTTTCTCCCCTTGTAGGAGAAGAGAGCTCAGAATGCACGAGAAAGGGCAAGGACCGGAGGAGGGCTGCAACAAATCATCATCCTCACAGAGGCGGAGCAGGAGGCGCTGGAGCTCAGCCGAACCCTCGAGTGCCTGTCTGTCGGGGACGCTGAGACTGGCACCCGATAAGTGTCTGGTGACATAACTTTAACATTCATCACACAAAATATGAATTGATGTTGACATGCCTTGCCATCTTCAGCACCTCAGTATGCTCATCGCAACATGACACATCTACGATGATGCTTAATATTGCCTTCTGTTCTCTTACAGGGCTTTCAGCAACCGCTGTGATGGCAGAGGGCGATTCCTCAGAGGACCTGCCGGCCTTTGAGGGAGCACCATCACATCTTAGCGAGCCATCCACCAGTGCAGATACTCACACCTTGGTGGGTCCTAGTCCTCGGTTAGTTAGGTTGGCACTCTGGTGAGTTACCACACACATGAGCACGAGCAAACACCGGTGGCAGGGGCAGGTGCGGAGAGTCCGCCTCAGTGGGAGCAGCACTCCTCTCCAGGCTCTGCTCAGCTAGACGCAGATGCGGAACCCTGGGGGCCATCCTTTAAAAGGAGAATGATCGAGGGACAGCAGCACATTTGCAAGGAACTGGAACAGGTGCCACGCACACTCTCCACAATAGCGCAGAGCATGGAGAAGTCCAACTCCTGCATGAGTGGAATGGTGGCACAGGTACAGGAGGGAATCTCTGAAATAGTGTCACAGGGACGTGAGCAACTCTCTGAGATACTGTCACAGGTAAGTACGATAGAGAGAAGGCTAGCCTCCACTGAGCTTCAAGCACGGCTCACAAATGAGTCCATTCAGGCCCTGACAACGGCCGTTCGAACTAATGCTAAACAACATTGTGCCGCCTTAAACAGGCAGACAGGTATACTAGCACTGGCCTTACAAGGCATCAAACATGTCCTCCAAACTGTTGTTCAGCAGAGTGGTAGGAGTGATGTGGGCCTGGCCCAGGGAAGGGATGATGGCTAAAGGGGACATGGAAGTAGGGACGCCACTCAAAGCGCTCCCACGTCTCACCCATTGCTCCCCTCTCAATCAGTACCCACAATGCTCCCTCCTCTCCAGGTGGCTGAGTCTGCCCCAGTACAGGTGCAGGTGGAGCAGTCTTTGGAGGGACCATCACGGGCTCCAAAAACCAGAGGGCGTTGGCGCAAAGCATCTAAGCAGTCAAGGCATGAACATGAGCAACCTGCCACTACATCTGCTGCAGCCACAGGGGATGCACCACGTAGAAGTAGTCATAATAGAAAGGCAAAGGTTTTGTGAGTATGAAGGGTATGCACAAGGGTGTTTGACAGACTGTCATGTTTTTCATTTATATTTAGTTTTTGTTGAAGTGACATTAAATTTTATGATTGTCACCGATGCTACCACGTCTTGCCCATTCTTGACTGGCTTTTGTGATAGGGCCCTTTCATGAGGTTCACCATGAACGGCGACACTTGGTGCCACTCATTGGGTCACTTTACAGTGGGTGTATGTGTAGTTGCAGGACTGTTTTGTGCAGGGAGGGGTGGGTGGCCTGGTGTGGGCGCTGCTCTTTCCGGGTGGTGTGAGGACTGGACTGTTCACACTTTCTGATGTTAAGAGAACCGTTCACATATCAGTGATTCCCTGGCCTCATAAGCAGCCAGGTGAGCCGCTGCTCTACCCATGGGTTCCTCCATGTGGGTGGCAGATGTGGATGGGGCCTCCTCAAGCGGCACCCCTCTCTGTTGTTGCCCTCTGTGCTCTTGTGCAGGTGCCTGTGGCGCAGTACTGTGTTGTGGAGCTCCAAGTGGCAGAGGTGGACACCATGCCTGGCGAGGCTGGTGATATTGCTCCTCCTCGGATGTAGTGGTGAATGCAGCCATGGCGCCCCTATCCTGACGGTGTTAGTTTGAGGGGGTCCACAAAGTAGTTAAATATGTGTGAACAGAAGAATTTTGAGTGGAAAGTAAGAATTTTCAGTGAAAACACAAAGATCTCGCAGCCAAAACTTTGTCTGAATGAACTGAGTGCCCTGCTGCAATAAGTGACCTTTTCTCCCCATCTGTCAAAGAAGCATTTGAATGTTCCACTGGCTGCCGGCTAAAACAAATCTGTTGCAACATGGAGTGCTTCCCACAGCACGGGAAACGCTGAAGATGCTTCAAAACCTGCCTCAATGTGGAGAAAATTAAGTAGTTCAACTACTTAAACTATCTAAACAACAGTGTCAAGTATCATCCCGCCGGCTTTAATTGCCGTTGGGACTTCTCCATTTGGGAGGCGCATGCACCCAGACGCATGTGGGTTAGAGCCATGTTCCGAACCCAAACGGGATTTCCCCGATTTTCGGCGCCCCCCCCCGCCCCCAACACACCCGCAATTTCCCAGGAAAGCTGAGCCCTTTGTGTCCTCCTCACAGCTTACTTTCCCACCTAGCTTTGTATAGTCAGCAAACTTGGATACATTACAATCAATCCCTTCATCTATGTCATTAATATAGATTGTAAATAGCTGAGGCTCAAGCACTGATCCTTGCAGCACCCCACTAGTTACAACACTCAAGAAGCTCGACAACATCCAGGACAAAGCAGCCCGCTTGATTGGCACCCCATCCACCACTCTAAACATTCACTCCCCTCACCACCGGCGCACTGTGGCTGCAGCGTGTACCATCCACAGGATGCACTGCAGCAACTTGCCAAGGCTTCTTCAACAGCACCTCCCAAACCGCAACCTCTACCACCTAGAAGGACAAGGGCAGCAGGCACATGGGAACAACACCATCTGCACGTTCCCCTCCAAGTCACACACCATCCCGACTTGGAAATATATCGTCATTCCTTCATCGTCGCTGGGTCATAATCCTGGAACTCCCTACCTAACAGCACTGTGGGAGAACCTTCACCACAAGGACTGCAGCAGTTCAAGAAGGTGGCTCACCACCACCTTCTGAAGGGTAATTAGGGAATGGGCAATAAATGCTGGCCTCGCCAACAACGCCCACATCCCATGAATGAATTTTTTTTAAATGCCAACCTGAAGACCCTGACGCTATTTTCAGGTACCAATGGGTGGACTGTGCACTGTGCATACTCTGCCCAGTGGTACTGGACATAGAGCAGCCTAATTAGCGGTCCTTAAAGGAACTGCTGCAGGCTGCTCCTCCTGACCCATATAAACCTTCCCAACCTCTGCTGGCCGCTCAGTGAGCCCCTAGTATTGCTTCCCCTTTTAATGTTTAACTTCCAACTTGGTTTCGTGGAGGAGCTGCCGGATATTTCGCTCCATCCCCTCCAACATCAAGCTGCCTTTCAGCGCCCATTGAGCACTTGCATCTCGCTGAACAAATTCAAATGATGCCCAACCATGAAAATGATTTAGGCATCTCACCAGAGTCATCAGGCTCGTGGTGGGATCTCTCCTCCCACCCATGTGTGCTATAACTGAAAATTGGCCCCATAGTCTTTCAGAGGGAGGGAAGGAAGAGAAGAGAGAGAGGGGGAAGGGAGAACAAGGACCAAGGGATCAATTGAAGGGAGATCAGTAATTCACTGAAATTTAATACAATTAAACCGTGACACTGTCAACAGCTCTAAGGAAACTGGCTTTCAGCGTAATATTGTGACACTAAAATGTATACCAATATTATAGTGGTAAAGCTACTCCATTATCATGAGTAATGTTATTACTATAATATTAGCTGTACATTATAATATATGTTTAAGACAATTTTAGCAAAAAAAAAGCTAAAACACTCATTCTATATCTCGCCATCTCTATTTTCCCCATTTTCCTTTTTTTAAAACTTAAATTTTACTTTTAACTTGCTTTAAAAGCTGTCTTTTTAGCCAACTGAAATCTCACATGTAAAAGACTGGCAAATTTTAACGATTTTAATGGTCAGATCTCATTTAATTCCCATTGGGAAGCGATGGAAAATTGTGCGGCTCGGAGACCATCTGTTGACACAAGGTAGGTGGCAGGATTGGGCTCCAGAGGGGTGTTTTGTGGGGTCTAGCATTTGGGAAGGGGGAGTGCGGGGCAAGGAGGCCTAACCTTTCCTTGTGGAGCTCAGAGGAGTACTCTGCTCAGGCCAAGCAGTCAAGTTCCAATGAGACCACTGGGACTCGACGTGCATTTGTAAAAAAGGACCCCACCGACTCTGGACGGGTGTCCTGGTTGCCTGCTCAGGAGGGCAGGTTAAATTTGCACACGGCAGGATCCTGGCTGCTTCAGGATGGGTAACTAACTTGGGGCATGTTAACTGCCTACTTGCCCAGTTTATACAGGGCGTGCAGTGTTAAAATTGTCTCCCCGTGCTTTTATTGAAAGAAATAATATAAGAGCCTTATTGGTTTGTGGAAGTTGCAGTCGTATCCAGGGACTTCAAGTGATTATTTGACTTAATTGATGTTTGGTTGCCTTGGGGACAAGGTTAGGGCGGGAACCTAGAAGCAGGAACACTCCCCTGGCAGAGACTTGTAAAGTGGCAGTGCTGTGGACTGATTGTGGGGCAGATGAAGAAAAGAAAGAGTTGCATCAATATAGTGCCTTTCGTGTCCTCATGATGTCCCAAAGTGCTTCACACTCAAGCATAAAATGCAGCAGCCAATTTGGCACACAGCAAGGTACCACACAACAGCAATGAAATAAATGACCAGTTAATCTACTTTTGTGCTGCTCTGAAATCTTAGTGTAGATTTTATGCTCAAGTCCTGGAGTGGGATGACAAGCCTACAACATTCTGACTTTGAGGTGAGAGCGCTTCTGCTGAATCAAACTGACAACTGATGATAAATTTATTGGCAAACATTGCACCTGTTTTGTTTTACAACCATAGTAATGATATTGAAATATCCCTGCGTACAATGCAATATCAAGGTTACATAGGTTAAGTCAAAGTAATTGTTTATTTGCCCATAGGAGCTACTGTTATGGTTCTGCAGCAAAACGATAAAAAAAGACGAGAGTACAGCTTTGGGGTTTAGTCTAAGTACCTTTAAGAAATGTTATGGTTTGTTGGTAAATTAATTCTTCCAGAGATTATTGCAACAGAAAATGTTCTGCATTTAAAAGTTGAAAGGTCTCATGATACTTTTAAAACTGGATTTGTGGTTTACAGATCAAACAAGTGTTAAGTTGTACTAATGTACTACAGCATCAGAACAAAATAAACACCGGATTTGTCACTTCCTGGATGTATGGTTAGAATACAATTACAATGAGCACACTTAAGATCTCATAATAGTCATTGTACTTCAAAGATCGATAATCTATTGTGTGAAGTGCTTTGAAATGTTTTGCAACGTGATAAGGTGCTATATAAATTTCTTTCTTTAAAAACTAAACATTGCAAAATGCTCCCTCAGTACAGCAACCCAACCACTGACCATGAAGGGCCATGACCATGATCGATTCCAACTGACACGACTACTAGTATGCAGGGCACCCCTGCCCCCTCTAACCCCAGGTCTAATCAATCCCCAGAAAACAGAGCAAATAAACTGACGCAACATCTTGACTCACTCCGCTCTCAACCCAGGCACAGTGATGCCAGAAAACCTGGATGTATCATTACACTCCTCTCACAAGCACCGTGAAAAACTGTACAATGGCTTTATATATATAAACGTGTGATTTTTTGAGAACTCAAAAAAAACCTCCTTCAAATTTGCAGTTGAATGGTAAGCCATGATTGTGGATATCTTCTGTCCACAACCACTCAAGTGATGGAGCTGATATCACCTGCAGCCTGGAACGGCTTCACTCATTTTAATGGGAGGAGGAGGGGGTCACAGCTTTAGATTTGCTTGTGAGCCAATTCAAAGCTTTCTATCATTGAGTATGTAATGGGCAGTCAATTTGAACAGAAAATATTTTCCCCAGACTTTCCTTCCCTTTTATGGTCACTTTTCTTTCGGTACAATTCATTACCAAGGGCATGATCTTAAAAGGGAAAATCGGGTGGATTGGGGCGGGGGGGCAATCAAAATCGCTGTTTTTGGGAGTGGGCAGACATCCCGGCTGGAACCCACACATTTTTGAATGAGACTCAGGCAAATCTGCGTGCGTGCATACAGCAGTCACCAGGAAGTCCCGCCCCCACTTAAATCTGGTGGGTTGATAATTAAAGGAACAAATGTACCTCATTGAGGTATTTAAGATAATTTATTTTTTGTGTATTGGATAGTTAAAAAGATTTTAATGTTGCCTGGGTGGCTTTCCCACGGCTTCCGATTCATGCCCGGTTTGGCCGGATCAGTGAAAAATAAACTAAATAAATTAAATAAAATCACATTTCCCATTGCAAACAAATTAAATAAACGTGCCTTAAAAAACAACGTTGCCTGGACCACCCCCCCACCCCGCCCCCAACTCTGATCCCGATGTCCGATGTCTGCCCGCTATTCCCGATGTCCCATGCCTTCACTCTAATATTTGTCCCACCTCCCATCTCTATCCTAACTGTCAATGAGGTCTCTATCTCTCTCTTTCTCCCCCACCCCCCCCCAACTCGAACGTGCAGCTCCTGTCGGCAGCCAGCCTGTCAATCAGGCTGCCAGGTCCGAAACCCGGAAGAGGCTTTGATTGGCCTCATTGGGGTTGCGATCAATCCGCCTACTTCCCTTCTGGGTTTGGCACCTGCAAATCACCGCACCTCCTCCCCCGGACTCTTTCCGCCGGCATATTACAATTGTGTCCCATGTAATTTATTACTGTTAAGATGACCTGTGGAAGGCCAAATTCCACTGAAGTTTCTGTTTTTGATTTCAATCTTGGGGATTATTTAACATAATTTTTCTTCTGTCCTAATTCCACAGTCGATTGTTACTTGCTGCGCAGTCTGAGAGTCTATTTATGGGCATTTTTTTCCCATTTTACTATTGCTGGATGCTTGCAGCACTCGTTGTAAATATTATACAGTGTATTATCAATGAAGCTACTAATGGGAAAACATCAGTGTTGCATGAATCTTCTCATTTTGTTGACGGTATTAACATATCTTTTACAATCAAATGGTGTTTAACATAATTATTTTCCCTGGCTAACTGAAACTGGCCTTAAGAGGGCTACATTGGAATGAGTGTGATTAATTTAAAAGAGAGTGAAAAGGGAAGCACAGTTTTGAATACTTTATGTATTGGTTTCAAACAATCCTGATATTTTGCGATCTGCTTGTGCTTAATAGGTCATTGCATCATCTATTCTCTTTCGACATCTTAGGAACAGTCAATATAATCTTTATAGATGAATGGGCAACAAGGGAAAAAGCAAATTTGCTGGAAAGAGCAGGTCAAAACTCTGGGTCGTCGGGTACAGGATACAGGCGAACATAGTTTTATGCCCCAGGGATAATTCAATAGCAATGAACAACTTTTCTGCATAATGCAGTTCTCAGTCACTGAGTACCTGCTTATTTTTTTCAAAGTAATTAAGATAAAATTAGTTTTAAAATGGTAGTAATCCTTTTATTTCTGTCTTTCATAAGTTTCAATTGAAACTGTAATTATTTCAGAATCTGTGGTAAATAGTGAATTCTCGTTTAATCTACTGTTAAAAATAGCCTGGTAATACTGCTTTTTCCATCACGTGATCTATCTTTAAATCCTACATCATAAAAATCAGTACAATCAGTACAATCCTTTGTGGCATTATTGTCCTCTTCAAATGGAAAGGAAAACTCCACATCAAACAGGCAGCAACAATAAGAAACCAACTTCCAAGGCAATCTTACTGTAACAGATACTTCTTGGTGAATTTAAAGCTCTAATCCAATCCAGTGTTTAAGATTGGATAATGGCACTGTTTATTAGTGGTCCTATGGGTGCCTTGGATTCACACATAGGTGAGCTGCATTATGAAGCCGTACTGGACAGAAAACAGGAGTTTTCTCCCATTCAGAACGGGGAAAAGAGGATGTGAGTGGGGGTCATCTAGGACACTCTTACACAACCAGGAGGCCAGATCACCATTGGGAGAGTCTAACAGCAGCATCCCACTAAACTGGGGAATAGTGCATGAAGCAGGAATCTAAAATTATGGGATTCAGTTGAAGTTGATAAACATATTTGCCTACTGGATTATTTCCTTCTAATTCATTTTGAAAGGACAATCAATCTGTACAATTCATCACCAAGTCACCAAATGTCTGATTTTATTCTAGTTATTTTTCTTTTGTCTATTCTCTTAAATTTTGATTCCATAAACATATGCTTCTTCTGTATAAGAATTGGTTGAATTTGATCACTGTCAACCTGAAGTAGATACATGGCTTGGAAGATAAGTGGTACTACAGTCATAACTCTCAAAGAACTGAAAGCCCATTTAAGTTTTGCTTGATTGCCTTTGGGAACCGGGGACCTTTTATGCAGATTATTTCCTCACGGGGTTAATTGGGTGGGGCAGAGTCCATGGTTGGGTAGATTGTACACAGCCTGTGGACAGACTGGACTTGATGCTGCAAAAGATATTGGTGTAAATTTTAACAGGGAGCTGGGAAGAGGGCGGGGGGTGGGGGGGGAATTCCTGACTGGAAACCCAGAAGTACGGGTTTCTCTGACATCATTGCGGTTGTGACATAAGGACGTCTTTTTTTTGTAGGTTTCCTGCCTGACAGGCCAGCCAGATTGAGAGGCTGGCTGTCAGTCAGGCAGGAGAACAGCCAGGGAGCGGATGCCAGCAGGTAAGTCTTAGATGTGTGGGGTTGGTCATGGGGGGGGGGGGTGGGTCATCAGGGGTCATGGGGGGGGTCGGTCATCATGGGGGAGGGTCGGTGTCAGTTATTGTGGGGGTCGAGGGTCAGTCATCGGAGTGGTCGGACATCGTGGGGGGTCAGGGTCAGTCATCGGGAGGGTCATCGGGGGGTGTCGGGGTCATCGGCGGGTTGGTCATCGGGGAGTTATCGGAGGGGTCGGGATCATTGGGGGGGGGTCATCAGGGTAGGGGATCATCGGTGGAGTCATCAGGGTTCATCGGGGGTCTTCAGGGGCTCAGTCATGGGGGTTCAGACATCGGGGAGGTCGGACATCGTGAGCGAGGTCAGAGAATGGAGGGGTTCGGAGATCGGGGGGGGGGGGGGGGGGGGTCGGTCGGAGATTGTGGGGTGGGTCGGCCGAACGCATGTGTGGGATTGCAGCAGGTAAGCTTGATGGATCTGGAGAAAACACTCCTGCTCTTCCTGGCCCACAAGCAGTACAATAAAGGCACTTACCTATTGATCCTAACCTTCTCGCCTCCTCTTACGTGGCGTGAATCAGAAGGCCTGGGAATCCCGGCCCCCAGGAGTTTAAAATAAAAAACCTGTCAAAATGGAGGCCAACAGCCTCCTTAAAAGATTTTACTGACCGAGCCACCTCCTGAGAGTGGGTTGGTCGCCCTCCCCTCGACTCACTCTGTTAAAAGTGGGCGGGTTGGGGTCACATTTTACCGATTTTCACCTTCCCACCCGCCCCCAACCCACCCATTCGCGGGGTTAAAATTCACCCCAATGACTCATTCTATGGTTTTCCGTGTCCTTTTTAAAGTTTTAATATACATATTCTCCTGAGGCCAAGCATGATTTTTATTCCCCTCCCCCCTTTGTTTGCCTGTCCCCTCTGAGTCACCCACCTTCTGTATCCAATAAGGGTGGGCAGGCAGTTGGCTCCCAAGTAAACACCAACAATGCAGTTAGTACGTCACCAGCAAAGAGTAGCTTGTGAAGGTTTCTAAATCTAATTTCCCACGCAATTGCATAGGATGTGTCTGGCATTTATTCAGCATCTTCCCACAACATAGTGATACAAATCAGAACTTTCTAAGTTTTGAAAAAAATACACTGAGGTTGAAAATCCATATATCCATAAATCTGGTGGGAGAGCACTGGAAATTAGGCAGGGACCCAGATACAATGGGTTCCAGAATTAGTGGGGGATTTCACAAGGCCTTGTAAGGGGCAGAGCCTCCACCTGCGCCTTTTAAAGTCAGCGGCATAGAAGGTGACGGGGCCGTGGACGAGGACTCCCAATGCTGGGAGTTCCTGTGTAATCTTCCTCACAGAGACCTGGTGCATCATCAGCAGTGGTATTCCTGGTGAGACCAGACATACTAGGCTGCCGATTGGCAATTGTAGAGCCGACCTGGGAGGAGGGGAACCCACCACTGGAACAGGCACTTTGCGCTGTATAAGGACAAGGCAGATGCCCTGGATTCACCCTGAGTGCTGCCGGCACCTGCCATTGACATGTTAATTAAAGATCATCCCCTTGACCTCAAAAACTATTGCAGGGTCAGCGGTGTAGGTCCCAGGCAGGTGCATCCTGGCACTTAGGCTGAGATGCCCCTCCCGCTGTGAATTTTCAGCTTTTTTTGTCATAAATCTGCAAAAACAATTTTGTGGAACATACTAAGGTCAATGATAAAACAGAATTGGAGAATTGTATGGAAGTACAGAATCATTTGATTACTGGTATTCTTGACATACTCTAAACTAATGTAAATGTATTGTGTTTTTGATTCTGTGTAGAAATCTATTCTCAAGGGGTTAACCACCTGTGCTCATTATCCTCATAAAAATAGTGCAGCTATCCCTGCTGTCATTGGAATGCTTGTTATGTTATGATAGTCTGGCGTTTGGGTATCAAGGGATCTGCAGCAGCCAACCCCATTCTGCTGTCATTGCCAGCTGAAGTCAATGTTGTTGCTGACTTCTTACTTTTATTAAAACATTTCTTGAATTTGATTTGAAGAAAATCACACTTTGGTTCCAATTTGTTGACATAGTCAACTTCAGTGTAATTTTTCAGGCAGTCTAATCTGGGCTACTGAAGGTAATCAACAGATAGCAACCAATTTTAATTCAGAAAATCTAATTTATTTGTATCATATATATCAGTTTTGCTAATTGAAACAGGTTATCGATTACATTACCTAGATTTTTTATTCTTTGAAGCTAGGGTTAATGTAGGTAAATCAATTTAGAGGTTGTTTCAAAAACTACTGTACAAAAGTTTTGATGATTGTGGACCATCAATACCCGTTTGGGCAGAGGGCTCAGGGAGAAATCACTGCAACAATAATTCTTAGCATTAACCTAGACTCCAGAGCAATTCTGTTGCTGCATTCAAGACGGCAGTGGCCTTAACTGCAGATATTTGAAGAGTGATTCTTATCTGTTATGAAGAGTCTGGGGTTAGTGATGTTGCATTGATGAAATTCAGGAATGCATACTAAAATAGCCCTGGTGAATGTGCAATGTACAATTCACACAAACACAAAAGGAAAAGTGGCCCAACCATGGCTAACAAAAGAAATTAAGGATAGTATTAGATCCAAAGAGGAGTCATATAAAGTTGCCAGAAAAAGTAGCAAGCCTGAGGATTGGGAGAATTCAGCAAAAAGGGACCAAGAGATTGATTAAGAGGGGAAAAATAGAGTATGAGAGTAAATTTGCAAGGAACGTAAAAGTGGACTGTAAAAGCTTCTACAAGTATGTAAAAAGAAAAAGATTAGTGAAGACAAATGTAGGTCCCTTACAGTCAGAAATGGGGAACAAGGAAATAGCAGAGCAATTAAACAAATACTTTGGTTCTGTCTTCACGGAAGAGGACACAAATAACTTCCCAGAAATGCGAGGGAACCAAGGGACTAGTGAGAAGGAGGAATTACGGAAATTAGTATTAGTAAAAAAATAGTGCTGGAGAAATTAATGGGACTGAAAGCTGATAAATCCCCAGGGCCTGATAATCTGCATCCCAGTGTACTAAAAGGGGTAGCAATGGAAATAGTGGATGCATTAGTTGTCATCTTCCAAAATTCTATAGATTATGGAACAGTTCCTGCAGATTGGAGGGTGGCAAATGTAACCCCACTGTTTTAAAAAGGGAGGGAGAGAGAAAACAGGGAACTACAGACCGGTTAGCCTAACATCAGGAGTAGGGAAAATGCTAGAGTCTATTATAAAAGATATGATAACAGGACACTTAGAAAATATCAACGGGACTAGACAAAGTCAACATGGATTTATGAAAGGGAATTCATGTTTGACAAACCTACTGGAGTTTTTTGAGGATGTAACTGGTCGAATAGATAAGGGAGAACCTGTGGATGTGGTCTGTTTGGATTTTCAGAAGGCCTTTGATAAAGTCCCACATAAGGGGTTAGTGTGCAAAATTAAAGCACATGGGATTGGTGGTAATATACTGGCATGGATTGAAAATTGGTTAACAGACAGGAAGCAGAGAGTAGGAATAAATGGATCTTTTTCGGGATGGCAGACAGTGACTAGTGGGGTACCGCAGGGATCAGTGCTTGGGCCCCAGCTAGTCACAATATATATCAATGATTTGGATGAGGGAACCAAATGTAATATTTCCAAGTTTGCTGACGACACAAAACTAGGTGGGATCGTGAGCCATGAGGAGGATGTAAAGAGGCTTCAAGGCAATTTAGACAAGTTGAGTGAGTGGGCAAATACATGGCAGATGCAGTATAATGTGGATAAATGTTAAGTTATCCACTTCGGAAGGAAAAACGGAAAGGCAGAGTATTATTTAAATGGTGATAGATTGGGAAATGTTGACGTACAAAGGGACCTGGGTGTCCTTGTACATCAGTCACTGAAAGCAAACATGCAGGTGCAGCAAGCAGTTAGGAAGGCAAATGGTATGTTGGCCTTCATTGCAAGAGGATTTGAGTACAGGAGCAAGGATGTCTTACTGCAGTTATACAGGGCCTTGGTGAGACCACACCTGGAGTATTGTGTGCAGTTTTGGTCTCCTTACCTAAGAAAGGATATACTTGCCATAGAGGGAGTGCAGCAAAGGTTCACCAGACTGATTCCTGGGATGGCAGGACTGTCGTGTGAGGAGAGATTGGGTCGACTCGGCCTGTATTCACTCGAGTTTAGAAGAATGAGAGGAGATCTCATTGAAACATATAAAATTCTGACAGGGCTAGACAGACTGGATGCAGGGAGGATGTTTCCCCTGGCTGGGGAGTCCAGAACGAGGGGTCACAGTCTCAGGATACGGGGTAGGACATTTAGGACTGAGATGAGAAGAAATTTCTTCACTCAGAGGGTGGTGAACCTGTGGAATTCTCTACCACAGAAGGCTGTGGAGGCCAAGTCATTGAATATATTTAAGAAGGAGCTAGATAGATTTCTAGACACAAAAGGCATCAAGGGGTATGGGGAGAGAGCAGGAATATGGTATTGAGATAGAGGATCAGCCATGATCATATTGAATGGCGGAGCAAGCTCGAAGAGCTGAATGGCCTACTCCTGCTCCTATTTTCCATGTTTCTACACAAACCTCATGATTATGCACCATATTGTAATAAATTCTTATTATTCTTCCTGAACAGATAAAAAGAAAAAAACTGTGACTGTTGGAAATGTGAAATAAAAGCAGAAAATGCTGGACATACACAGCAGGTCCATCAGCATCAGAAAGCGAAACAACAGGTTAATGTTTTTGATGGATTGCCAGAGCTCTAGGGCTCACTTCTCTCCAGAAGCTTTTAACCTAATGTAGAACGTGAAAAGCTGGAGCTAAAATCTATAATAATTTTTGTCAGCATTAAGATTGTTAAGGCCACGTAAGGATGGTTTGTTGCATTGCCTTTGTCTGCAACAAGCAGACTGATGGCAAGATCACATAATGTGTACTAGGGCACACAGATTGCACCATACATATATATAATTACATGGCTACTGCTTTGCCATGTACAATCTTGCACCTGCTGACATGGTTCTATTTTGTTGCTTAGAATTCTGCACAGGCCACACAGAAAGATTAGTCAGACTTCCCCAATATTATTGGCACACTGTTTCATTTTGTAGGTTTTCATATTGGCATTTGATAAAGTACCACATAATAAACTTGTTAACTAAATTAAAGTTCATGGGATTAAAGGGACAGTGGCAGTGTGGATACAAAATTGGCCAGGGGACAGAAGCAGAAAGCAGTGGTGAATGGTCGTTTTTCAGATTGGAGGGAAGTATACAGTGGTGTTCCCCAGGGGTCAGTATTAGGACCACTGTTCTTTTTGATATGTATTGATGACCTGCACTTGGGTATACAGGGTATGATTTCAAAGTTTGCAGATGATACGAAACTCGGAAATGTAGTAAACAATGTGGAGGATAGTAACAGACTTCAGGAGAACGTAGACAGACTGGTGAAATGGGCAGACACATGGCAGAGAAGTGTGAAGTGATACATTTTGGTAGGAAGAATGAGGAGAGCCGATATAAACTAAATGGTCCAATTTTAAAGGGGGTGCAGAAACAGAGAGACCTGGGGGTGCATACACAAATCTTTGAAGGTGGCAGGACAAATTAAGAAGGCTGTTAAAAAAGCATATGGGATCCTGGGCTTTATTAATGGAGGCATGGGGTACAAAAGTAAGGAAGTAATGCTAAACATTTATAAAACGCTGGTTAGGCCTCAGTTGGAGTATTGTGTTCAATTCTGGGCACCACACTTTAGGAAGGATATCAAGATCTTAGAGAGGGTGCAGAAGAGATTTACCAGCATGGCACCAGGGATGAGGGACTTCAGTTATGTGGAGAGACTGGAGAAGTTAGGGCTGTTCTCCTTAGAACAGAGAAGGTTAAGGGGAGATTTGATGGAGGTGTTCAAAATCATGAAGGGTTTTGACAGAGTAAATAAGGAGAAACTGTTTTCAGTGCCAGAAGGGTCAGTAACCAGAGGACACAGATTTAAGGTAATTGGCAAAAGAGCCAGAGGTGACACGAGGAAACATTTTTTTATGCAGCGAGTTGTAATGATCTGAAATGCACTGCCTGAAAGGGTGGTGGAAGTAGATACAATAGTAACTGTCAAAAGGGAATTGGACAAATACTAGAAGGGAAAAAAATTACAGGGCTATGAGGAAACAGCAGAAGAATGGGACTAATTAGATAGCTCTTTCAAAGAGCCGGCACAGGCATGATAGGCTGAATGGCCTCCTCCTTAGCTGTGCCTACTGATGATGACTATGATATCTTATTAGCTCATTAATTCATACATGGTGAACTCATCTCTTTATATAGTATATCTATTTCTCACTTGAGGCATACAATATTTGTTAGCTGGGGCTGCAGGGACAGAATTCTTCTAACTCTACTAGTTGAACAAAAAATGATGTTGTGCAATGTGAAGTAGTTTCCATTGGAATCACTTTCTTGATGTTTGTTGTGGCTCAGTGGTAGCACTCTTGCCTCTGAGTCAGACGGTCATGAGTTCATAGTCCCACTCCTGAGACTTAAGCACATAATCTAGGCTAATACTTCACTACAAAAAGTACTTAATTGGCTGCGAGGCTCTTTGGGACATCCTGAGATTGTGAAAGGTGCTGTATAAAATGCAAGTCTTTTTTTCCTTCATCAAATTTCTTCCACGTCTCCCTAATTGTTCTCATCTCAAAATTAGAGCACTTTATTCAGAAGCATAGGGACAGCACAGTAAGTGTAATGTATTTTCTTTTTTCAGGGAGCTGCCATGTTCTCTCTGATTTTTCTGCTCTTCACGGTCTTTTTGATGGCTACTTTTAACTCAAATATTACGGTTGTTAAGGTACTAAATAGGTGCCAAAGAACAACTGTGATGATTAGTTTCTTTGTTTCTGCTAACAGAAGTGGCTTGGGGACTTAAAATATGATTCAGTGCAGGGCTCGGGCTGCATCACAGTCTTGTCAGTTGGTGCCAATTTTATTAGTGGCAGCGTCAACAATTCCAAAGAAGAGGAATTAGCCCCGATGAATAGTTTCTACTCGAAACATTAACCAGCTGGTAATTGACATCGCTGGGCAAAACCACTGGCGAGTGATGAAAGTACACAGCAGAACACAGCCACTTGTCGACAGATGTCTCATTGCAGCATCCAAGAATATCAATGGTTGGGAAGAGATAGGGAGTGGGGAGAATTAAGTACTACATTATAAGTATTATTTTAGTTTACTGGTACAATAAGATAAATATAGACTTAATCTAAGGGTTTACTATAGATGGTTTCTCTTTTGGATATTGATGGACCTACTCTGCATTTTCAGCATTTTTAAATTTTATTTTAGATTTAAAAAAATGTTCAGTGCCTCCTTCCCTGCAGCATTAAATTTGAGGCACCCCCCCTCCCAAATGGGATTGACAGAAGAGCCATCTAGTGTTTAGAAAATTGTTTACACGACTGACTGTGAGTGATGCATGCACACAACAGAACAGAGCCACTTACCTACACAGATTTCACAATGCAGCATCCATAAATATCCATCGGTGGTGGATGTGGAGAGAGTTAAATATTACGCACCAAAATTTATATTAGCTGACACAGAATAAGATTCATGTAATTTTAACCTGAGGATTTATTATTGCTGCTTGCCATACAAAAGATTTGGTGCTAGTTTCAAGACTTCAGCTTTTAAGCGCTATAGCATTTTCTCAGTCATTTTAGTAATCCTTGTGTGTAATGGTTGCCTGTTATAGCTCTAAAACAGTCAAAGTGGGGTACAAGAAGTCAA
Source organism: Heptranchias perlo (assembly GCF_035084215.1). NCBI lineage: Eukaryota > Metazoa > Chordata > Chondrichthyes > Hexanchiformes > Hexanchidae > Heptranchias > Heptranchias perlo. The sequence continues at coordinate 37,158,494 of NC_090336.1, forward strand.
TATCTTCAGGAGAGGAACAGAGGAAGAAAATTGGCAATAAGAGAAAAAAAAATGTTTTTTAAAAGCGATCAGCATGTTGGACCAAAAGGCTTTTCCCTGTTTCTAAAAAAAATTTATATTCTTATGTCGAAGGCTTGGGTTGCCAATCCTCCCGGATTGCCTGGGAGTCTCCTGGAATGGGACCTGAATCTCCCGGGCACTGCTGCTGGTATCCAGGGAGAATTTCGCCGTTTAAATTTCCCGCCGAAGCAGCGGCTCACCCCCTCTCTGTGACGTCACCCTTCACCGCCACAGAGAGCCGGATCTTTCTCAGGGGTGACCAGAAATGGGACCGGCTGGTTGCCGGGAGTCTAGGGGTGGGGGGAGAAAGAGAAATGGATGGGGAGAGATCGAGGCTAGGGTGAACAAGGACTAGGGGGCAGGGGAAGAGTGGGTGACCGGGGACTGGTGGGGTTTGGGTTAAGAGGGAAACAAGGGACTGGGGGATCGGGGAGAGAGGGAGACTGCGGAATGGGGGTTGGGGATGGAGCTCAGGGGGAGAGACTGGGGAATGTAGGTTGGGAGATTGGGGAGAGCGCGGGGTAAGAGGGGGAAATTGAGGAATGGGGTTGGGAGATTGGGACTTGGGCAGGGGAGAGAGACAGACAGGGGGTCAGGAGGATTGGGGTTCGGGCGGGGGAGAAGAGAGGGAGAATGGAGAATGGGATGAGCATGTGGCCCAGTATTTCCTGCCGGGAGTAGCAGTAACAACATGGTGAGCGGGAACTACGCCGAGAGGATCAGCCAGTAAAGGGATGAGTGAAAGCTAGGAACTGGTGAACAGTGAAAGAGTATTTCCACTGGTGGGTGAATGGGGAATAAGGGGACCGAGATTGAGGATTCTCACTGGAAGAACCAAGGGAGAAGGAAGGTTTTTAAACAGAGACGCTAACATAATTTAAAAGGGAATGGGATAAGTATATGAAAAATATAATAAAAGGAATTGGGGAGAATGGGGTTACAGGTGAGAGCGCCTGCACCGGGGCCTGTCAGCACCTTGTGTATTGCAAAGGGATTCTGGCAGTAGTTACAGGGTGAATATCAGCGGGTTATAGCATTATTACTAGTTACTGGTAGGATATCGAGGCGTTACACCAGTTCCATACAGACTATCAGTGAGTTATTGCATTACTGTTGGTTATGAGGGATTTATGAGTGTTACCAGTACTACTATTAGTTTTTGAGGCAATTTCAGTGAGTTACTATCAGTTACTGGTGGAATCAAAGATTGTTGCACCTCTGGTTTCCCCCTGCGAATCCTTCCCCTACCTTTCCCCCTCTTCCCTGCCCTCGGTTTCCCTTCTTCGCCTGCTCTTGGATGGCCCCCTGGTTCTTGGGAATTTCTTGCACAATAGCTGCTGGTGCAAAACCACGAGCAAAGATCTCAACTACAGGGGACCCAACCTTTATAAGGTAAATACAATAACATTTGCAGGCATGACGTGAACAGCAGTCACATAGTCAGATGTCACATTTTCAGACAACACATTGTTAGATGTCACATGGTCAGACAACATGTGATTAAATCTCCAGGAATACCTCCAACCAGAGTTGGCAACCCTAAGAAGGCACACTGTGCTGGATATTGCATTCTGAGCCAATGTCAATTGGAACTGCATTATCAGGCCAACATTGCAATCCCAGTGCAAGTACAGCAGTGTGCCTAGCAGAGATGGGGAGCTGGTGTTATTTAAATAAGCTCATGGTGCTGCTTGTGCCTTGTGCAGGGAGTGTGACGACATACGGAGGTGGGTGGGAAATTATAGAAGCTTATAGCCTTTAAAGGGCCACAGCTCTAATTTAAAGGGATGTGGCTTCATATGGGACCAAACGAATCTGAATCTTTTTAAAATGATTACGATAAGTTGGCAACCTTTGCAAAGACTATATAGGTGGCGGGGGGGGGGGGGGGGAAAGAGATCAGCAGGGGCCAAAAGTCGACATAGAGGCATAAAACAGAGTCTGTGGGCTAGTGGTGGAACAGCCCTGCACCCAAACCCCTGTTTGATGTCTGGTGAAGTAGCTATGCTTCTGCATGAGATGGATGCAAGGAGGGTTACCTTGTCTCGCAGCAGTGTCTGTCTATCTCTCCGGGTGATACTTCATGTAGCCAAGCCAGCTGGCTCCCTTAAAGAGCTGAATAAGTGCCATGTCGCAGGCAGCCCCACAGTATCAGATGCGGTGCAAAAAGATGCAGGGCCTTGTCATGATCCTGCAAGGGTCACCTCCATGCCAAAAGGCTCCCATAGACAATTAGCAGCCTGTCACTACAGTTACTCTTCCCAATGGACTAACACTTAAAGGGGTACCAGTAGACAACGTGGGGCAAAAAGACTTGGGCAAAAGTGATTTTAATGTGTGTGTTGATAGACATCTAGCACATTGATGCTGACAAACTCTTTTGGTCCCTGCAAGTCTTTGAAAGGAGGCTTTTTAACAATCACCCATCAGGCAGCAACAGGTTCTGGAATCTCTACCTTGGTCAGGGAGACTTTGTGTTTTTTTACATTAAATAAAGGAAACCACTGAAGTAGGCTAGTATAAATGTATTTTTGTGATAGTACACAAATAGAAATTATACTGATTATAATAAGTATCTTTCATCATTCTCTGTGTTATGTCTGTTATGCCTACTGTGGAATAAAGCAGCTTACGAATCAAATTGATTGTCCAGTCTTAACTTGGTCCACCTTCAGAATGATTAAAGGCATACGCACGGTTGAGTCTCAAGAGAGTTTCATTGTTACACTCCTGGGCCCTACTACCATGATACAGGGCTCTCTTGTATTCTCTGGAAATCAGAGCACCACTCTGAGTTTTAGAGGAAACTGGAGTGTTTGGTATGTTTGTTAATTGTAATTTAACTGATGGAAGTCAGATGAAATTTTAAATTTTTTCACTTATACCAATTTTTAAAATATAACCACAGCATAAATTACCTCAACTTGATTGGTAATATTTTTAGGTGCAATACCTCAAAGTGACCACAAGGTGGTGTGAGAAACCTAAACGTCTGCAAGTTTAAAGTGAAGCCTTGGTCTACAGGAGACGTAAGTTTAAAATGCTGCACCACCTGGGTTGATCAACCCACCAGGATTGTTCGAGAGTCTCCAGGAATTGAAGATTATCTCCTGGTGAGCTGCACAGGAGAAAAATCATAGCGACATTAAAAAATTGTGTTCTTTTTTCATTTTCTTTGAACACTAATTTATTAGTTATAAAAAGATTGGAAATGGGGAAAATGCTGATTAAATGGGTGGAGCGGTTGGTAACAGGAGGTTATGTGATGAAATTTTAAGGAATACGTCCAACCAGAGTTGGCAACCCTAGCACCATCAGGTGAGTTTTTTTCTTTAAATTAAAGTTATGGTTATAATTGGTTTGTCCTAATAATTTTCCAACAACAGCCACCATATTTTATAAACTACTACTCTTATGCTTAAGGCCACTGATTTGTAGTTATCATGGAAAAATGGACCGAATCACAGAAAATGATCCCCAAAATACCAGTCAAAATTTCAGGGAATCCCATAATCTCATGTAACAAAAGCACAGGATCAGCTGAGGCGGCGGAGCAGAGGAGCGGCCCATAAAAAGGCGGGAGTCAGGAGCACAGGATCAGCTGAGGCGGCGGAGCAGAGGAGCGACCCATAAAATGGCGGGAGTCAGGAGCACAGGATCAGCTGAGGCGGCAGAGCAGAGGAGCGGCCCATAAAAAGGCGGGAGTCAGGAGCACAGGATCAGCTGAGGCGGCAGAGCAGAGGAGCGGCCCATAAAAAGGCGGGAGTCAGGAGCACAGGATCAGCTGAGGCGGCGGAGCAGAGGAGCGGCCCATAAAAAGGCGGGAGTCAGGAGCACAGGATCAGCTGAGGCGGCGGAGCAGAGGAGCGGCCCATAAAAAGGCGGGAGTCAGGAGCACAGGATCAGCTGAGGCGGCAGAGCAGAGGAGCGGCCCATAAAAAGGCGGGAGTCAGGAGCACAGGATCAGCTGAGGCGGCGGAGCAGAGGAGCGGCCCATAAAAAGGCGGGAGTCAGGAGCACAGGATCAGCTGAGGCGGCAGAGCAGAGGAGCGGCCCATAAAAAGGCGGGAGTCAGGAGCACAGGATCAGCTGAGGCGACGGAGCAGAGGAGCGGCCCATAAAAAGGCGGGAGTCAGGAGCACAGGATCAGCTGAGGCGGCGGAGCAGAGGAGCGGCCCATAAAAAGGCGGGAGTCAGGAGCACAGGATCAGCTGAGGCGGCGGAGCAGAGGAGCGGCCCATAAAAAGGCGGGAGTCAGGAGCACAGGATCAGCTGAGGCGGCGGAGCAGAGGAGCGGCCCATAAAAAGGCGGGAGTCAGGAGCACAGGATCAGCTGAGGCGGCGGAGCAGAGGAGCGGCCCATAAAAAGGCGGGAGTCAGGAGCACAGGATCAGCTGAGGCGGCGGAGCAGAGGAGCGGCCCATAAAAAGGCGGGAGTCAGGAGCACAGGATCAGCTGAGGCGGCGGAGCAGAGGAGCGGCCCATAAAAAGGCGGGAGTCAGGAGCACAGGATCAGCTGAGGCGGCGGAGCAGAGGAGCGGCCCATAAAAAGGCGGGAGTCAGGAGCACAGGATCAGCTGAGGCGGCGGAGCAGAGGAGCGGCCCATAAAAAGGCGGGAGTCAGGAGCACAGGATCAGCTGAGGCGGCGGAGCAGAGGAGCGGCCCATAAAAAGGCGGGAGTCAGGAGCACAGGATCAGCTGAGGCGGCGGAGCAGAGGAGCGGCCCATAAAAAGGCGGGAGTCAGGAGCACAGGATCAGCTGAGGCGGCGGAGCAGAGGAGCGGCCCATAAAAAGGCGGGAGTCAGGAGCACAGGATCAGCTGAGGCGGCGGAGCAGAGGAGCGGCCGAGCGCGAGGGTTAGGGAGAGAGAAAAAAAACCCCAAAGTGACGTCAGCAGAAGGGAAGGAGCTGATTGGTGAGTAGCTGATTGTTTAGGAGGAGGATCGAGCTACTGCAGCTACTGGAGGCACGAAGTCACAGCCAACAGGTAAGCGATTGGCTGATGACTGGTAAGTAGTTTTTCTTTCCTTTTTTTTTCTCTTGACATTGTAGTTGTGTTAAGCTAACTTAAGGGTTAAGTCATGGCAGGAGATCCCAGAGCCGTGTCATGTTCCTCTTGTGGGATGTGGGAATTCAGGGATCCTTCCTGTGTCCCTGGTTCCTTCACCTGCGGGAAGTGTGTCCAGCTGCAGCTACTGTTTGACCGCTTGACGGCTCTGGAGCTGCGGATGGACTCACTTTGGAGCATCCGCGATGCTGAGGAAGTCGTGGCTAGCACGTTCAGTGAGTTGGTCACACCACAGATAAAAATTACTGACGGAGATAGTGAATGGGTGACCAACAGACAGAGGAAGAGTAGGAAGGCAGTGCAGGGGTCCCCTGCGGTCATCTCCCTCCAAAACAGGTATACCGTTTTGGATACTGTTGTGGGAGATGGCTCACCAGGGGAAGGTGGCAGCGGCCAGGTTCATGGCACCGTGGCTAGCTCTGCTGCACAGGAGGGCAGGAAAAAGTGTGGCAGAGCTATAGTGATAGGGGACTCGATTGTAAGGGGAATAGACAGGCGTTTCTGCGGACGCAACCGAGACTCCAGGATGGTATGTTGCCTCCCTGGTGCAAGGGTCAGGGATGTCTCGGAGCGGCTGCAGGACATTCTGGAGGGGGAGGGTGAACAGCCAGTTGTCGTGGTACATATAGGTACCAACGATATAGGTAAAAAACGGGATGAGGTCCTACAAGCTGAATTTAGGGAGTTAGGAGTTAAACTAAAAAGTAGGACCTCAAAGGTAGTAATCTCAGGATTGCTACCAGTGCCACGGGCTAGTCAGGGTAGGAATGACAGGATAGCTAGGATGAATACGTGGCTTGAGAGATGGTGCAAGAGGGAGAGATTCAAATTCCTGGGCCATTGGAACCGGTTCTGGGGGAGGTGGGACCAGTACAAATTGGACGGTCTGCATCTGGGCAGGACTGGAACCAATGTCCTAGGGGGAGTGTTTGCTAGTGCTGTTGGGGAGGGTTTAAACTAATGTGGCAGGGGGATGGGAACCGATGCAGGAAGTTAGTGGGAAGTAAAGTGGTGACAGAAACAAAAGGCAGTAAGGGAGAGTGTCCAAAACATGACTGGACAGATGGTCTGAGAAAGCAGGGCAAAGACCAAGGGAAGTCTAGATTAAACTGCATTTATTTCAATGCAAGAAGTCTGATGGGCAAGGCAGATGAACTCAGGGCATGGATGGGTACATGGGACTGGGATGTTATAACTATTACTGAAACATGGCTAAGGGAGGGGCAGGACTGGCAGCTCAATGTTCCAGGGTACAGATGCTATAGGAAAGATAGAGCAGGAGGTAAGAGAGGAGGGGGAGTTGCATTCTTGATTAGGGAGAACATCACGGCAGTAGTGAGAGGGGATATATCTGAGGGTTCGCCCACAGAGTCTATATGGGTAGAACTGAAAAATAAGAAGGGAGAGATCACTTTGATAGGATTGTACTACAGACCCCCAAATAGTCAACGGGAAATTGAGGAGCAAATATGTAAGGAGATTACAGACAGCTGCAAGAAAAATAGGGTGGTAATAGTAGGGGACTTTAACTTTCCCAACATTGACTGGGACAGCCATAGCATTAGGGGCTTGGATGGAGAGAAATTTGTTGAGTGTATTCAGGAGGAATTTCTCATTCAGTATGTGGATGGCCCGACTAGAGAGGGGGCAAAACTTGACCTCCTCTTGGGAAATAAGGAAGGGCAGGTGACAGAAGTGTTAGTGAGGGATCACTTTGGGACCAGTGATCATAATTCCATTAGTTTTAAGATAGCTATGGAGAATGATAGGTCTGGCCCAAAAGTTAAAATTCTAAATTGGGGAAAGGCCAATTTTGATGGTAATAGACAGGAACTTTCAGAAGTTGATTGGGAGAGTCTGTTGGCAGGCAAAGGGACGTCTGGTAAGTGGGAGGCTTTCAAAAGTGTGTTAACCAGGGTTCAGGGTAAGCACATTCCTTATAAAGTGAAGGGCAAGGCTGGTAGAAGTAGGGAACCTTGGATGACTCGGGTGATTGAGGCCCTAGTCAGAAAGAAGAAGGAGGCATATGACATGCATAGGCAGCTGGGATCAAGTGGATCCCTTGAAGAGTATAGAGATTGCCGGAGTAGAGTTAAGAGAGAAATCAGGAGGGCAAAAAGGGGACATGAGATTGCTTTCGCAGATAAGGCAAAGGAGAATCCAAAGAGCTTCTACAAATACATAAAGGGCAAAAGAGTAACTAGGGAGAGTAGGGCCTCTTAAGGATCAACAAGGTCATCTATGTGCGGAACCACAAGAGATGGGTGAGATCCTAAATGAATATTTCACATCGGTATTTACGGTTGAGAAAGGCATGAATGTTAGGGAACTTGGGGAAATAAATAGTGATGTCTTGAGGAGTGTACATATTACAGAGAGGGAGGTGATGGAAGTCTTAACGCGCATCAAGGTAGATAAATCTCCGGGACCTGATGAAATGTATCCCAGGACGTTATGGGAGGTTAGGGAGGAAATTGCGGGTCCCCTAGCAGAGATATTTGAATCAGCGACAGCTACAGGTGAGGTGCCTGAAGATTGGAGGGTAGCAAATGTTGTGCCTTTGTTTAAGAAGGGTGGCAGGGAAAAGCCTGGGAACTACAGACCGGTGAGCCTGACATCTGTAGTGGGTAAGTTGTTAGAGGGTATTCTGAGAGACAGGATCTACGGGCATTTGGAGAGGCAGGGACTGATTAGGAACAGTCAGCATAGTTTTGTGAGAGGAAAATCATGTCTCACGAATCTAATTGAGTTTTTTGAAGGGGTAACCAAGAAGATAGATGAGGGCTGTGCAGTAGACGTGGTCTGCATGGACTTTAGCAAAGCCTTTGACAAGGTACCGCATGGTAGGTTGTTACATAAGGTTAAATCTCACGGGATCCAAGGTGAGGTAGCCAATTGGATACAAAATTGGATTGACGACAGAAGACAGAGGGTGGTTGTAGAGGGTTGTTTTTCAAACTGGAGGCCTGTGGCCAGCGGTGTGCCTCAGGGATCGGTGCTGGGTCCGCTGTTATTTGTTATTTATATTAATGATTTGGATGAGAATTTAGGAGGCATGGTTAGTAAGTTTGCAGATAACACCAAGATTGGTGGCATTGTGGACAGTGAAGAAGGTTATCTAGGATTGCAACGGGATCTTGATAAATTGGGCCAGTGGGCCGATGAATGGCAGATGGAGTTTAATTTAGATAAATGTGAGGTGATGCATTTTGGTAGATCGAATCGGGCCAGGACCTACTCCGTTAATGGTAGGGCATTGGGGAGACTTATAGAACAAAGAGATCTCGGAGTACAGGTTCATAGCTCCTTGAAAGTGGAGTCACATGTGAATAGGGTGGTGAAGAAGGCATTCAGCATGCTTGGTTTCATTGGTCAGAACATTGAATACAGGAGTTGGGATGTCTTGTTGAAGTTGTACAAGACATTAGTAAGGCCACACTTGGAATACTGTGTGCAGTTCTGGTCACCCTATTATAGAAAGGATATTATTAAACTGGAGAGAGTGCAGAAAAGATTTACTAGGATGCTACCAGGACTTGATGGTTTGACTTATAGGGAGAGGTTGGATAGACTGAGACTTTTTTCCCTGGAGAGTAGGAGGTTTAGGGGTGATCTTATAGAAGTCTATAAAATAATGAGGGGCATAGATAAGGTCGATAGTCAAAATCTTTTCCCAAAGGTAGGGGAGTCTATAACGAGGAGGCATAGATTTAAGGTGAGAGGGGAGAGATACAAAAGGGTCCAGAGGGGCAATTTTTTCACTCAAAGGGTGGTGAGTGTCTGGAACGAGCTGCCAGAGGCAGTAGTAGAGGCGGGTACAATTTTGTCTTTTAAAAAGCATTTGGACAGTTACATGGGTAAGATGGGTATAGAGGGATTATGGGCCAAGTGCAGGCAATTGGGACTAGCTTAGTGGTATAAACTGGGCGACGTGGACATGTTGGGCCGAAGGGCCTGTTTCCATGTTGTAAACTTCTATGATTCTATGAATCTATAATTTAACTTACAGTGACCACGAATTAGTGACGCTAACTATAAACAGACAAATTGCAGAACGTGATCCCCAAAACACATAAAAATTCTGAGATCCCGGGGGGAAATTCATTTCACAGTTGCCTTCAGACGTTTTTTTGCGTCTGAAAACTGGGGGTCAGCAGTTGAAAATACGGTGGGTGGGAGGGACCTCGGCCACAGCCCACCCACCTGAACAGGTGTAAGGCTGCTTAAATATGCAAATCGGGGTCCTATGCCACTTGTACGAACCCGATTGCAAATTCAGGTACAAATGTGCGGAGCCATGTACGCTCCTCCTCGTTGTACCAGGCGCTGAGCGGCCTAACCAGTGGTTCTTGAAGGGATTGCCTCCTTCTCAGGCTGGCACGTGGAGCTGGTGCTCCGCCAACTTTGCGCCCATTTTGGACGCAAGTCAAAATTTCCTCCCCCCGCCCCCCGCCCCCCCCCACTATGTAATAAAAACAGAATTTGACTTGTTCAGTTACCATAAAACAGTGTTCCTGTTTATGGAGCTGGAATTTGTTTTGGCCCATTTTTAGGCCTGAAATAGGCAGTGTGCTGGGAGCATCACTCAGGCAGACTACATTATACTCATAATAGGGGGAGTGAAAGAGAAACAGCAGTAGGAAATTTTATATCCCAAAGACTTGTTCCAAATTACAGCACTGTGGCAGAAGCACTTAAAAGTTATGTACTCATATCTACTTTACAATGAAGTGGGGACTTACCTTTACATCACCGCTGCAGTGATCATTCAGTATATCTGCACGTGGATTCCCTACATTGCTGGTATTAGCCTTAGCAGTCATTTTTGCAATAACTTACTGATAATTTTGATATAAAATTCAATCATTTATGCACGCAATTCCTTACTTTCACACATTGTCTGAATCCATATTCAATTTGAAACTGTTGATGAATACTCCATCAAGTATACATTTTAGTACAACTATTCACAGTGAGACTCTAGCCCTCTTTGCCCCTATGTCAACTGCCTAGCTCCATTTTCATTGTAGCAGTCTTGACTTGCCTCAAAGTAGAGACAGAAAAACAAACTTTTCAAAACCGCTGCAACATGGGAGGTGCGGCACTTCGACGTGCCAGTTGCTCATATCGAGATCTGTCCCTTGGCTACTCTCTGGGGAAGCTATCTAATTCAGAGAGAAAGGACGAACACTGCCTGAAATTCAGCACTGGGGCAGAGGCCTAAAGTTTAGAATGGGGAAAGAAAAAAAGCTTTTCAGTGGAGGGAGGGAGGAGAAGAGTGGAATTATTTAAAATAATTAAAACAGAATGTACAATTTATTAAAAACTGAACTTTCTGCGTTTGACAAATGTTGCTTGAAACTTAAAATGGAGATCAATGTTAAAAGATGAAGAAGCTGGCTTGCTGCAGAATTGCTACATACCTGGTGGAGGAAGTTCAAGCTTCAGTTTTCTCAGCTCGGATATGGACTTTTCCAGTTGATCAATAACAACATCGTCATCATAATGAAAGTTTTTAGACATAATTTCCTGAAGGAATTCTCGGAGATCTTCTAATGACATTTTCAACAGGCGCTCTGATTAAAAAAAAACACACATTTTGAAATATTGCTGTTTCTAGTTCTAATTTAACAAATACGATTTTATAAACCAGATTGTGAAAAGTGAGTGCCTATATTAAACTTGTATGGCATCAATAAGAGTAATTAACGATATCAGGCACATTATAAACATTCTAATAAATGCAATTCTGTGCATCAGGTCTGCATCAAGACCCTTTCACAAAGTTATATGATCACCAGTGTAATAGGCAAGGATCATGTGGGGATCTGGAATCATACATTAATAACAGAAATGGATACTTCTGTCTCTGTCTCCTCCTCCCCCTCTCCCCCCCATTTATCAGCATATACTTTCAGATGCACCAGGGCAGCAGGACAAGCGGGCACAGGTTCAGGATTATGCAGGTCAAGATTAGGACAAACATCAGGAAGTATTTCCTTATGCAAAAGGTTATGCTGGAACAGCTGAATGCTGTAATGGGGACATGGTATGGTAGGTATTCCGGAAGGATGAAATCAAATGGGCTGAAGACACTTCCTTGTTGAAATCCATCTTCTAATCTTGTGAACAAGAGCAGTAAACCTAAATTCAATGATGTTACTAGACAACCCAGCCAGTAATAAAAACAAAAAATGCTGCAAAGCTCAGCAAGTGAGGCAGCATCTGTGGAGAAAGAAACAGAGTTAACGTTTCAGGTCGAAGACCTTTCGTCAGAACTGAGCTGTTGTAAAGTTAACTAGAAAGCACAGAAATATCAGATGAGATTTTCTGTTTTGGAGATTACAGACAGCTGCAAGAAAAATAGGGTCGTAATAGTAGGGGACTTTAACTTTCCCAACATTGACTGGGACAGCCATAGCATTAGGGGCTTGGATGGAGAGAAATTTGTTGAGTGTATTCAGGAGGAATTTCTCATTCAGTATGTGGATGGCCCGACTAGAGAGGGGGCAAAACTTGACCTCCTCTTGGGAAATAAGGAAGGGCAGGTGACAGAAGTGTTAGTGAGGGATCACTTTGGGACCAGTGATCATAATTCCATTAGTTTTAGGATAGCTATGGAGAATGATAGGTCTGGCCCAGAAGTTAAAATTCTAAATTGGGGAAAGGCCAATTTTGATGGTATTAGATAGGAACTTTCAGAAGTTGATTGGGAGAGTCTGTTGGCAGGCAAAGGGACGTCTGGTAAGCGGGAGGCTTTCAAAAGTGTGTTAACCAGGGTTCAGGGTAATCACATTCCTTATAAAGTGAAGGGCAAGGCTGGTAGAAGTAGGGAACCTTGGATGACTCGGGTGAAAGTCAGAAAGAAGAAGGAGGCATATGACATGCATAGGCAGCTGGGATCAAGTGGATCCCTTGAAGAGTATAGAGATTGCCGGAGTAGAGTTAAGAGAGAAATCAGGAGGGCAAAAAGGGGATATGAGATTGCTTTGGCAGATAAGGCAAAGGTGAATCCAAAGAGCTTCTACAAATACATAAAGGGCAAAAGAGTAACTAGGGAGAGAGTAGGGCCACTTAAGGATCAACAAGGTCATCGATGTGCGGAACCACTAGAGATGGGTGAGATCCTAAATGAATATTTCACATCGGTATTTACGGTTGAGAAAGGCATGGATGTTAGGGAACTTGGGGAAATAAATAGTGATGTCTTGAGGAGTGTACATATTACAGAGAGGGAGGTGCTGGAAGTCTTAACGCGCATCAAGGTAGATAAATCTCCGGGACCTGATGAAATGTATCCCAGGACGTTATGGGAGGTTAGGGAGGAAATTGCGGGTCCCCTAGCAGAGATATTTGAATCAGCGACAGCTACAGGTGAGGTGCCTGAAGATTGGAGGGTAGCAAATGTTGTGCCTTTGTTTAAGAAGGGCGGCAGGGAAAAGCCTGGGAACTACAGACCGGTGAGCCTGACATCTGTAGTGGGTAAGTTGTTAGAGGGTATTCTGAGAGACAGGATCTACGGGCATTTGGAGAGGCAGGGACTGATTAGGAACAGTCAGCATGGTTTTGTGAGAGGAAAATCATGTCTCACAAATTTGATTGAGTTTTTTGAAGGGATAACCAAGAAGATAGATGAGGGCTGTGCAGTAGACGTGGTCTACATGGACTTTAGCAAAGCCTTTGACAAGGTACCGCATGGTAGGTTGTTACATAAGGTTAGATCTCACGGGATCCAAGGTGAGGTTGCCAATTGGATACAAAATTGGATTGACGACAGAAGACAGAGGGTGGTTGTAGAGGGTTGTTTTTCAAACTGGAGGCCTGTGACCAGCGGTGTGCCTCAGGGATCGGTGCTGGGTCCGCTGTTATTTGTTATTTATATTAATGATTTGGATGAGAATTTAGGAGGCATGGTTAGTAAGTTTGCAGATGACACCAAGATTAGTGGCATTGTGGACAGTGAAGAAGGTTATCTAGGATTGCAACGGGATCTTGATAAATTGGGCCAGTGGGCCAATGAATGGCAGATGGAGTTTAATTTAGATAAATGTGAGGTGATGCATTTTGGTAGATCGAATCGGGCCAGGACCTACTCCGTTAATGGTAGGGCGTTGGGGAGACTTATAGAACAAAGAGATCTAGGAGTACAGGTTCATAGCTCCTTGAAAGTGGAGTCACAGGTGGATAGGGTGGTGAAGAAGGCATTCAGCATGCTTGGTTTCATTGGTCAGAACATTGAATACAGGAGTTGGGGTGTCTTGTTGAAGTTGTACAAGACATTAGTTAGGTCACACTTGGAATACTGTGTGCAGTTCTGGTCACCCTATTATAGAAAGGATATTATTAAACTAGAAAGAGTGCAGAAAAGATTTACTAGGATGTTACCGGGACTTGATGGTTTGACTTATAGGGAGAGGTTGGATAGGCTGAGACTTTTTTCCCTGGAGAGTAGGAGGTTAAGGGGTGATCTTATAGAAGTCTATAAAATAATGAGGGGCATAGATAAGGTCGATAGTCAAAATCTTTTCCAAAAGGTAGGGGAGTCTATAACAAGGGGGCATAGATTTAAGGTGAGAGGGGAGAGATACAAAAGGGTCCAGAGGGGCAATTTTTTCACTCAAAGGGTGGTGAGTGTCTGGAACGAGCTGCCAGAGGCAGTATTAGAGGCGGGTACAATTTTGTCTTTTAAAAAGCATTTGGACAGTTACATGGGTAAGATGGGTATAGAGGGATATGGGCCAAGTGCAGGCAATTGGGACTAGCTTAGTGGTATAAACTGGGTGACATGGACATGTTGGGCCGAAGGGCCTGTTTCCATGTTGTAAACTTCTATGATTCTATGACTCCTGATGCATGCATTTCGAGAAATTGCGCACTCCTAAGCCTGTGATTTTCCTTCCGTTAATTTTAATGGTCGGAAAATCAATGGTCTGTGGGTGTGCAATTTCCCAATGTAAATTTCTGACCAAGAGTCGTCAATTGGAAAATCTCTATTTTCTGAGGGATCTTGTCCTTTCACTCAATAAAGTGCCTCATTAGGCTGTCAGACTAATTTAGATCTCCTAATGTTCTCGTTCCATCACTAGCTAAATAATCCAATCTGTGTCATCACTAATGGATATTTATGTAACTTTTTACAAATTAGTATCCTATATTTTGCACATTTTTCTTGTGGGAAACAATTTTTAATAAAGCTCTGACAATTACAGCATTAACCCCAGCAGTTTTTAATATCTAAATGACCAGGCTTTTGGTAAATTAAGAGTGAATACTTCAAGAAGAGTCCAATTCTTGCCAACCAACTGTTTTGCTCTTGGTTTATTATGATCAGGTGTTAGAAATAAAATAATGGTGTCGGCATTATTAAAAGATTATTAGGTGGAGGGCACAATGGATTAGGCAGTGGTCTTTCATCTCTAAGATCTGTGTTTCAGTCCATCTCAAGACTGATGTGATCAATGTTTCAACTGGCTGTTGGCTGTAAGATTTCCACGTAAATGAGCTTTTGCTGTTTCAATCCAGTTCCTAGAAGACATAGAATCATAGAAAGGTTACAGCACGGAAGGAGGCCATTCGGCCCATCGAGTCCGCGCCGGCTCTAAGCAAGAGTAATCCAGCTCGTCCCACTCCCCCGCCCTATCCCCGTAGCCCTGCAAATTTTTTCCTTTCAAGTACATATCCAGATCCCTTTTGAAGGCCATGATTGAATCTGCCTCCACATGAGACAACAACATAACATTATCTCTAATTCTGTACTAAATTGTCAATCACACTCAGAAAAACCATAGGACAGTTGGGCGGGATATAGAAAAATATCACATTGGTGCAGTGGGGGGAGTTTACTCTTCTGAGGTGCACAGAAATGTATTTAAAGGAATTGCTCTGGTTCCGTTTTAAGTCCCTTAACCGGATGACATAAATGAGCAGAGGGATCCAAATCACAAGTTTTAAATATAGTAGGAAATATAGGGGAGCCAGGTATTGGCTGCAGAAAAACATTAGGGAGCAGGATGCAGATAGACTTCAGAGACTCTAAAAGAGCCACACTTCAAAGAACCATACAACTGCACAGAAGGAGGCCATTTTCCACTTCATGTCAATGCTGGCTCTTTGTTGGAGCAATCCAAAACTAATCCCAGTGCCTTGCTCCCTATCATAGACCCGTATCCTCCTCTATTCAAGTATCTATCCAATTTTCCCTTATAAGATGCAAAGTTCTCTGCCTAATTACTCTCTGTGGCAAAACATTCCATACTGCATCAACCCTCTGTGTAAAGAAACCACTGTCCTCACTTCGTTCCTTAGAACTATAGCGTCTCATCTCTGGCATCATCCTGGTGAGCGTACACTGTACACTTTTTATGGCTTTCTATAATGGGGCACTCAAAACTGCAGACAACACTGTGGCCTAACTAATGTTGTGTACAAATATATTCTTACTTCTTTACTCCTACATTACAACAGTGACTACCCTTCAAAAGTACTTGAACGCTTGATAAGTCTTGAGGTCGTGAAAGGTGCTATATAAATGCAAGGGCTTAGAAATTCGGGCATGCCCACTTTTGGGCATGCAGGGGGTGCAGAATGCGCATCCTGTGCCAGAATGATGAGGCCGGAGGCACCCCCGATACTAGGCCTCGGACCTCGTTATAATGGAGCTGGGGAGGCAAGAAATGCCTGCAGCCAAAGAGGAGTGCAAGATCGGGCTGCTACAAGCATTTTCTGATGGCTAGTGCTGAGGCATAGGAGGCTTGCGTTGTTCGATGGTGCCTCATTACAGCATTCATTTTGGGGTATGTTGAGGGTGTATCCTTGATTCCCTGGGAATTCCCATGCAGTGCACACTCATTGCAAGGTCAGCGATGTGCATCTTTAAAAGGTGGAGCGTAGTGTGCTCCTGCAGCCACTGGGTGTACTGTACTACCAGACCTTTGCAGAGAATTGCAGAGCTTGTTTTTGGGCATTTGTTTTGCTTTCCTTGCATTGCACTTTTGTTGGCTCATTGTGTTTTTGGATTGGACCTTTATGTGGTTGTCTATGTTTTTGAGTTTTGCTCCCCTACCATTGCAGATAATCCTACTATTGAAAAGAGTTTGCATAAGCACCCTGTGGATAGCTTGGGCATTCCTTTGGGAATACCCCTTTCCCTCAGCAAGATGGAGAATGAAAAGAAGTTTTATAGCCAGGAGTAGTGGCAGATGCACTTCCTGCATACCCCTCTCCAGTGGAACTATAAAATGGCAGGCCATTATATTCAGGGTTAATTCGGGTTAGTTCTTCTGGGTGTTTCAAGGGCTTGGTGTGCTCCCTCCAGTGTGCAAACATTCCCTTCTATTGTGGAATTCATCTGTCTGAAATTGTAGAGACTGATGAAATGCTGACTGTTTGAGGTCTTCCATAGATACGTAATTGGCTATTGTGCTTCTCAAAACAATTGTTCAAGAATATGCAGCATACAAGTGAGTATTGGGTGAATCTTTAAGGCCCTAGCTACTAGCAGTGGAAGGTTTCATGTGACGAAGAAAGGTGTGTTACGCATGAAAATGGATTGCCTCTTGCTAATGTTGGAGAAAGCAAAGGGTGTGTAGAGATAAGAAAGCATCCCAGGAGGGATTTTTAACTGCCAGCTGCCCGTTTCTCACGTGAAAAATGGGCAACCGGAAGAAAAAATCTGGTGGCTTTTAAATGGACGATGAGCAGTCCCACCCAAAACAAGAAAGAGGCTGTTTATATATGCAAAGAGGGATCCTGTGCTGCTTCTGGATTCTAAATGCAATTTTCACGGAGAAATGGGCAGAGAATCCAAACTGCAGTCCCACTTTTTCAGGCATTGAAAGGCCCAACCACTGGTCCTTAAACGGACCGCTAGAGACTGCTCCGAAAGATAAGTATTTCTTTTTAAGATTTTTATGGGGCCAGGATGAGCATTCACCTCTTCCTTGGCCCAATAAAGATCTTCCAGCCCACGCAGGCTCATTCCTACCTACCCCGCTCCCCCCGCCCGCCCCCCGCCCAAGAGGTGCGTCCTGCCTCCTGGCTCCATGCAAAAGCAGGCCAATTTTCTGTGGCACCAAACTGGTGAGGTGCTCCAGCTCACCTGTAAAACTTAAATTAGGCCCAAACCTAAAAATGGTTTGTGCATCCCGACGGTGGGCTTGGGCAGGCACCGAACCAAAAATCCCTCCCGCATGTGAATAGCTGCTTGAGGGGAAGTGTGTATTGCGGGCATGGCATTGCAGAACACTGAAGAGGTAAGCGTAGGAGTCCCTTATCTCAGCAACTGTTGAATTTCTTACTCATCTGGGAGGATGACTTCTACACAGCTCAGCCACCTCCGCAGGCAGTCCTGACTGCAGCTTGCTGAGAAGACTGGCTCTCACACTCAAAAATGGCATGCCTCCTTGCCATAACTTCCCTCAGCATGACCTGCAGAGCTCCCTCAGAAAAGGGAGCTATCTTCTCTCCCCTTTATGAATTGGTAGACTCTTGAATCCTCTCAGCACAATACAGACTAGAAAAAGCAGAATTCAACAATTTGCTGACAACAGGAAGTGCAGGTGCTGCTTTAAGAAGTATGAAAATTCAGGGGGGGGGGTCGAAAATGTTTGGGTGATTAGCTCCGCCAGATTACTGCCTAGGCAGTGATGGTGAAAATTACCCCCACAGTCTCCAAAAACAGAAAATTAGAAACTGTTAAGTCAGGATTTGAGGTCCCCCAATTATTCAGTGAGTTTATCTGGTGAGCAGTTGAACATACAGAGCAGGAAGGTTCCAGGTTTGTTTCCTGGTCTTTGCTGAATAAATTGATCTCAGTTCCGCCACATTGGTGGCAGAAAAATTGGTCTCAGTGTCCTAGATGAGGGAGGGAAAAGTCATCCAGGTATCCTTCTCCTGATCTATATCTGTCACTCTTAGACCTACATCTCAGCAAGGTCGTCAAAGCCTTTAGGAGGAGAAAGGAAAAATTAGAGGGGTGAGCAAAAAGTCAGGCTTTGTTTGCATTGATTAAATAATTCAAAAGACAGCTTGTAAATTCAGTTTCTTTTAATATTTGTTTCTAGTTTTCTCTCACAATTAATTATTTCTGTTCTTTTGATAAGGACTGCATTTGACAGAATCATTTAATCAGATTTTATTTTAGTTACTGAATTAACAATAGTGCATTTTAGTCATAAATTTCAAGCTAACATTAAAAGGGAAATGCAATTAAATGCAGTCTCTGTATTTGGGAGATAGATTAGATTAGGTCTGCAACCGACTACAGAACACTATTTTTGCAGCTTGATACTTCTGACTGTGTCTATTGCTTTCTAACTGGGGTTTCCTGCTATTCAAACACCACAGCTTAACTGTTAGATTGAGTTTCCTGCGGATAGAAGGATTTTCACTATTCAGGTCAAACAAGATACTGTACCTAGTTTTGTCTAGACATGCGTGAAACAACACATTAAATCACACAAAGTCACAAACTCAACAAGAAATAGGAGAATGCAATCTAAAAGGATGGAAAATCTGAATGCTGGGTTAAATTACATTTATTTTGTGCTCATCAAGATGAAAGCGTTAGGAAGTGAAATACTTTTTCTACTTTTGTCATCATTAACGTTAACAACTTGCATTAATACGGAGATGTCCCCAAGGTCTTTCACAGAGAAGAAACTGACAGAGCTGAAAGGCAAGAGTTTAACCTAATTTACTACCCAAAAATCTACTGATTTACCAAGACAGAGAATATTTGTAAGACTGTCATAGTTTTTGACACCAAGTATACACTGTGACCATATTCTACAGTAAGCTTGTAACCATATGCCTGAAATAGCTTTACTTCCTCCTTTTCCTGGGTATTTTTCTTGTGTTTGATATCTCACTTTACTGCCGCTTCAAAGCATTTCAATCCCACATTTGTTTACTCTATCACAAAGGATAAAATGTCCACAAAGCCGCATTTCTCACCCTCCAAAACAGCCCATCAAATCAGGGACACTAGCTTGCATCGATAAGCCTAAACTATCTTAAGCCCCAGTTTAAACATTACTGTGTAGCATGGTGAACCTACCTTTTAAACCCAAAGCTCCTGCAAAAAATCCAATTCCTATATAAAGGAGGCAAATGCACATTAATGCACTTTTATTCAGACCACCTGAAGAGATAATCTTGCACTAGTAAGGATGTCCATCAGCTGTAATTAAAAGAACAGCAGCATCTGTCAAAAAACCCGAATGCATTAAAAAAAATAAACGGACTCTGATGGTCGGCTGTTTCACAATTCACAACTTAATGATTGACCTTTTCTACCAGCTCTTTACTATCATTAAACAAAATTACTCTGTGATCAGTAAGCAGCAGTCCATGCAAGCATCTGAGGGTGCATGTACAGCGTACTCTAGGAAGACTGCCGTCTCAAACTTCACAGTGGTGCCAATGGGCAGTATAAATGTGGCTCCTCATTTGCATTGCTGTGAAAATTAAGCTAATAACATAGCTCCTTAAGCAATGTAGCAGTAGCATTAAGGTACTTTTTCTCCTTTCTCTTTCTCCATTCTCCACTTGTAGGTGCTGGCTGTGTGGAACATTGGCTGGGATGGTGGGGGCGCGCAGGACAGAGGTGTAGTGTACATAAGGCATTAAAACATAAGAAATAGGAGCAGGAGTAGGCCATCCGGCCCCTCAAGCCTGCTCCGCCATTCAACAAGATCACGGCTGATCTTCTACCTCAACGTCATTTTCCTGCACTATCCCCATATCCCTTGATGCCTTTAATATCTAGAAATCTATCGATCTCTGTTTTGAATGTACTCAATGACTGAGCCTCCACAGCCCTCTGGGGTAGAGAATTCCAAAGATTCACCACCCTCTGAGTGAAGAAATTTCTCCTCATTTCAGTCCTAAACGGCCTACCCCTTTATTCTGATACTATAAC
This sequence comes from Heptranchias perlo, assembly GCF_035084215.1. NCBI lineage: Eukaryota > Metazoa > Chordata > Chondrichthyes > Hexanchiformes > Hexanchidae > Heptranchias > Heptranchias perlo. Next base: position 37,178,544 of record NC_090336.1, read on the forward strand.
CCCTGGTTCTAGGCTCCCCAGCCAGGGGAAACATCCTCCCTGCATCTACCCTGTCGAGCCCTGTAAGAATTTTGTATGTTTCAATGAGATCACCTCTCATTCTTCTAAACTCTAGAGAATACAGGCCTAGACGACAATCCCACCATCCCAAGAATCAGTCTGGTGAACCTTCGTTGCACTCCCTCTATGGCAAGTATATCCTTTCTTAGGTAAGGAGATCAAAATTGTACACAATACTCCAGGTGCGGTCTCACCAAGGCCCTGTATAATTGCAGTAAGACATCTTTACTCCTGTACTCAAATTCTCTTGTAATAAAGGCCAACATACCATTTGCCTTCCTAATTGCTTGCTGCACCTGCGTGTTAGCTTTCAGCGACTCATGTATAACGACACCCAGGTCCCTTTGAACATCAACATTTCCCAATCTCTCACCATTTAAAAAATACTCTGCATTTCTGTTTTTCCCACCGAAGTGGATAACTTCACATTTTTCCACATTATATTCCATCTGCCATGTTCTTGCCCACTCACTTAGCCTGTCTATATCCCCTTGAAGCCTATTTGCATCCTCCTCACAACTCACATTCCCACCTAGTTTTGTGTCATCAGCAAACTTGGAAATATTACATTTGGTCCCCTCATCCAAATCATTGATATAGATTGTGAATAGCTGGGGCCCAAGCACTGATCCCTACGGTATCCCACTAGTCACAGTCTGCCAACCTGAAAAAGATCCATTTATTCCTACTCTCTGTTTTCTGTCTGTTAACCAATTCTCAATCCATGCCAGTATATTACCCCCAATTCCATGTGCTCTAACTTTGTTCACCAACCTCCTGTGTGGGACCTTATTGAAAGCCTTCTGAAAATCCAAATACACCACATTCACTGGTTCCCCCTTATCTATTCTACTAGTTACATCCTCAAAGAACTCCAATAGGTTTGTCAAAAAAGATTTCCCTTTCATAAATCCATGTTGACTCTGTCAAATCCTATTATTATGTCCTATTATCAGATCCTTTATAATAGATTCTAGCATTTTCCCTACTACTGATGTCAGGCTAACAGGTCTGTAGTTCCCTGTTTTCTCTCTTCCCTCCTTCCTTAAATAGTGGGGTTACATTTGCCACCCTCCAATCTGCAGGAACCATTCCAGAATCTATAGAATTTTGGAAGATGACAACCAATGCATCCACTATCTCTATAGCCACCTCTTTCAAAACCCTGGGGTGTAGATCATCAAGTCCTTGGGATTTATCGACTTTCAGTCCCATTAATTTCTCTAGTTCTATTTTTTTACTCATATGAATTTCTTTCAGTTCCTCATTCTCGCCAGACCCTTGGTTCTCTAGTATTTCTGGGAGATTTTTTGTGTCTTCTTCCGTGAAGACAGACACAAAGGCTCCGATATTACCAGGGAGGCGGGATGGTAGCGGGGGGGGGGGGGCGACTGGGCATGTGGGTAACCCACCCAGTAAAATCTGTCCGTTCCCCACGCGATCGCGGGTAAATTGAAGGCACTTACCGTGGCTTCCCGTCGTCAACCTGTGCAGCGGACAGACTGCGCACCCGCATCACAGGCTGTCAGCTGGAGGAGCCCTATTTAAAGGGGCAGTCCTCCAATGGCTGCTCCTGCAGCAAGCAACCACACAGCATCATGGAGCAGCCCAGGGGAAAAGCTGCTCCCAGGTTTAATGATGCCTCACTTCAGGTCTTACTGGATGGGGTGAGGAGGAGGAAGGAGATCTTCTACCCGGCAGACGGGAGGAAGTGGCCTACCTCTGCCACCAAGAAGGCGTGGCTCGAGGTGGCAGAGCAGGTCAGCAGCAGCAGCAACGTCTCCCGCACCTGGAAGCGCTTCAATGACCTAACTAGGTCAGCTAAATTGAGTACACTTACTCATTTTCCTACGCTCCGTCTTCCACATCACCGCCCCCACTCCACAACTCCTTCTGCACTGCCAACGCTACTCTATCACATCACTCCTCACACACACTCAAACCTCATCCTCAACTTACCTGCACTTACTCACCTCCCCAGTACTCATCCAATCACTACCACTCAACCCCATCCTCATCCAATGTCATGGCTCTGTCTCATACTCACCCTCTGATGCATCTCTTTCACGAAAAGCCTCACCCAAACCAATGCATTCATCGGTTGGCCACATCACCACCCCCCACTCACGCCTCTCTACTTTCTCCCCTTATAGGAGAAGGGAGCCCAGAATGCACAGGAGAGGACGAAGACCGGAGGAGGGCCGCAACATCAGGTCGTCCTCACGGACACGGAGCAGGAGGCTCTTGAAATGAGCCGCACCCTCGAGTGCCTGTTTGTCGGGGACGCCGAGACTGCCACCCGACAAACGGCTGGTGACGGAACTTTAACATTCAGCACTCACAACAGCAAATGATGTTAACATGCCTTGCCATCGTCAGCACTTCAACATCTGTCATCATGCTTAATATTGCCTTCTGTTCTCTTACAGGGCCTTCAGTGACTGCTGTGACGGTGGAGGGCAATTCCTCAGAGGACCTGTCGGCCTCTGAGGGGGCACCGTCACATCTGAGCGAGCCATCCACCAGTGCAGATGCTCACACCTCGGTGGGTCCCCGTCCTCAGTTAGTTGGGGTTGCACATGGTGAGTCACCACACACGTGAGCACGAGCAGACACGGGTGGCAGGGGCAGCTGTGGAGAGTCCGCATCGGTGGCAGCACTCTTCTCCAGGCTCTGCTCAGCTGAACACAGATGCTGAACCCTGGGGGCCATCCTTTAAAAGGAGAATGATCGAGGGGCATCAGCACATTTGCGAGGTGCTGGAACAGGTGCCACGCACACTCTCCACAATCACGCAGAGGATGGAGGAGTCCAACTCCTGCATGAGTGGAATGGTGGTACAGGTACAGGAGGGGATCTCTGAGATACTGTCACAGGGACATGAGGGCATCTCTGAGATAGTGTCGTGGGTAAGTGCGGGAATGTCTGCGATGGAGGGAAGTCTAGCCTCCATCGAGCTTCAAGCACGGCTCACCAATGAGTCCATTGAGGCCCTGACAACATCCCTTCGGACTTGGTGAGCAACTTTCTGCCGCCTTAAACAGGCAGGCAGATACACTAGCACTGGCCTTCCAAGGCTTCACACAAGTCCTCCAAACTGTGGTCCAGAAGGGTGGTAGGAGTGATGTAGGCCTGGCCCAGGAGAGGGATGATGGCGAAAGGGGACATGGAAGTGGGGACGTCACTTAAAGCACTCCCATGTCTCACCCGTTGCCCCCCTCTCAACCAGTACCCGCAATGCTGCCTCCTTTCCAGATGGTCGAGTGTGCCCCTGCACAGGTGCAGACGGAGCAGTCTTTGGAGGGGCCCTCACGGGCACCGAAACCCAGAGGGCGTCGGCCCAAAGTATCTAATTGGTCAGGGCATGAACAAGAGCAACCTGCCTCTACCTCTGCTGCAGCCACAGGCGAAGCACCACGTAGGAGTAGTCGGAAGCGTAAGGCAAAGGTTTTGTGAGCACAAAGGCGATGCACAAGGGTGTTTGACGGTTTGTCATGTTTTTTAATTATATTTGATTTTTGTTAATGGCACATTAAATATTATTATTGTCACCACTACTGCCACGTCTTGGCCATTTTTGACTGACTTGTGTAATAAGTCCCTTTCATGAGGTTCACCATGAACACCCACACTTGATGCCATCCATTAGCTCACTCTGCAGTGGGTGTATGTGTAGTTGCACAACTATTTTGTGCAGGTGCCTGTGGCGCAGCACTGTGTTGTGGAGCTCCACGTGGTGGAGGTGGACGGCATGCCTGGCGAGGCTGGTGATGTTGCTCGTCCTCAGATGAAGTGATGAATGCAGCTATGGCACCCACCCCCCCCATTCTGACGTTATGAGTTTGAGGGGGTCCGCAAAGTAGGTAAATGTGTTTGCACAGCAGAGTTTAGCGTATAAATTAATAATTTTGAGTGGAAAGACAAAGGTGTTGCAGCCAAAACTTTGTCTGAAGTGACAGAGTGCCCTGCTGCAATAAATGAGGTATTCCCCCCAAACTGTCAAAAAATCCTTTGCATCTCCCACTGGCTGCTGGCTGAAACACGTCTGCTCCAACAGGGAGTGTTTCCCACAGCACGGAAAACACACTGAGGATCCTTCAAAATTGCACCCCTGCCAAAATCTCCACTCAATGAGGTCTGTCAAGTACCTCAACTAGCTAAATAAGTACCTAAATTATCATCCCGCCAGCTTTAATTGCCGGTGGGAGTCCCGCATGTGGGAGCTGTGCGCACACCCGAACGCATCATTGGGGACCCCAGAAGTGAGCGGGTTGGAGCCAGGCTCTGAACCCGCTCCGGGATTCTGCCATTTTCAGAGCCCCCCCTGCCCCCAACGCACCCGATCAGCCATCCGAAAATCGGCCCCAAAGTATTTGTTTAATTTCTCTGCCATTTCCTTATTCCCCTTTATAAATTCTCCTGTCTCTGTCTGTAAGGGACCCACATTTACCTTCGCCAGTCTTTTCCTTTTTACATACCTATAGAAGTTTTATAGTCCGTTTTCATGTTTCTCGCTAGTTTACTCTCATATTCTATTTTCCCTTTCTTTATCAATTTCTTGGACCTCTTTTGCTGAATTCTAAAATGCTCCCAATCCTCAGGCTTACTGCTTTTTCTGGCAACTTAATATGCCTCTTCCTTTGATTTAATTTCTCTTGTTAGCCACGGTTGGACCACTTTTCCTGTTGGGTTTTTGTGCCTTAAAGGAATATATATTCGTTGCAAATTATGTATTAATTCTTCAAATGTTAGCCATTGCCTGTCTACCGGCAGTTCTCAGGTGTTTCAAATTTCCCATCCCTGACCAAGGCAAAGGCAATCATCTCAACTAAGCTGGAACCCATGCTCCACATTTCACCTGGTTGTGTAGGATTTTTTGCCCAGGTATCCTCTGAACACTTTTATTTCTTTCTTTCACTCACCCTCAAAAGAATATTATTTGAAAGCAGAGTTGTCCCAATATCATTAGTGCAAATGAAAGGACTCTATTAAAACTGCAGAGCAAGAGTAAGAAAGGGTAAAAGCAGCTAAAGGAACTGTGATTCCTGCTTCTGTTCAGGGCAATAGGGAGTGATTTTACATCACTATTCATGCTTTCCTGATGCAAGCTGTGTTGAGCAGGGAGGTGCTGAGCAGAGGCATGTCTCAACACGGGTCAAACACTGAAGGACTGGTTAAGTCCTTGAAGCTTCTTGTAAGTAGGAAACACTGGAGATGCCTGGGAGCAGGTTGTGCATCACCTTCTTGCTCTTGAGGTGTTAAGCTGTGCAGATGAAGAAAAGGATAAAATTACAGAAAACTTACCCCAAAATACCCCATAAAAAGAAAATTTTAAAAACCCACAATCTGAAATCCACTGTCCTCAGTTTTGGGCATCGAACCTCAGCAAAGATATATTGGCCTTGGAAGGGATACAGTGCAGATTCACTCGAATTATACCAGGGCTTAAAGGATTAAATTATGAGGACAGGGTGCATAAAGTTGGCTTGTATTCCCTTGAGTTTAGAAGATTGAAGGGTGATCTAATCAAGGTGTTTTAAATGATAAAGGGATTCGATAGGGTAGATACAGAGAAAGTATTTGCTCTGGTTATGGAACCCAGAACAAGAGAGCATGATCTTAAAACTGGAGTTAGGTCATTTAGGAGTGGAAACACTTTTTCACACAAAGTGTAGTGGAAATCTGGAACTCGCTCCCCTAAAAGGCTGTGGATGTTGGACTGAATTTGATAGAATTTTGTTGGTTAATGGTATCAAGAGATATGGAACAAAAGCGGGTAGAATCATTGAATCATACAGCACAGGAGGCCATTCGGCCCATCATTCCTGTGTTGACTCTTTGAAAATTGGTAAATGGAGTTGAGGAACAGATAGCCATGATCAAATTGAATGGCAGAACTGGCTCAGGGGGCATTAATAGCCTCCTCCTGTTCCTATGTTCCCAATATGTAGCCAGCTTTACACTTTACTAGGAAAACAATCACCATTTTTTAGCAATTCAGGTTTTTCAGTTCAGGTGTTCAGTTCTTCAAAAATGGTCTGTTGAAACATTTTGACACTTGAAGAAAAATGTATCAAATTATATTGGTTAGTTTAGTTTGCTTTACCCTATGTGTACATTTTAGCAAATTTCAAGTTACGCTCACAGAACATCTGCAAAAAGTATGATCAATTTTTGATGTTACATGTTTTACATTGCAATTAAATAAATGTATGGAACCACAAAACACTCATTAATTCAATTATTCTCTTAAGTTTAAAGAGAAATCTTGTGTCTGGTGCTGACATTTGTTGCTGCAACCTGGTAATTACAAGGAGACAAAGTCTGTGAAGATGTTATAAGATGAAGCCTTCGGGCTGCAACTCCCACACCTGACTCCTCAGACATATTATGAATTACTGCATTGTCCTTTGCAAAAGTAATCTCTCCATAGCTTTTGACATTCGGGATTCAAATTATGCTGTATGATATTAGTGAAATTACACAATGTGATTTTAAATGGATTAAAATCCATGTTAAAATATTAGATTAAGGAATATCATATCCATTTCTCACAACATAATCTCAAGGCCTTAGAGTTTGATTCTGTCATTACTATTTGTGATTTTGTGATTCTTTGATGTGGTAATCAACTTGCCCCAGGCAAAAATATTAACTGTAATTTATATGCTCTTCCAGTATGCTTTTGTACCCAATTAACATGGAAGCAAAGAGGGGCAGGGGTGGGGAGAGAAGAGGATTGAAGAAAGGAAGAGTAAGGAAAATAGGCAAAAAACCAACAAAATTGAAATGGTATTCTTCTTACTGGACCTCCTCCCCACAACTACATGCTGAGATTGATAACTCAATCCATGGGGGAAACTGCAGGCTCAAACCCTATCCTTCCACTTGTCAGTGATGACCATTTATCTTATTTTCACTTTTGTTCTTTCCAACTTTGATGCAGTCCTGCACTACAGATCTTGGCCCTTCACTGAGGTTTCTCAATAAAAAAAATCTTACATCTAAAGAAACAGCATTAAATTTCCATACATAAAGTAATAACTAAGTTCTCTGATAAACAAAATCTGCCACTTTCACCAATTGTTTAATTCTTCGTTCAATCAATGGAAATCTTGGAAAAAAAGATTCTTCATAGAGCAATGCTCCATCTGAGGAATGTCCAAACCTCATCAATATACATTAGGTAGATTCTGCTTGCAGAGGACACCAGGAACCAACCAAACCCTTGATGTTTTGGGAGGCGAACACCGCCCTTCGCCTCCATTCAAACATTTAGTTTTTAAAAATATAATTTAAGAAAACTTCCTCCATTAATATTTGGAAAATATTAAATGTTTGCATCTCTGTAAAAATGTTTCCACTAAATTTATATTTATTTTCTCCAAAATACGACAATTTTATTCTGCATCAGACAGAAAATCAAAAATAAAATTAAAACAAAATGTAGCCTAATGGAATTATTGTTTGTGGATTCAGGTCACACAGAGAGTTCACAATATCAGAGGGATTAGAGGGAGTTGTCAAGTCAATCCAATGTACATCTCCACTGGGAGGGAAAGTAAGCCTAGGCCAGCCCGACATACATTCAATGGTTTGAGTGCAGCTCCAACAACACTCAAGAAGCTCGACACCATCCAAGATAAAGCAGCCTGCTTGATTGGCACCCCATCCACCACCCTAAACATTCACTCCCTTCACCACCGGCGCACTGTGGCTGCAGTGTGCACCATCCACAGGATGCACTGCAGCAACTCGCCAAGGCTTCTTCGACAGCACCTCCCAAACCCGCGACCTCTACCACCTAGAAGGACAAGAGCAGCAGGCGCATGGGAACAACACCACCTGCACGTTCCCCTCCAAGTCACACACCATCCCGACTTGGAAATATATCGCCGTTCCTTCATTGTCGCTGGGTCAAAATCCTGGAACTCCCTTCCTAACAGCACTGTGGGAGAACCGTCGCCACACGGACTGCAGCGGTTCAAGAAGGAGGCTCACCACCACCTTCTCAAGGGCAATTAGGGATGGGCAATAAATGCCGGCCTTGCCAGCGACGCCCACATCCCGTGAACGAATTTAAAAAAAAAATATTGATAGAGGTCTGAAAGCAGGTTGGGTGCCAGCCCTCTGTGAGAGAACTGTGCAAGTCGATGGAGAGGTGAGGGGTAAACAACCAATACATAAGAACATAAGAAATAGGAGCAGAAGTAGGCCAATCGGCCCCTTGAGCCTGCTCCGCCATTCAATAAGATCATGGCTGATCTGATCCTAACCTCAAATTTAAATTCATGTCCAATTTCCTGCCCGCTCCCCGTAACCCCTAATTCCCTTTACTTCTAGGAAACTGTCTATTTCTGTTTTAAATTTATTTCATGATGTAGCTTCCACAGCTTCCTGGGGCAGCAAATTCCACAGACCTACTACCCTCTGAGTGAAGAAGTTTCTCCTCATCTCAGTTTTGAAAGAGCAGCCCCTTATTCTACGATTATGCCCCCTAGTTCTAGTTTCACCCATCCTTGGGAACATCCTTACCGCATCCACCCGATCAAGCCCCTTCACAATCTTATATGTTTCAATAAGATCGCCTCTCATTCTTCTGAACTCCAATGAGTAGAGTCCCAATCTACTCAACCTCTCCTCATATGTCCGCCCCCTCATCCCCGGGATTAACCGAGTGAACCTTCTTTGTACTGCCTCGAGAGCAAGTATGTCTTTTCTTAAGTATGGACACCAAAACTGTATGCAGTATTCCAGGTGTGGTCTCACCAATACCTTATATAACTGCTGTAAACAATTTTACAACACCAAGTTATAGTCCAGCAATTTTATTTTAAATTCACAAGCTTTCGGAGGCTTCCTCCTTCCTCAGGTGAACGATGTGGAAATGAAATCCTCGAAATGAAATCGCATTTATAATTCACAGAACAATGCTTGGTGATTACAGACAGTTTTTTCAACTGCCCGTTGCCAACGGGCAGTTGAAAAAACTGTCTGTAATCACCAAGCATTGTTCTGTGAATTATAAATGCGATTTCATTTCGAGGATTTCATTTCCACATCGTTCACCTGAGGAAGGAGGAAGCCTCCGAAAGCTTGTGAATTTAAAATAAAATTGCTGGACTATAACTTGGTGTTGTAAAATTGTTTACAATTGTCAACCCAGTCCATCACCAGCATCTCCACATCATTATATAACTGCAGCAATACCTCCCTGTTTTTATATTCTATCCCCCGAGCAATAAAAGCCAACATTCCGTTGGCCTTCTTGATCACCTGTTGCACCTGCATACTAACTTTTTGATTTTCTTGCACTCGGACCCCCAGATCCCTTTGTACTGCAGTACTTTCCAGTTTCTTGCCATTAAGATAATAACTTGCTCTCTGATTTTTCCTGCCAAAGTGCATAACCTCACATTTTCCAATATTGTATTGCATCTGCCAAATCTCCGCCCACTCACCCAGCCTGTCTATATCCCCTTGTAGGTTTTTTATGTCCTCCTCACTCTCTACTTTCCCTCCCATCTTTGTATCATACCCATTCCTTTTCCTCACCACCTACACACATTTTTGTCAATTCTAACTTCAGCATCTCCCAATAGAAGTAGGAATTATCATTGGGAACCAGCACTCACTACCCTACTTATGGATGACCATACTTTTGAGTAGAATACACATGTGGGTGGGAGCTACAAGGCTCAATCAATTACAACAGTTCATCGGATATTATTAGAAGCTACAAGAAGTGTCCCACCACATTTGCATATAAGAAAGTTTTTTCATTATTTTTCAGTCAAAAATTATCTGAGCCCCAAATTTTTGGGGGTGGGGAAGTGGTAGGGTAGTGGAAGAGAAATGCATTTATTTACTTACAGCTGCAACTGGGAACAGAATTTGCAAAACAAACTAGCTCTTAAGTTTATGGGCTAGAAATTGGGCCATGTAGCACCTGTTGTTTCGAATGCACACGTCACGTTACCGGACGCCATCTTGGTGAAGGGTTTAGCACATGCGCAAATAACAAACACCATGTAAAGTAGGGAAAAAATGCGTTTGATCAGAGTGCAAGGCTGATTTAAAGTGATAGGCACCATTTTGACACTTAACACTCCATTCAACGCACTGTCTTAACCGCGACCATCGAAACGTGTCTCAGAGTGCCTGGAGGACCCCCCGCCAGCGCTATTTAAAGGGACCATGCAAGCTTTACATGTTAGTGGCTGGATTATTGCTTCTGGCTGCTGATGCATTTGTAACTGTTTTTGGAGGTCACCTATACTTGAACACTAGGATGAGGGGACATAGCCTAATATTTAGAGCCAGGACATGCAGGAGTGAAGTGAGGAAACGCTTCTACACGCAAAAGGTGGGAGAAGTTTGGATCGCTCTTCTGCAAATGGGAGTTAATGCTAGCTCACTTGTGAATTTTAAATCTGAGATTGATAGATTTCTGTGAACCAAGGGTATTAAGGGATATGGGGCTAAGATGGGTATATGGAGTTAGGTCACAAATCAACCATGATCTCATTGAATGGTGGAATAGGCTAGAGAGACTAAATGCCACTACCACTTGTTGCCTTCTGTTATGCGCTACCTTCTCCTGCAAGAAAGCGGGACATGTGTCTGGGTGATGTGCCTATCATGTTTTAATAACTGTCAGTGTGTGTGACCTGTGAGTTGTAGGTGTGCGGCTTGTAACAGTGGTAATGTACGAGAGTGAGAGGAAGCATCTGACTGGAAGAGTTGCGTACTGATGGAAAGAGTTTGTGGTATGTGGTTGATGGGGGATATAGTTGCTGGAGCAGTGGATGCGGCTGGTGGTGCAGTTGGTAGGAGACGCCACTTGACAGTTGACCTCACTCAACTTGACCACTCATGTCAAAGCATTGAACTACTTCCTGCACTACATCCATGTTCGTGGTGCTATGCACATGACATTGACTGCATCCCCTGCTGCCTCCCACTGCCTTTTCAGCATATGTCTGGAGGGTGTCTTGCCCCTCCCTCCCTGCCCCCCCACCCCCATGGATATAGGATGTCCCTCCTTCTGTCCATCTCTTGCACTAAGACTTCTAGTGCATTAGCAGAGAACCTTGGTGCATGCATTATCGCAGGCCTGGTATCAACTCGGACCGGCAGATTGGTAAGGTCTGGCATGCAGATTGGAGGATGTAGGATTTAGTGGTGTGCAACCTTTATTCAATGTTTTAAAATAACTCAACTTTGTAAACATAGGGACGGGACCTGCATCTGTGTTTTACGTGTGCGATGTCTGATCTCAGTTCAGGTTCTGTGCAGACAGCAGACTGTTAATTTTAACAAATTACAGGTACCGGCTACCTTTAAGAGATTTTGGCTGGCTGACAGCCTGCCTTTAAGAGATTCAGGCTCCCTATGTTAGTGGAAAGTGCGAATGTCATTGAATCCTCTTGTCAACACAGGATTTCAACGCTTGGCTGAGGTGAGTGCTGAGGCAGGACGAATGTCTTGTCCTGCCTGTGACGGAAGCACTGGGTGCAGTTTAGTCGCGGATCGCGGTACCCGCGCCTGGTTTGTGGCCGTATCCAATTTAACCCCCTCTATGTTTAAAAATAGAGAGGTCAGTGCATTTAACAATTTTTTGTAGGGTTTTGTTTTTCCTAACGTATCACAAACACCTTTACAACCAACTTGCAGGTTCCACAGCAGAATTTGTGGAGGTAGAAAACAGTTACAATGTTGCTCAGGTTGCAAAAGGCTATAGCTATTTTTAGTTTTATGAAAATGTAGCACACATGTGGTAACCACATGCTTGACTGGTTCCACTGTAGCTATTCACTCATAACACTAGCTCCAAAAACTATATAGTTTTGGTTGAGTCTTCGGATTTACATGTTTTTTTAGATTTTAATGTACAGCAATCTCAAATATGCTTTCCTATTCTGTAAACACATACAAAAAATTATAAGCAAATGTGAATCTGTACTTTGGCAGCCACTTAGCTTAACAATGAAGTAGAAGGCTGATCTGGTCAAACCTCAGAATGTATACTGATGTGCTTAAACAGGATAAGGTTATAATCAGTAAATTCAAAGGCTCAATGCAGGATGTATGATAAAAATGGTACAAGAAGAATACTAACAGTTTAAATAAAACTAGTGCAAAGTGAAATCAATAAATTAATCAAAAGATAAGCTCTGTGCCTGATGTAATTTAATTTCCCATTATTGTGCCGCTTTGTTCTTCTGGCCTGCGAATTCTACTACAATTTGATGAGACCTCAGCAGGGTAAAATAATTCCACTGTGTTGTATACCTTCAAATATATAAACACTTGAACACCCTTTCATCAGACATATCTGTTCACCACAAAGAAATAAGTATGGGGTCTTGGCTCCTCTGTGTTTGTTGGAATAGCCTCTCCCTCTGCCAGGAGGTATCCCAGACCTGTTTGTTCTTTAGATTCTACTTGGAGAGTAATAGGTTCAGAAGGAAAAGATTACTCAGGGTTCTTGACCTAGATCTGATGGAACGATCATTCGCCTTACAAATTTAAGTCAGCACATCTACAACCTAACCCCAAAATTGCAAGCCCGAGCATTCCTATTGGAGGTTCATGCTCATGGGACCACTGCACTGCGAAAATTTACTTGAAATCAGAACTTCACAGACATCAGACTCTGATAACTGTTTTAAGAGAATAAGTTGAAATCCGTGTTTAGAATCGGATTTTAGCTTCTTCCTCCTCAAACTTCCACACCCCTTCACAAAACAAAGCTTTTTAGTCTTGTGTTGATCTACTTTATCCTGTGTTCCGATAGGACCTGAACTCCTGGTGGATGGAGATGGAGGGAAAGAGCCATGATATTTTGGAGAAACAGTAGCAGACTTTATTGACTTCTGAAATAACTCCATTTTGCATTGTATTTGCTACAGGAATATGATGGGGGTGAAACTGGACATGGGCGGGGACGCAAAACAGACAGAATCGCATTTGCCAAGCTGATATTCAGTATTCTATTGAAAGTCATTGGAATTGAATATTGGGCGGAACATATAATAGGCGACCGATGTGATACCTACCGCCTGTTTTATGTCCCAGCCCATGTCTAATTTTATCCCCAGTGGCTTTTACCACCAAGAGTGCACTTTGGATTCTAAAAGAGCAATTAAAAAAAAACCTCAATAATAATAGCCCCAATTTTAACTTGGGGTGCATTTGGGGCAGGCAAGCAGGGTGCAGGTTGGCCAGGAAGCCCTTGTAGACAGTTGAATGTGAGGACTGGAGCATTTCAACTCCCAGGCCACATTTGCATTGTTCTGAACTGTCTCCCGCTTGAAGTCGGCAGGCATTAAGTCAAGGCCGGTGGGCAGAAGCAGGAATTCGTGTAGGAGCCAGACACCGCTGGAGACCCAGGGGAATGGTCCCCATCATAAAATTAGTGCTAGGGAGGCGGGTGATTTCCAAACAGATGCCGGTGCTGGGAGGGAGAGGGGAGGTCGGGGCTGGGGAAACCCAAGGATTCTTTGAGACGTCTGGATGAGCACTCCTAGCTCACAGGAATGCTCAAATACATTGTAAAAAAAAAACTTCAGCCTCCTTTAGCTACTCTGCTGCCTCCCTTCAGGTTTCTCTGGCGCTGTGTGGGCCTCCCGATTCTTCTCGTTAAAGTTGCATTGCTGATGATGTCATTATCTGCGACTTTTAAATGTTAAGTAGGCTCCTGCCTGCCTGGGGAGGGCTGCCCTCCCGGACAATGTTTTGCCGGGAACATGTCTGGAATGCGGTGCAAACCACTGACTGCCATTTTAACTACCTGCCTATCCCGTTCGTGCTGAGTTAAAATCTTACTTACAGGAGCAGCACAATGCAATAGGTGCTAACGACAGTAGAAAGATATTACATTGCTATGTTGGGGTGCCTATTTAGCCCATAGAAAGGGGAAGTCATATGGATCTGCTCAAAAACGAAACTTAAAAAGGGACAGCCACATTCTTGCAATTCCCCTGTTAAAATGCTCAAATTAGGCCAATAGCACATGGATAATGAATGAAGGAGACCTTTCAAATTTAATTTTTGATAGGATTCTCCTACCCATTTTAATGAATTGTAGAACTTAAAAGAAACCTATTGTGGATACATTATGAAAGCGATTCAGATTTTAGTCCTGTTTATTGATAGTATTTGATGGATGACTTTCCTCACAACTGTTTTCAGCTGTCTGTTCCTGTAGGTAATGTAGCTGTCATGTTGTTCATGTGATGCTATCTCAGTAAGTTCAGAAATAGATTTAAGATATCAATAAAAATATAATTTCAATTTTTCCCGCATTACAGCAAATGGTACTAGAACTACACCCTGAAATCCTTAATAGCCTTTCCTTCCATTACTAGAATTTTAATTTATGTAATTGTGCACTGGGAACCAATGAATTATAAATGGAGTCGTTCTTCCTTTTCAGAAAAATTGATCTACCTAAATTTCTGTGATCAATGGAATAATAATTTATTATGCATATTTACTGTATCCTCAACACAATAGGGTTTGTTTATGGATAAGAAAAAATACTGAACCTATTTGGGCCAAATGGCCTATTTCTGTGCTGTACGTTCTATATAATTCTATGTAATTCTATCTACTTTGAACACATATGCAATTGTCGAGATTAAGCAGCACTCCCCCTTCAGCGTAATTAGCATCTCACATAGCTACTGCAGCTTCTCTAAAGCTATACTTACTCATCAAGTGAAAAACCTGAAATTAAATTCAAAGCAGTTCACTAACTAAAAGGGGTTATCCAAAACAACAATTATTTTTAGAGGAAGCAATGTCCTCGATAAAAGGTGTACCTTGTTTATGCTTCTACCTGAAGACAGAATGAGTGTCCAAGCATTGAGAAGCACTACCTCTTGTTTGTGAAATCAGCTTATATATATTACAGCTGAGGGGGAGGCGGGGGCACAAATAAAAATGGCTGCCACCTGTCTTATTATGGTGTTAGTACTAACCTCAACTCTGTTCTCCCCTTACCATAGTAACGATCTACAGGTACATAGAAGGAAAAACTCAAAAACTTACATAACAGTGGTTAGAATATGGAACTTGCTACTACATGGAGTAGTTGAGGTGAATAGCATAGATGCCTTTAACAGGAAGCTAGATAAGTACATGAGGGAGAAATTAATAGAATGATATGCAGATAGAGTTAGATGAAGTAGGGTGGGAGGAGGCTCGTGTGGAGCATAAATATCGGCATAGGGTTGGGTCGAATGGCCTGTTCCTGTGCTGTAAATGCTATGTAAAAAAAAGCTGCTCCAGTCAGACCAAGTATGCAAATAGAAGAGTATGCAACATGGAGAAATTTTACTAGAAGCAGCAGGAACATCATGAAAATTAATTGCCTGCGAGATCAGAGTATTAAGCACCACAGTGGAAATTCTGAGGAACAACTGACATGGGAAACATTAGGAGGACCCAGAGGGGGTTTCAATAAAAAAAACTTTCATTTGGACTGCTGCGTTGTCCAATAATCTTAAGGGTTCAAATTATATCAGTACGTAATATCTGTGCCAAAGTCGGCCACCTGAAATTTCAATGCAATTTTAGTTTTGCAGTGTTAAAGGTAACAAAAGATGATTTTCCTTCCTAAATAGGAAAGAATGTAAGAAGTTAAGGGCATTTGGCCTTAGAGTTCAGCCTTCCAGTGCCCTAAGACTCTCATTATAGCATCCAGCTGTGTTCTGAATGTCCCACAGAACCATTGAAGTTTACAGCATACAAGGAGGCCATTCGGCTCATCATGTCTGTGCCGGCCCTCTGCTAGAGCACTCCAAAACTAATCCCTCTGCCCTGCTCTCTCCCCATAGTCCTGTATCTTCCTCTGCTTTCCCTTAATGATGCAATGATTTCTACCTCAAATACTCCCAATGGAAAAACCTTCCATGCTCCAAAAACCCTCCATGCAAAGAAATTTCTCCTAATCTCTCTCTTCACGCTCAGTGATTATTTTAAATTGATGAAAAGATTGGATAAGCTGGGGTTGTTTTCTTTGGAACAAAGGAGACTAAGGGGAGGTTTAATTGAGGTATATAAAATTATGACGGGACCAGATAGAATGGATAGGGAGGACCTATTTCCCTTGGCAGAGGGGTCAGTGACCAGGGGGCATAGATTTAAAATAATTGGTAGAAGGATTAGACAGGAGCTGAGGAGAAATCTTTTCACCCAGAGGGTGGTGGTGATCTGGAACTCACTGCCTGAAAGGGTGGTAGAGGCAGAAACCCTCAACTCATTTAAAAAGTACGTGGATGTGCATTTGAAGTGCCGTAACCTACAGAGCCACGGAACAAGTGCTGGAAAGTGGGATTAAGCTGGATAGCTCTTTTTCGGCCAGCACGGACTCGATGGGCGAAATGGGCCTCCTTCTGTGCAGTAATTTTCTATGATTCTATGACCCTTTATTACTGACTCCCTAGCTGGAAGAATTAGTCCTTCCCTATTTACTTTTCAAACCCTTCACAATTTTCAAAACCTCTGTTAAATAACCTGTTATCCTTCTTTGCTCTTGTAGGAATAGTCCTAATATCTCAAGTCTTACCTCACAATTATAGTTTCCTATCTCTAACAACACCCTAATGAATCTAGATTGTATGCTCTTGATAGCTTTAATGTCCTTTTTATAATGGATCACCCAAAACTGCACACAGTATTCTAACTGGCCGAACAAATGTTTTGTACAGATTTGTCATTCATTCTTTATTCTTACACTCTATCCCCCTATTTATATAACCCAAGACACTATGAACCATTTTATAGTTTTATCTACTTGCACTTTCAAGAAATAACATATTTGAACTGCAAGATATTTTCGCTCATCTATATCCTTCAACGTCTTTCCATTAAGTGCATATTCTCATTCTTTGTTTTTCCAACCGATGTAATACATTATACTTATCAACATTAAACTGCATCTGCCACCTGTAAGCCCAGTCTGCTGGCCTGTCTCTCTTTCTGAAGCCTTTTATAGTCCTCCTTCCTGTTCATAAAGACCCCTAATTTTTATGTCGTCAGCAAATTTTGAATTTGTGTTCCCTATACCCAAGTCCAAATCATCTCTATAGACTGAGAACGAAGATGGATCCAATGTGACCCCAGGAGTACACCACCTCCAACCATTCTCCAATCCAAGCAAAATTCATTTACTCTAAACTCTTTGTTTGCTTTCATTTCAATACATTCATGGGATGTGGGCATCACTGGCAAGGCCAGCATTTATTGCCCATCCCTAATTGCCCTTGAGAAGGTGGCGGTGAGCTGCTTTCTTGAACTGCTGCAGTCCGTGTGGTGTAGGTACACCACTATGGTGCTACGATCGCCACATAGCAATGGTAGCGCTACAAAGCGAGGGTCTGGGTAATTGAGACTGGGGTGAAAATTCCACACATTGCAGTTAACAAAGCAGAGCGCTTGTTTCAAATAGATTTTGGCTTGTAGTGAAATCAAACACACAATTGGGGAGTCAACCAATCAGAACCCCTCCTTCCGGAGTTTTCTTTCATCCAGCATGGAATCAGAAGATCACATTGACAATGACATCTCTAGCCGTTAGGGGAATGTTAAGCCAACTCTGGTAAATCTTGGTAAAATTGTGTGATGAGCTCTCACCTGAATAGGGTGTATGTACTTGAAAGCCCCTGACTGATTCTTTGCCATTTTGGGGAATGATATGAATCAGAGTCACTGTCAATTTTTTAATCTAATTGTTCAATTTCTAGAGCTAGAAAAATGCCCTACAGCATTATCTTGGAAGGAAAGCCATTCTTTTGCCTCCAAAAATGCTAAAAATCCAAGGGCGGCCAGGAGATTTACCCATGGTTTCCCCACCAGGGCTCTGCCTCGGACACTGGGTGAGCCCATGACCCCCAACAAGTTTTGGGAAGGCTATCTCATAGATTTCAATACTTAAAGGTTGACAACTCTGGAGAATGGCAATTAAATGTAAATTCAAGCCTTCAATGAAGGATAAATAAGAGCTGTCCAATTTAAAAAAAAATTCATTCATGGGATGTGGGCGTCACTGGCAAGGGCAGCATTTACTGACCATCCCTAATTGCCCATGAGAAGGTGGTGGTGAGCCACCTTCTTGAACCGCTGCAGTCCGTGTGGTGAAGGTACTCCCACAGTGCTGTTAGGTAGGGAGTTCCAGCATTTTGACCCAGTGATGATGAAGGAACGGCGATATATTTCCAAGTCGGGATGGTGTGTGACTTGGAGGGGAATGTGCAGGTGGAGGTGTTCCCATGTGCCTGTTGCCTTGTCCATCTAGGTGGTAGAGGTCGCGGGTTTAGGAGGTGCTGTCGAAGAAGCCTTGGCGATTTGCTGCAGTGCATCTTGTAGATGGTACACACTGCAGCCAATGGTGCGCTGGTGGTGTAGGAAGTGAATGTTTAAAGTGGTGGATGGAGTGCCAATCAAACGGGCTGCTTTGTCCTGGATGGTGTCGAGCTTCTTGAGTGTTGTTGGAGCTGCACTCATCCAGGCAAGTGGAGAGTATTCCATCACACTCCTGACTTGTGCCTAGTAGATGGTGGAAACTCTTTGGGGAGTCAGGAGGTGAGTCACTCGTCGCAGAATACCCAGCCTCTGACCTGCTCTTGTAGCCACAGTATTTACGTGGCTGGTCCAGTTAAGTTTCTGGTCAATGGTGACCCCCAGGATGTTGATGGTGGGGGATTCAGTGATGGTAATGCCGTTGAATGTCAAGGGGAGGCGGTTAGGCTCTCTGTTGTTGGAGATGGTCATTGCCTGGCACTTGTGTGGTGCGAATGTTACTTGCCGCTTATCAGCCCAAGCCAGGATGTTGTCCAGGTCTTGCTGCATGCAGGCATGGACTGCTTCGCTATCTGAAGAGTTGTGAATGGAACTGAACACCGTGCAATCATCAGCAAACATCCCCAATTCTGACTTTATGATGGAGGGAAGGTCATTGATGAAGCTGAAGGTGGTTGGGCCTAGGACACTGCCCTGAGGAACTCCTGCAGCGAGTTGTTTGTTATTCTGTTTGTTAACCAATTTTCTTTCCATGCTGCTTTTATATCATCTGTCCGAATTTCACTAACAAGCCTCTTGTGAAACATCTTACTGAATTCCTTCTGAAAATCTATATAAATTACATATACTGTATTCCTTTTATCTATCCAATCGGTTACTTCTTTAAAAAACTCTATTAAATTTGTCAAACACAAAAATATTGCCTTTCACAAATCGATGCTGGCATTGAAAGCCTTAATATTATCACATGCATCCCTTTTACATTTCAATTCAGTACAACCTTTATATTTATTCACAGAACGCGACTCTTTTTGAAGATTTTTCACTGCTGATCTGACAAACTAATTGCTAAATTTTCTGGCCTGTTACTTTGGACCATATCCCTTCTTACCTTGCTGAACTATGCCTTCTACCAGTCCAGTACCCTTATCTTTGACTGTTCATTATCTTTTTCTATTCCTACGTTGAACTTAAGTATGTTGTCGTTGCACTTTCCCAATAGATCTTCTCCTTTTACGCCAGTCCCAAATGGTTTTATCTCTACTACCCTGCCAGGTAGATTATTTCAAACATTCATCGTTGCTTGAATGAAGAAGTTCCTCCAGACATTGATCTGTTTTAAATCTACTTTTTACTAATTTAAATTTAGATTTATTTCTTCCAGTGCTAACTCCTATACAGGACATCTTCCTTTACTTTTGAGGAGAGACTGAACTGACCTGTGAAATTATCCTCTGCGACTGAGTGGGTCGGTGGCGGGTGGGAGATTAAAATAACAGCTTTTCGGAGCAAGAGGGCATCCCGGCTCCAACTCACCCACTTCTGGGTTTAACCCAGGCAGGTTTGCCTGCGTGTGGACAGCAGACACCAGGAAGTCCTGCCCCACTTAAAGCCGGCGGGCCCTTACTTAAAAGGGCAATGTACCTCATTGAAATACTTGTTTTGTGTTCTGGAAAATTAAAATGAATTTAACCGTACCTATTCGGGTTTCCCATCGTTTCCGATTCACGTCAGGTGAAAGCAGGCTGGAAGGACCGGATCCATGAGGTGAGTGCCTTTATTGCACTGTTTGTGGGCCCGGAGGAGCAGGAGTGCTTCATCCAGGCCCAACAAGCTCACCAGGCTGACAGGAACCCCGCGACAGGCCACTGCACCCCCTCACCCAATGGGGTCCCCCCCATGGTGGACCCCCACCTACCTACGACTCTTTACCCGACCGACAACGACCTTCGATCTCCTAGTCTCAGCCCATCCGATCTCCTCCCCAGCCCTCCGGTCTTTTCCTGGCCCACCTATCTTCTTCCTGACCCCCCTGATCTTCTTCCTGGCCCCCCTAATCTCCTCCCCAGCTCATCCGATCTTCTCCCCAGACCATGGTCCCTCCCTCCCTCCCTCCGATCACTGGCTGCGGCCTGCTACTGCAGGCCTTCCTGTTCTACAACCTGTCAATCAGGCTGGATGCCGGGCGCGAAGCCCGGAATTATTATTTAATGGCAATCGCGACCCGCCAACTTACCTTCCGGATCTTGCCCCCCTCTCCCTTCCCGGCTTGAAGTGAAAATTCTGCCCAAGGAGCATTGCACAGATCTACATTGCTCCCTCTAGTGGTTATGAACAGATGCACAGAGGTATTTATTATTCTCGTAAACATGTAAAATAGTAAACATTTTCTTGTGCCCATATGAACTCTGCATTCGATTATTTTCCAATGACGTAAGTCTTGTAATACCAGGTCAATGAA
Source organism: Heptranchias perlo (assembly GCF_035084215.1). Lineage (NCBI taxonomy): Eukaryota > Metazoa > Chordata > Chondrichthyes > Hexanchiformes > Hexanchidae > Heptranchias > Heptranchias perlo. The sequence continues at coordinate 37,199,374 of NC_090336.1, forward strand.
ACTATCCTTTTAGTTCCTTAAAGAACCATAGAAAGTACTTTAATGAAAAAAAGACTGTGCAGCCAGGATCTGGACATCAAATAACTAGTGCTCTTCATTTCTTGTATGCAGCTCCTTTAATTATATTCAAATTAATTTCTTTAAAGAACTTCAATATGTAGCAGCGATCATCTTACTTTTGTGCAGTTTCATGATGGTGTACGCCATAGCAGCAAGGACCTTTTCCCCTTCCAGAATGTAGATATCCCATAACCGCAGCGTGAGTGTAAATGGTGTCTGTTTAACAATTAAAAAAAAGTCATAGCAACATTTCCAGGAATATTACTGTTCTTTTTAAAAAAATACTTGAGTTCTGTTGTGATACAGAATCACTCAGCGAGCAGTTGAACATCTCCTTTATAATCACCAGGGAGAGATCACCACTATTTATAAGACAGGTTCACGTCTGTAATGATTGGCTGGCTGTAGGTAGACATTCAGAGCAGCGTGTATTTTATGTAGTTTGATACACTGTCACATCTAATCTTAAAACTTGAATTGGTCTGTTGTGATCTTTCACGATCAACCTGCTGTCCTATTTACATAAACCTTAGCAAATCTGCAAAATGAGCTTCTCCAAAGTTTTCTATTTGTTGAATTTTGTTGTAGTACACTGTTCACAAAGAGTGATTTATGGAAATTATACTTTGCTATGCATGTGTTAACAAGGAATAAAAGGAATATATTATCATTACCATTAATTTGGGGATGTAACATTATATAAAGCTCTGCAGATCTGGAAGTCAATAAATTGTAATAACTGGAACTACAGTATGCATGGATTCCTGTTAATTATCCATTAGCAATGTAAATAACAAACAGCATCAACAGTAACTAGATTTCTGACAACATGACCTTAACATACAAGGTCTTAGATACCATTAAAATGTCATCCCCAAGAGGGGTGGTTCCATCTATAAATTTCTTTCCTAGATTAGATAGAAAGGATTTTAAGTGACTTGGAAATAGAGGCTCAAAACAAAAGAGTCACTGCTGGGTGCGACTGATGACCACAAGGAAGAACCCTTGTTCAGCTTTGCTATAAAAAGGACTGGATGAATTGCTTTCAATTAATGAGACCATCAGTTCACATCTACACTTTCGACAGTAACAGTCAAAATATGTGCACCAGAAGGGACACAGTAGTGTAATACAGCAGTAACATAGTAATGTTTTGGGCAGAAGAAAACCATTCGGTCATCTAGCCTACATTTCCAAACCACCCATCAGGCATCCTATTGTGATGCCAGAATCAATAACCCTAAGTCTTAATTATTGATAGCAATTCATCCAGTCCTTTTTTAAAAACCTGTCATGGTTTTCTGTTCCACCACCCATTCTGATATTTTGTTGTACAATTCTAACACCCTCTTCCTAAAAAATGTTGTTTAAATTTCTAATTTTCTTTCACAGCCTTAACTTTAAACTGTGTCCCCTAGACCTTGAATCCAGTGTCTGACAGAAGAGCTTTCCGGGATCTAATTTCTTCATACCCGTAAAAATTTGTAGAAGATCTCTATTAAGTTCCCTTTCATCCTCCTATCCTCAAGAGAATAAAGTATTATGGTATCCAATCTTTTCTCGACCCTCTAAATGCAGGAATCAGCTTTCCAACACCCCTCTGAATTCCCTCTGATGATTCTATAGCCTTTCTGTATACAGAGAGAAAAGCTGCAACTACAATCTCATCTCATTTCACTTTATTTGCTTTCTTGGCCACCTGTGAATACGGATCTGATAGTTTTAACAACCTATCCATTAAAACCCCTAGGTCTCATTCTTGCTCTGTTATCTCAAGCATTGTTACCATTTAATATATATTTCACATCCTTAAATCTTTTACCTAATCTAATGACGTTACACTTGCTTATGTCGAACTCCTTCTGCCACCTGGCTGCCCATTGACTTAGCCTATCTAACTCCCTTTGGATTATTACACATTGGTCAGCATCATTGGCTACAGCTCTCAATTTGGTGCAATCTGCAAACTTAAACATCTTAGGCAATATTCTGTTCTCCAACTTATAACACTGACCCATGTCGAACTCCACCATAAATCAGTTTCTACCCTGTTGCCTCCTCACGTCACACATCAATCCAGCCTGCTACTTTGCCATCTATCCCAGAGGCATGCACTTGGGAATTAGTCTATATATTGGACAGTCTCAAATGCTCTTCTGAAATCCATGTAAATAATTTCTATTGACTTACCCTTACCCCAGATCTGTAACCTCCTCAAATAATGCAATAAATTGGTCAAACATGACCTGACTTTATGAATCTTGCTGGACCTCCCTAATCGGCGCTTGTCCTTCCAGATGACCCCTTATGCTTTCCCTCACCAAATTCTTAAACACATTCCCCGCAGTTGAAATCGCACAGGTCTGTAGTTTAAGGGTTCATCTCCTGCTCCTTTTTTAAAGGTGGGGGTCACATTCAATACTTCAAAATCCATTGGGATTTTAGCCCACTCCAATGTGCTTTGAAAAGGAATCAATGAGAGGAATTGCAATTTATTCAGCCAACTCTGCCAGGACCCATGAAGGGAAACTCAGATCCCAGAGCTTCGTTTACCCTAAACTTCCTTAACTTATCTAATGTCCTTTCCCTTGTGATGATAAGTGTTTCTAATACGCTCTCTCTCCCTTACATTGCTTCCTCAATTGAGGCTTCGCTCCCCTCTTTTACATCAAAGATTTACTTACTCTTTCTATGAAACACTGTAGGAACCATTTGGTGGTGTATATTCCTGTAGACATTTGCTCTTTGTCCTGTAATACAAATTCACAAACATTATTTAGAAAACTAGTAGATCTCCCATGGTGTTACTTGTTGGTAATCTGGGGCCTTGGGCATAATTTCTAATGTTTACTAAGGTCCTGCACTAAGTTCCCGAATGTACATTTATCCCCTTGCCGTTACTTGTTTATTGAACTCCCACCGATTCTGCTTGAATTGGGGGCTCAACATTTACTCCATTATTGAGTTTTATTCCTTGTGTTATTGGTCCCCACGCCAGTAACTGGCGGGGTTTCTGTTGGGTTTTGGTTTTGCAATTTGATTGGTTGTTGTTGGACCAATCAGAAAGCACAAACAATCTCTACTTCTACCGACAGAAAGCTTTATATTTTAGAGTTAATGGGAAAATACAAATAGCACTAACATTTGAAATGGCCTTTTGCAATCTTTAAAACAAAAACATAATTCTGGAGAAGGGCATGCATAGATCCATAATGGTACAATGCCACTCATTGATAAATGTAGCATATGTCATAAACCACTTTAAAAAGTGTCTATTGTGAAAGGTGTTATTTCAATTATTGAACTTGAGTTATCTAACTAAACACATGGAGTCAAGTGTGATTTTTCTTGTTAAAAAAGGGAGATTTTGAATTGGAATTAAGTAACAGCTATTATACATGCATACGAAACAAATCAACTTGCAATAAGACATTAAGGGCACAGTAGCCAGTGGTTATGGTACCAGTAACCCAGAGATTGTGAGTTCAATACCACCATGGCAAATTGTAAAATTGAATTCAATAAAATTGGTTAATTTGTGGAAAATAACCATGAATGCTACTGGACTGTTGTAAAAATCAAACTGGTTCACTAATATCCTTCAGGGAATGGAACCGGTCACTCCTACCTAGTCTAGGCTACATGTGACTCCAGTCCCACATTATCTGGTTGACTCTTGACAGGGAAACTGGGGATAGGCAATAAATACTACCTTGCCAGTGTTGGCCACATCCCAAGAACACATTTTTTTAAATTGCTGATTTAACATTGAAATATCATCTATTCTTATCTGGGGCTCAAGGAGTTGCACAGTTTTTCTGATCCTATGAGATAAACATAAATGCCTGGATCTCAATGAGTTGCCAATATGTTCTACCCACAGAATCAAGCCAAAAGTCTATTTTTACTCTATCCCTTCCAGCTGACTTGTGATTTATCCTGTGTTATCAAGTTTCAGATTAGCAACCAAGTACTCTCATGTATATGTTTACAAACTATCCTTTACAATTTGGCACTCTACAGTATAGTGAAGTACAGTTGGAAGCCATCTTCTTTTCTAATATTACAAATATAAAAAAAATAAAATGTAAATTGCGTAAATACCATTTGCCAATTATTACAGTCAATATATTTTCTTAATGCTAGCCTTTTCATCTCAGATTCATAGTAATGCCAGTTTGGAACTCAGCAAAACAAGTTTATCAGAAATAATATATAATCTACAAAATACTCTCTCCTTTACCAATCCCAAGCCAGTCTGCCATATAATTTTCAAATTGCGGACTTTTGCTGGTGTTTAAGTGTATTTTGTAGATGAACTCAAACCAGGTCAGTTTTAGACTTTGCTCTAGGTTTGTTTGACAGTCTCAAAAAATTGAAAAGAATCATATTATTACAGAAGAAAAAGAAACAAAGAGGGTTATATACCCCCGAAACCGAGCGCGGGGATCGCGGAGCACGATTAACCTGCGCCCGGTCGTTGCGATGCAGGCAGCACATAACATACGTGCTGCCTGGTGATTCACCTGATTGCTGCGTTCAGCCAGCACTACCTGAACTGTTGAGTGGCTGCTCATCAGTAGGAAGCCCAGATATCACGAGTGGCTAGCACCACTTAAAGGCAGCCTGTACCTCTTAAAGGGGAGGTGCAGCGTGGCTGCAGGAAGTGGTGGAAGTCAATTGGGAAGTGAATCTGTGCTGTAATGTAGTGCAGCATGGTGATGATGGGACCTCTGGAATTTGTGGGACTCTGATATTTGCAAAATGTAAGATATGGTTGCGCACGGAGTCTGAACGGAGATCAGCCATTGCACACGTAAAGCACAGATGCTGGTCCCGTCCCTATGTTCACAATCTGTTGAGTTATGTTAAAACATTGAATAAAGGTTGCGCACTACTAAATCCCATATCCTCCAATCTGCATGTCAGACCCCATCAATCTGCCGATCTGAGTTCGTACCGGACCTGCGAGAGAGTGTGCACCAAGGTTCACTGATGATGCACTAGTGGCCTTGGTGCAAGAGGTGGACAGAAGGAGGGGCATCCCATATCCGCAGGGGGGTCAAAAGGATCTCCAGACATATGCTCAAGAGGCAGTGGGAGACACTAGGGGATGAAGTCAATGCCAGACGCATAGCACCACGAACGTGGATGCAGTGCAGGAAGAAGTTCAATGCTTTGATGAGTGGTCAAGATGAGTCAGGTCAACTGTCAAGTGGCATCACTTACCTACTGCACCACTAGCCGCATTCACTGCTCCATGCACTACACCTCCCAATGAACAAACTCTTTCAATCAGTACTCAACGCTTCCAATCAGATGCTTCCTCTCACCCTCATATATTACCACTGTTCCAAGCCGCACACCCACAACTCACAGGTCACACACACTGGCAGCTATTCAACCATGACAGCCACAACACCCAAACATCTTGCAGACAATCACCGACATACGTCCCACTTTCTTGCAGAAGAAGGTGACGTATAACAGGATGCAGCAAGTGGCAGTGGCTTCATGGAACATGAACCTGCTGTCCTCTCTCAGGATGACAGCATTCCTGTCCCAGTGCCCTTGCTGTTGCCTGTCAGCTAGCCAGCCCACTCCCTGTAGAGTGTTGAAACTTTATTATAGGAACATAGGAAAATAGGAACAGGAGTAGGCCATTTAGCCCCTTGAGCCTGTTCTGCCATTCAACGAGGTCATGGTTGACCTGTGAGCTAACTCCATAGCCCCATGTCCCTTAATACTTTTGGTTATCAAAAATCTATCAATCTCACATTTAAAATTAACAATTGAGGTAGTATCAACTACCATTTGCGGAAGAGCGTTCCAAACTTCTACTGCCCTTTGCGTGTAGAAGTGTTTCCTATCTTCACTCCTGCAAGTCATGGCTTTAATTTTTAGGCTATGTCCCCTAGTCCTGGTATTCAAGTATAGAAGCCCTCCAAATATAGGTACAAATGCATCAGCAGCCAGAAGCAGTAATTCAGCAACTAACCTGTAACTCCTGCATGATCCCATTAAATAGAGCTAGTGGGAGGGTCTTTCATGCTGTTTAATAACTGTTCAGCTGTGCGAGACTAAGACAGTCCGTTGCACACTGATCTACTGCATATTCTCCCTACTTTACATGGTGCCGGTGTTCATTACCTGTGCGTGTGCAAATGCCTTTACCAATATGGCGTCCAGTGCACGTCAGGCTAGAAGTGTCCGCGAGCATTCCAGACGCCATTTTGGGTCCTTAGGAGGCCGCATGGCGCCTACACACCGGGCGCTATGGGGCCCAATTTACAGCCCAAAGAATTTCATGCAAAAGGGCATAAATTTGAAATAATTTCTTACATGGCAATAATACACCTGGCCATCAAATGAAAGCCAAAATCCAGGGGAGGATTTTGAGGCCACCTGCCCGGCAGCAATGGGGTGATAGCACCAAAGAATGGTGGATAATGACTTACTGCCCCATTCCCACCCTCGGTTTGGCCATCCCTATCTTCCCCAAAGTCCACTGCTGGGTGGCCGGAGCGCCTGTCTGAGTCAGGCGGTAGCCCTTTTTACATACATAGGACCCTGACTGCCATTCCAGGACAGTACTGGGTGGAACATGCGCAGCCCACGCTCCGCCCAGTATCAGCTGGCAGTCCAGCGGAACAGGAGCTCAGAAGGTAAATTTTAATTTATTTTTGTGGGGCTGGGAGGATCAGGGCCTCTCAGCCCCTCCCAGATCTACCTTTACCTGGGCCCGGACCACCGGCTGGGCCGCCCGATATCGCAGCGGCCCCGAAGCCAGCGGACTGCCCTGGGGCATTCGTTTTCTGCCTGCAGCCCGCCGGCCATATGCTAACCAGTCCTGGCCCTCATAATGGACTGCACATCTCGTTGGGACTATCGGGTGGCCAGCAGGCACTCTTCACCAGCCACTGGCCCAAATATCACTGAGGAGAAAATCAACACCACGGAATCACCTCTCACCTAGTTTTCATTCTGACACTTTGCTTTTGTTTTGAACTCTGCCTTCAATGTTTTGACTAATTTTCAAAGTCATATTTTATATATTGCCTTCATTGTTACCCATGAAAAATGGGGGGGGGGGAAAGCACACTAAATGAACTTGTTTTTCACAGACTGTTTAGGCTGCTTTAGTCACAAAAATATGCAAAAAAAAGCTAAAAGCCAATTTTAAATCTAACCTTGTACTCTTACATAAACTGCATATTATGCAAAGGTTGGTTGATTAATTAATCTGCTCTGACCTTTCTCCCCATACTCTGCCTCCTTCCCTCATACTAAATGTGAGCAGCTCACCTGCTTCTTAGTTTCCAAAATCAAGGTCATCCATGGAGTTGTCTCTGCCTTATCTCCCCTCTGCTTCTCCTCATCTCCTGCCAGCTGTTATTAAATTCATGATCTCCATAATGTTCCACATCTGTTCCCTCAACCTCCTTCTGACTCAGCCACTGACCACCCATTTCCTCCTCCTTCTCCTCCTTTACCCATTCATGTTGACATAATTAACTTCTTCTTATCTTCTAACATTTCCCTACCCCTCTCAAATCTGCCATCATCTCACTCTTAGTAAGTCCACCCTTTGTCCCTGTACCCTCTCAAGGTACTATCCTACTCTTTCTCTCCAAAATGCTACCTAGCGATTCAAGCATCTCTCTCTCTATTAGAGTTCCTCCACTTCTGTTTGCAAACATGCACAAACACTTAAACCAGCCAGGTAGAAGTCATGGATTCTACTGGTTCTGGTGTCCTTCCTGGTTCTCTATTCTATCTTTGATATTGTTAACCATTCTGTTGTCTACCACTAATTCCTGTCTGGAGTCTGTCTCTGTGGCACTGTGTTCCATTCATACCTGTCCCAACTCAGTAACTATACATCCTCAAACATTTCTCCTCCCTTGCCTGCATGGTGACTTCTGGTGTGCCCCAGAAATGCATCCTTGGTTCCCTTCTATTCATAATTTATATGCTATCCCATGGCGATTTCATCCTTAAACAAGTGGTGGACTTCTACATGTACAGTGATAATACAGAACTCTACGGGGGGCAACTTTCAACTTCAGCAGGGACGCAACACTGATGGTATTGGATCAGACACCTCTTATACACCCCACCCTAAAGGAAAATCGGGTGTGGTGTATAACAGCTCACTGTTGACAAAACCAAAGACGCCGTCTTAGGCTTCTGTCAGCACTTATGTACTGCTGGCCCTAACTCCATCAACCTCTTCAGCTTCGCTCTTACCTTCACATTCGGCAATACACAACTTCAAGATCCCATTCAATTCTGAGCTAAGCTTCTTACCCCACGTACAATCATCGGCAAGATCACATTCTTCCATCCTTGAACCCTACTTCTATACTACTGCTGCTGAAATCCTGATCTATATCTTCACCATGTCAACGATCTTCTCCAACGTTCTTCTTTCCAGCTTTCTCACCTCCATCTTTTATAAACTTTAATACAGAACTTTGTGTCCCCTATTATATTCTGCATATGCATCATCTGCCCATCCTTGCCAAGCTTCCTACGCTCCAGTGAATTGATTTCAATATCTTCATCTTCCAATCCCTTCACGTATTCATTTCACATAATCTGAGTAATCAGGCATTTGTCCCTGTCTCCACCCTACGCTTTTCTGATTCTGCATTACTACATGTTTCCGGCTTATTTCACTTTACTATTGGAAGTTGATCATTTAATCCCTGTGCATTTGCCCTTTGGAATTCTGTCTTAAAACCAATTTGCCTTGATGCCTCCCTCTCTGCTCCTCTAAATCCATTAAAATGCCTTCAGTCTCCTCCCTCTAATTTTATTTTTTTTCTGTTTAGTGTCCATCTTTTTTGCCTTGTGAAGTGCTCCGAGACAAGTCTTTATGTGAGGAGTACTGCACAAATGCAGGATGGGTGCCTATGCCAGTGGAGGCAGATCTTGAGTGCCTGCCAGTCAGGAGAGGTCAGGAGTTCCAGGAGAGGGTGCCCGCTCTGCGTTGTGGAGAATGTCATATTGGATTCTGCCCCATCAGTGCCGTTCTTAAGGGAGCTGAAAAAAACTGGAGAAATCTTCTACATATTTAGAGGTCCAGGCCAAGACCCTTAGGTGGACCCAACTTGCCCAGCCAGGATGTCAATACACCTTGTTTCACTAAGCATACCTGAGCCTGGCAGATTCCCAGGCCCCTTCTGAGGCACGTGACTTAATTTGAGGCGAGCGGAGGTTCACCCTAAACAAGGCCCTGGGGAAATTGGTAGGGAAAGCTGGGACCCAATATACCCAGGTGTCGACTAAATTTCTGGCCCTTTGGTTGCACTCCTACTGGACTTAAGAAGGGAGTGGGCTGGAAGGGCGGTGAATTTTCAGCTTTAAATGTTTTGGTAACTCCTTAAGAATGTATCAAATCAAAAAAAAAGAATGATGAACACAATAAAGAAATAAAAGAATGAATCAAAACAGGTAATGCTTTTATGTAGAAACTCCAGTTTAAAGAAAATAGAACTCCTTACCATATGTTTCTTGAGCTTTGGCATGAGTTTACTTAAAATCTGATCATGGTGTCCCTGGAACCTTTGGAGCTTTGGAAATCCAGGAATAAAAAATCCTGAAAAGAAAATAAGAAAGTTAAGTAAAGTTGCCAACTTCAGCAAAATTCAAAGTATACTGAAACTAGGCTTCCTGAAGATGCTTGGGTAGAAACTGGACCATGTTGCAGACGTAAAATGGGTGCAGCAAGACTCAATTTCAGGGACCAAAGTCCTGCACCTCAAAGGCACCTGAAAAATGTCCAACTCAAAATTGGGCTGGACCATTTTTCAGATGACCAGATCAGCCACATTAAACAGACATTGGCCTCCTGCATTTGGTAATGAAGGCCTGTTTTAGGACCCTTCAGAGAAATTGGGCTACCCAATCGGACCTGTCCCGCTCAGGTTTTCTAGAATTGGATGGGACCTAGCCAGCGGCCGCCACCAAAAAGGTCAGTTTAATTTTTTTTTAAATTGATGTGAAGCTAGGAGGAGCAGGAGTGCTACTCCCGGCTCCACAGCACTCCTGATGGCCGCTGCCAGTCTTGATTGCTGTCCAGGGCCCCCTGGCACTTACCTGAGGGCTGCTGCTTGCGAGGCAAGCGGTCCGAAATTGGTTGTCAGAAATGGGCGAGCTGCCTGTGGAAGCACAACAGGTGCTGGCAGCTCGCCTTCATTATTTAGATGAGTCTTGAGGCCCTATTCAGGGCGTGCCTCCGGCCTTCTGGTTCAGGCGCACACTGCCTGTGCAGTGTCCAGTCTGAGCCAAAATGAATTTCTACCACAATATGTTCTATTGTCATATACATATTCATGCTGTAAAAAAGGTCAGCCCATGCTTTGGAACTAAACTGCTACAGCATTAACTCAGTAACAGGAAAATATCTAACGATTGGCTTTTAACTTAGGGATTTTATCTCATTACTGCAGGAGGAGGAAAGAACGTGATGCAATCAGTTCAACCTCCGGTGGTTGCCCATAGGCTGCTTTGCACTGATATGGAATACTTGAGCACTGTGCTAAGTGTTAGGGTAACCAGACGAACATATATTCAGCTACTTTTGAAAAATACAATCAATAACAAATATTCCTCTGGACAATCATCCCTTCCACAAGTTCTCCAACAAAAAACTACAAATTTGAAATATTTCCAAATGGAAAGTACAAGTTACATGGGTAAAAGTGATCAAACATCTATACAATATATTTCAAAAGTACTGATTTCAATTTGATCAAGGCTGCACCCCTTATGGAAAATTGGGAGGGGGGAGAGCTAAGTCTGTCTGCATTTGTGAATCTTTAAATGATCAACATAACCCCTTTCTTTTCTTAACATGACCATCTGTTCTCATTGTGACACTTTATCACCCATTGTAACAATCAGACGGATAAAGGCAGAAGTCTATCTAATGATAGCTTTTACCAGAGAGGCTCAAGTCTGAGCTGCAGTACGAAGCATAAAGACTGGGGGGGGGGGGGCAGTGAGAACTGATTTTTTTTGTTGGTGCAGAAATAGTAAAATTTGAGTATGTAGAAGGGAAATGTGTAGCATAATGGACCAGTGTGCCTGGATAACGTCAGCCTTGTTCTGAGTTTTAGTTTCTACACAATCATTGTAATCACTGGTTGCAGGTGCCCTTATGGTCCGACAATACAGCATTGTAAGCTCTTCCTTCAAAATATATATATCTTGTATGTATTTTGACACTAAATTTTTAAAATCACATAAATTCATTTACAACAATTATTCAGAAGATAAGGCTGTCCTAAATATAATATTAAGGATTCTCATACATTAATTAAATTAATTAAATGTTTGTATTAAATGGTTCTAACAATAAAACAGAACTTGAATAAACTTAGATTCATTATGCAAAGGATGTCACAATTGTGCCTGGGTACAAGTTGAGATGGCTGATTGAGTTCTTATAGGCAAAGTTTGCACCTGGCATTTGGGGCAGAGAGGAGTTATTTAACAGTTTCAGTACCACTCCTGTTGAATGGATTAAGAAGAAAAGAACTTGCATTTATCTAGCGCCTTTCACATCCTCAGGATGTCCCAAAGAGCTGCACAGCCAATTAAGTACTTTTTGAAGTGTGGTTACCGCTATAATGGAGACAAACACAGCAGCCAATTTGTGCTCAGCAAGGTCCCACGAAGAGCAATGAAATAAATAACCAGTCAATCTGTTTTTGGTTGATTGATTAATGTTACTAAAACGGTAAGGATCAGCCTGAGATATGCAAATCTTACAGTGGTTATTGTCACTCAACCACAAGAAACTTTTGTTGAATTCATTGTTCTACTTGTCAATTAGAAATGTAAATGAATGTAAATGATCAGACATTAGACAGTGCAGTGACAAAGTATATTTTAGTCGATAAGGGTCCATAGTAAAATTATTTTAGGAAGTCTGAATGTAGTTCTCTAGTGGCACAATTCAACAGGAGAAAAAACAGAAGTACCCACCCTTAAATTTAACAAATTCACACAAAGTGACAAAGCTGCAAAAGATGGTGTTCGAGCAGGCTTTGATTCCAGGCGGACAGCACTCCCACCCAAAACAGGTGGGAGTCTCATTAAAATATTGGGGTTGTTTAGGACCCTAATGTAATTTTGATCTTCTACTGGGCACAGTGTTCAGTGGAACTAGGCACTCAGTGGTCTAACCAGCGGTTCCCCTACTAGGATTGCCTGCACCCCTCCACCCCCCAAACAAGGTTTGGCCAACTCAGCTGAAGGGAGGACCTACGGGAATCCCCCTCCCCTACTGTCAGCAAGCTGCCTGTCAGCGCTCGTTTAGCACTGGCAGTTTGTCAATCTTATTTTAATGAGGCTTGATCACAAACATGGATTGGGCTTCCTGCCGGTGACATCTGGTGGGTTTGTAATTTCTTTCTGAATTATGGGTGAATAATTGTTATGGCTGTTATAAAAATTGCAATTTAATCAAAATTGAGAGGGGGGGGCGAAGAAAGATTTTGTGCCTACATGATTGGTGAGATAATGATAGTCAAAACTAACCAATTAGAAAGCAGAGAAAAGGTAGCGTGCACACACTTAACCAATGAGGGAGAAAAACTTACACACGTTTATCACAGACACTACATTACGGCAGTCACTGCAAACACAAGAAATGTTATGGTAAAAATAGATTACTCTGTGTACCAGCACAAACAGCAGAGGTCATAAAGAGCATCCTTGCTTTATTCTTCTGCAAAGCTGGAAACAGAGAAATGCTTGGACTGATTGGAAGTCACTCTGGGTGTTCACTAATAAGATTGATATTACATACAGGAGGGGTCAGCAGAAAATCAGTTTAGTATTTATATGAGATTTTTTCCATTCTATTCAAATGCATTCTTACCACTTAGGAATAACAGATGCTGGAGAATCTAAGTTATACATCAAGATGTATCAGGTTTGACAACCGCCTAGGATTATCAGCAGGGAATATTTTGGCAAGATCTCCATCTAATGAGCTTGGACAAATTTTACTGTCATATTTTTAATGAAACTCCACATGATATCATGTTGTTATTTAATATTGAATTAATAATAAGTACCCCATCTCCTTTCAGCCAGGATCATAACCCTTTACAACCTGGGTTTATTTTTTCCCACTAATACATAATGAAGATTATTTTGTAGCACTTAGAGGAGTAGTGGGATACAATAGACAAGTCCCATGCAGTTTGTGCCTTTTTAAAACAAAACTATTATCTTTTCAATATTACCCACATACAGATCTCTTCTGTGGATCCTTGATAGCTACTATTTCAGTGGGTTAAATAGTTATGTGCTGTGGTGATGTAAATAGTGGAAATTTCATTGGAGAATAGCCACTTCTGAACAATGGTGTCAGTGTGATTACTGGTCTTGTTTCCTACTTTAGCTCTTTGCTAAAGCAGCAAATACTTAGTGAAGAATGGAAACAGAGCATGTTGGCACCAGTGTTGGGAAACAGACACACTTCAAAGGAACCCCCTTGGCTTACATTACCTCAGTGTATCCACCCCACTGTTTAAGTCCCTGAAATGTAGTCGCCTAATAAACAGATTTTAAAAAAAAGTTAAATCACTTTTTTAAAAAAAACTAGCAGATCTCCCATGGCTTTGCTCACAATGAATTTGAGAATACTCTTTTATAACAACAGGGCGATTATGAACAGAATGTGATGGGGAAAGAGTTACGAAGTAAGTGTAACAATTACAGGAAGTGTACACATAATGGAAGCTTTTTAATATATTACGAGCATGTCAAGTCAAAGGAACGTCATCTGTTTTACCATGCTGTTGTTGTTTATTGCTGTTTGTACGCTCATTCTCAGCATTTTTGTCATTTTTTGTTTTTTATTTTAGGCGTTTTGTTTCCAGGGGGGTAATTTTAACCCCCAAGGATGGGTGGGAAGGTAAACATTGTAAAAATGTAAAACCTGACCCCAACCCGCCCACTTCTGGTTTTAACAGAGGCAGGTCAGGCGACCAACCCGCTCTCAGGAGGCGGGTCGGTCAGTAAAATCTTTTAAGGAGGCTATGTGCCTCCATTTTAATAGTTTTTTTTATTTTTAACTCCTGGGGGCTATGATTCACGCCACGTGAGTGGGGGCGAGAAGGGCTGGATCAACAGCGCCTTTATTGCACTGCCTGTGCGCCAGGAGGAGCCGGAGCGTTTCCTCCAGGCCCATCAAGATTACCTGACATGATCCCACACACGTGATCGGCCGTCCGCCCCCACCCCCCCGATGACCACTGATCCACGATGACCACAATCCCTCCCCCCCCCCCCCCAACCATGTCCGACCCCCCGCCCCCCCCCCACAATGTCTCCAAACCCCCACCTGCCCGATGACCGACAATCCCACCCACCCCCATCTCAGATGACCGGCCCCAAGCCCCCGATGTCAGACTTACCTGCTGGCATCCGCTCCCTGGCTGCTTTCCCATCCTCCAGCCAGCCTGTCAATCTGGCTGGCTGTCGCGCGGGAAACCGGCAGGAAAAATTTAAAAGACATCCTTACGTCAAAATTGTAAGGACGTCCGGGAAGCCCATACTTCCAGGTTTCCTGTTGGAAATGCTCCCCCCCCCATCCCCCGCTCTCCACAGTTGGGAGTAAAAATCCAGGCCCATGTGTCTGTCTCTTTTTCTGCTTCTATCTATGCTATTTATGGTGTTTACTCTCCATCTTTATCTGTATTGTGTTTTGTCTATGCCATGTCCTGTCTTCTGTACCTGTTTGTTCTCTATTACGTCTTAAATTCAGCAGTCCTTTTGCTTCAAATTCCTGTGCTTCCTTTGTATCTCTTCCATTTCTTTTTGTCTTTGGCATGCTGTTGTCATGTCCTGCTCCTATTTCTGTTCCACCCTACCTGTGCCCTCCCGCTTCTCCTTTCCTGGTCTTCATTTTTGACAACTTTTTCTGAGGCTTGCTGCTGACTCTCATGCTTTCCCACCTCTACATTTCCTCAGTGTTGCCTGTCCTCTCCTCGCTGCAGATTCATTTGTTACCCATGAACCTCTTGTGTTCCCTTGCCCCTTTGCATTCTTGCTCTGTTGTCCTGGTCCCATTGCTATTCTGCTATTCCTGTCCTCTTACTGTCTTATACCCTCACCTTTTACCATCTACCTCTCCTCTCAACTTTCCTGCTCCACTCCTCTCAATATTTTCCTTCCTCTTACAGTTTTCTGTCTTCAGTTCCCAATCTCATTGTCTCTGTGCCAGTAGAATGAACCCAAACTCTCCTCATGAGAAGTTCATCCTTTCTGTTCCTGTCCCCTGATGACACCAATCTTGGCGGACCAGCACCGATCCCTGAGGCACACCGCTGGTCACAGGCCTCCAGTTTGAAAAACAACCCTCTACAACCACCCTCTGTCTTCTGTCGTCAATCCAATTTTGTATCCAATTGGCTACCTCACCTTGGATCCCGTGAGATTTAACCTTATGTAACAACCTACCATGCGGTACCTTGTCAAAGGCTTTGCTAAAGTCCATGTAGACCACGTCCACTGCACAGCCCTCATCTATCTTCTTGGTTACCCCTTCAAAAAACTCAATCAAATTCGTGAGACATGATTTTCCTCTCACAAAACCATGCTGACTGTTCCTAATCAGTCCCTGCCTCTCCAAATGCCCGTAGATCCTGTCTCTCAGAATACCCTCTAACAACTTACCCACTACAGATGTCAGGCTCACCGGTCTGTAGTTCCCAGGCTTTTCCCTGCCGCCCTTCTTAAACAAAGGCACAACATTTGCTACCCTCCAATCTTCAGGCACCTCACCTGTAGCGGTGGATGATTCAAATATCTCTGCTAGGGGACCCGCAATTTCCTCCCTAACCTCCCATAACGTCCTGGGATACATTTCATCAGGTCCCGGAGATTTATCTACCTTGATGCGCGTTAAGACTTCCAGCACCTCCCTCTCTGTAATATGTACACTCCTCAAGACATCACTATTTATTTCCAAGTTCCCTAACATCCATGCCTTTCTCAACCGTAAATACCGATGTGAAATATTCATTTAGGATCTAGAAGCCTGGCTGAAGACCTAAAGTGGCTGAGAGGAATGAACAGTGGGGCAGAAGAGGCTGTGGAATGTGAGGCAAGTAGGAGTGGGCTGGGGAGTGAGAATGAAGGTGGAGTGGGGTGCAAAAGCAGTGGGAGGGGGCCTTAAACAGCCCAGAGTGGGGTGGTGGCTGAATCAGAAGCAGAAAGGAAAGCAGAAGTCCAGGCATGGGGGAACCTTAAAGACAGAAAATGGGGCTGGAAGCTTGTGGTGCCAGCAGAGGGACAGAAACTGGACAGGAAGAATGGGAACACAAAGGAATAGGACCAGAGGCTGAGGAAGCTAATGAGCACAGGAGCTAGGAGAGATAGGGAGGTGCTACAGCACCACCAGTGGTGGGAGGCCTGCAATTACAACTTGACATGTAAATGCTTATACAGTCTCCACCTCTTATAGCGGTGTTAAGACGATTTGCCCGCTATATGCGGTGGACAGTAAAACCAAAAAGTGAAGTAACCAACAATTTTTTTTTAAAAACAGGAAAGCTCCACTTAATAACTGCCTCTCCCAACTGTTAGCAGTTGCATCCAGAATCTCATCACTAAGGTAATCACACTTTGACAAGGTGCGAACAGCTGATTGAAACTGCTTGATTTTGCCTGAAATCAGCAGAGCTTTTTAAATCAGTAAGTACAGGGTAAATACTTATTGAACTGCCCGAAATAGTCAGCGAGCTTCATAAGTTATAAGCGGCACCTTTGTAGTTGACTCCCATAGTAACGGCAAATGGTTAGTGCTATTTGCCCGATATGGACGGCTACCTGTGCTATGCATGGACAGTGTATGTGGTGGGGACTGTATTGGAAATTCCTACTATAAATGTTTACATTGACAGTTTCATTTGTAAATGTTGACAGAAAAAAATGTTACCAAAAATCATAACAACAGTAAGATTCGTAGACAGTTAGTGCGCGCATATGAATTTTTAATTTTATATATATATACTTACCATTCATTGCCCACATTTATTTTCAGCTTTAAAGGCCTCAGAGCAAAATACAAAGAGTATATCGAACAGGATAAAGCCAGACGCACACTCAGTTTAGAAGCTTAAGCTTTACTGGTAACATACTTTCCTGGATTGGTTCCCATGCTGGTATAAGTCATGGGTCCCATTAAAATGAACAGAGCTGCTCCGGGATGCAGGTGACATCTCCGCGTCAGTGATGTCGCTAGTACAGCCTGATGGGAAGGAGATCTGAAATGGTGGGTTTCAGTTGAGATAGGATAGTTGATGTTTTTTAAAATATAAAACAGGGAATACTGGGTGATTCCACAATCTGGTGCTTCTAGTGAGAACAGCTTTTATAGGGAGCGCATCTCAGGAAATCATGGACATGAAGCATTGGATTGTCCATCCATTATGCGCATGTGGCTGCACTGGCCATAGTTTGGACATTCTAGATGTGAATATTACTGAATTCAATTCCAAGTTGCACAAGGCATTATTTCCAATTTTACTTTACAAGCAAGGAAGGAAAGAATGAACTTGCATTTATGCAGCATCTCATCAAATCCTCAGAATTTCCCAAAGCACTTTACAATCAACGGATTACTTTTAGTAGTGCAGTGCCTGTTATGTTGGCAAACACGACTGCCAATTTGCACAGAGCAAATTCCCACAAACAGGAAATGAATGCATGACCAGATAATCTGTTTTTAGTGGTGTTGGTGAGAGAGGAATGTTGGTCAGGACTCCAGAAGAACTGCTGTTCTTTGAATAGTGCTATGGGACCTTTTGCATCCACGTGAACAGACAGGCAGGGCCTCAGTTTAACATCTCATTTGAAAGATGGTTCTCCAACAATGCAGCACTGCCTCAGTACTGCACTGAAATGTCAGCCTCGATTATGTGCTCAAGTCAATAGTGGGCCTGAACCCACCATTTGAAAGATGGCTCCCCAACTCCGACAAAAAACAAAAAATAACACCGCTAATATTCAACAGAAAAGACTTTTAAAATTTACAATAATTCTTGTGACAGGTAGATATAAACCACATGAGTTTGCAGAATGTAATACTTGGTCAGGAAGTTAAGGTGCTGATAACATTCTTCATCATTCTGTCAGATTACTGAGGTGCTTACCATGCATAGCATGCTTCTGATTGGTCAGTAATTGAGACAGTGCCCAGAATGCATCCTCTTCATTCAAATACATCAGTAGAATGGCTGCGATCTGGCTCATTCCTTGACAGTAGCTCACCTCCTGTGAAGAGAAGCATGTTTAATTTCTTGTTCATATATTCTTACTATACCTGACATTACTGTAAGAAGCAAGCAATGAATTATAAACTGGTTGAGATAGAGAATTAAAAAAAAATTCTATTGCTCACAGAAAAATTGAATGTAAACCTTAAATGTTATAAAAAAAACAAATGATAGAGGAGGTATTAATAGCCATTTAATAAATACTGCATATTGTGTATTCCTGGAAAAAAGGAATACCAGCTTTAAGTTTTTATAACGTCATTATATATGTTGCTCTCTCTTTTCATGAAAAACATGGAAAAATGTCTGTCTCTCCAATCAGGTTTCTATCCGTGCCACAACACCAAAATGGTCCTAACCAAAGTCACAAATGACATCCTCTGTGCTGCATTATCCCTCCTCATCCTTTTCAATCTCTCTTCTGCCTTCGATACAGTTGACCACACCAACCTCCTCCAATGCCTTTCCTCTACTATCCAGTTCAGTGGGATTGTTCTCGCTTGGTTCCACTCTTCCGATCATAGCCGGAGCATCTCCAACAACAGCTCTGATCCTGCCCCCACACCGTTACCTCCGGAGTTCCCCAAGGATCTATCCGTGGCCCGTTCTTCTTCCTCATTTACATGCTGCCCTTTGGCAATATAATCCGCTTCCACATGTACGCTGACAACACCTAGGTCTGCCTCTTCATCACCTCTCTTGACCCCTTCACTGCCTCTGTGTTGTCAGATTGCATGTCCGATAGCCAATCTTTGATGAGCTGAAATTTCCTTCAGTTAAAGATTGGGAGGACTGAAGCCATCATCTTCGACCCCAGCACAAGCACCGTACCCTTGCCACTGATTCCATCCTCTCCCTGGCCATTGTCTCAGGCTGAACCAGACTACTCAGAATTGTGGTATCCTATTTGACCATATTTGACCATGAGCTGAGCTTCCAACCCCATATATCCTACCTCATTCATCTCACTCACTTCTGCCCCTGCCTCAGTCCCTCTGCCCCTGAAACCCTCATCCATGCCTTTGCCACTTTTCTAATGTTCTCTTTGCCGATGTCTCATCCTCTAGCCTCTGCAAACTTCAGCTAATCTAAAATGCTGCTGCCCGAAACTAAACCTGCACTATCACCCCTGTCCTTGCTGAGCTATACTGGCTCCTGATGCTCCAATACCTCCAATTTAAAATTATCATCCTCATGTTTTAATCCTTATAGGGCTTCACCCTTCCTCATTTCTGTAACCTCCTCCAGCGCTACAACCCCCTCCCCGAACTCTACGTTCTTCTGACTGGTCTATTGTGCATCCCCCCCTCACTAAATCTCTCCACCTCCCTCTCCTCCTTTAAGACCTCCTCAAAACCCACCTTTTTGATCAAACTTTTGGTCACTCCTCCTAATATCTCATTCTTTGGCTTCTTTGCTGTCCATTTTAGTCTGATTAGGCCTCTGTAAAATGCCTTGGGATATTTTTCTACATTAAAGGCACCATATAAATGCAAGTTGTTTTCCTTCTGAATTAACAACCTGCTGATGAAATTGTAAGAATGTGTGGCTTTGAAATGTCCCATTCTGAGAATGAGCAGTTCATCACTTGGTCACTAATTAAATGGAAAAATAGTCATTCTCTGTTTTTTTGGTTAAAAATGAAATTTCATCCACTCTAGTGTTGCTGTAGGTTTTTAAATGATGAAGTACTGCCTGAGGCTGCAAACAGGAATTGCCCACAACTTAGAAAAGCAAAAGCTGGATATGCAGCTACCCCACCAATAATTTTGCAAATTTACTAACAGTGGAAATAGTCGTTGTTAAAAATACTGACATTTATCACACATTCGGTTGCAAGATGAATCCCACATCTGCAAATTTCAAATCTGTAAAGTTGTAACATGAATGGCTTAATACTGCAAGACTGAGTCTTGTGTATTGGATTACTTATATATTTATCATATATGTTATTATACCTCAGGATGTAAATGCAACTCAATTTTCTTACCGTGTTGTATACAGAATAAGCGGCGAGCACATGAAACAAAGCTTGCTGTCTGTTTAAAGAAAGTTAGACTATAATTAGAGGTGATGCAATTTAAAATAGCACAGTTAAAGAACATTTCCTGTTCTTGTAATTTGCCTATATTACATCAGGAGACTGCTGTACAAGTACTTATATATGAGCATCAGCTAGTTAAAGCCCAGTTCCAATTATAAGTGCAATTAAAAACTTGAACAAAAATAAGGGGGGGGGAGGCGGTGGGACAATATAGTGCAATAGGTTAAGCCACTTGATTTTCACCTCTTGAAAATGTGATCAAGTCTAACCCAGAATGATGGTGTGAAAGTTACCATTTTCTGTGGACTGTGGGTCCTACGTGTGTGAAATTATTCCAGTTCCGAGTGCGCAGCGGCCCAAAGCAGAAAGTTGCCTCTAATTTGGCATAAATAGGCAATATCACTCAGAAAGGATGGTTGGTTTGGGAAATAGAAAAATAGAAACACTGGTACAGTATAGGTGTTCTCCTGAAGTCATGATTGAGGCATATTGTTTGAGCATATTAGATATCAGATCCATGATCTGAACCTTGAGTATTGCAATGAATTTGCACATGTGGCATGCAAAGGACTCCTGTAACATGAGCTGGAGATCACAGGTACAAGAGTCAGTGCAGAACAATGCCCAGCCATTCTTGTGGGTTTTGTTCTATTCTACTGCTTATAAAATGCAACTAAAACTCACTCAGCACCAAATCCGCACAACCCAACATCCGTGATAAGTTCTCCATCTTGTCCCCACCCCCCGCCTGGACCTGATGGCCTATATCCTAGGGTTTTAAAAGAGGTGGCTGCAAAGATAGTGGATGCATTGGTTTTGATCTTCTCTAGATTCTGGAACGGTCCCTGTGGATTGGAAGGTAGCAAATGTAACCCCACTATTCAAGAAAGGAGGGAGAGAGAAAACAGGGACCTATAGGCCAGTTAGCCTGACATCAATAATAGGGAAAATACTAGAATCTATTATTAAGGATGTAGTAACAGGGCACTTAAAAAATCATAATATGATTAGGAAGAGTCAACAGGTTTTTATGAAAGGGAAATCGTGATTGACAAACCTATGAGAGTTTTTTTGAGGGTGTAACTAGCAGGGTAGATAAGAGGGAGCCAGTGGATGTAGTATATTTGGATTTTCAAAAGGCATTCAATGAGGTGCCACACAAGAGGTTATTACACAAGATTAGGGCTCATGGGATTGGGGGTAATATATTAGCACGGATTGAGGATTGGTTAATGGACAGAAAACAGAGAGTAGGAATAAACGGGTCATTTTCAGGTTGGCAGGTTGTAAATAGTGGGGTGCCACAAGGATTAGTCCTTGGGCCTCAGCTGTTTACAATACATATCAATGACTTAGATGAGGGGACCAAGTGTAATGTATCCAAGTTTGCTGAAGATACAAAGTTAGGTGGGAAAGTAAGCTGTGAAGAGGATGCAAAGAGGTTGCAAAGGGGTGTAGGCAGGTTAAGTGAGTGGGTGAGAAGGTGGCAGATGGAGTTTAAAGTGGGGAAATGTGAAATTATCCACTTTGGTAGGAAGAATGGAAAAGCAGAATATTTTTTAAAAGGTGAGAGACTAAGAAATGTTGGTATTCAGAAGCATTTGGGTGTCCTTGTACGCAAATCACAGAAAGTTAATGTGCAAGTACAGCAAGCAATTAGGAAGGCAAATGGTATGTCAGAATTTATTGCAAGGAGGTTGGAGTATAAGAGTAAGGAGGTCTTGCTGCAATTATATAGGGCTGTGGTGAGACCACATCTGGAGTACTGTGTACAGTTTTTGTCTCCTTACCTAAGGAAGGATATACTTGCCTTCGAGGGGATGTAACAAAGGTTCACTAGATTGATTCCTGGGATGAGGGGGTTGTGCTATGAGGAGGGATTGAGTAGAATGGGCCTATATTCTATGGAGTTTAGAAGTATGAGAGGTGATCTCATTGAAACGTATCGAATTCTTAGAGAGCTTGACAGGGTAGATGCTGAGAGGCTGTTTCCCCTGGCTGGAGAGTCTAGAACTAAGGGTCGGCCATTTAGGACTGAGATGAGGAAAAATGTCTTCACTCAGAGGGTTGTGAATCTTTGGAATTCTCTACCCCCGAGGGCTGTGGATGCTGAGTCATTGCGTATATTCAAGACTGAGATCGATAGTTTTTTGGACACTAAAGGAATCAAGGCTTATGGGAATAGGCCAGAAATGTGTGTTCCTCCACAGCTCGCTGTAGAGGACATAAATGTACTTAAATCTGCAGAGTGTTTCAAAGTGGATTATGTCCCCCAGTCACAACTCCCTTAATAGAGCAAAAGACTTCCTGCTCTGTATAAATTCCCCCCTGCCTGAAAAAAAAGTGTTACCTCAGTCAGTGGTATTAGAACTTTAAAGTAGATATGTAACAGCAGCTCTTAGGATGTTAATTCAGGTTGTTTACAGATTGATACATGCAATCTTGGCATAGGTGCAAGTTTAGTGTATCTACCTATCAAATATTTGTATAAACAAATTAACTTCCTTGCACGTCTGTATAGTGACTTGTAATAAGTAATATGTTGACCTTTGCATGTTCGTGCAATTTAAAAAATAGTGAGCGAAAACATTTATAGTGTTTGTTGAATAGTCTGCATTAAAGACTTATTCAGATTGCTTTAACCCATTTAGGGATTGGTATTGAAAGCTATAAGCAAGGCTTAATTTAGATACCTATATGATTTCAAAAGAAAGGAAGTAGCAATCTGAACATTTAAATGCAGAGTATGTGCTGACCTTCCAGAAAATTTGAAACCCTTCACCCTAGTGACCCTGAGAACTGTGGCAAGCTGAACATTAGAATCCCCAGCTCTGATTTTTGTCAATAGTACTGAATATACAAATGAAAATTCATTTCTCAGTCATTGATGGAAATGAACACTATTTGGTATACCCAGATCTCCAGGAATTTCAGACATGAATCTATAAACTGGCAGCAAATTGAACACCTCAGGAATGTACTGTGCTCTGCACTGCTGTTTGTCTGGTCTGCTTTCAAAATGGATGCTGAGATACTCAGAGAAACTCGAGAGCCATGACGGGTCCTCTTGCTTGGAGTTAAGCCAGTGCTGACATGTTACTAGTAGGCTCAAGATGTGGTGTGAGCTATGTGGAGAGGGCAAGACAGTGACTGAGAATAGAGGTACAGCGATGGAGATCAGAGAGAGAGACAGCGAGAGAAATACCAGAGGAATAAAGATAATGACAGATGGAAAAAGTGAGTGTGACAGTGTGAAACAGAGACAAGAGAGAGAATGCAAGACAGAGTAGCAATACAGTATGAGACAGACAAATATGAGAGACAAGGTGAGACAGAGCAGAAAGAAGAAGTGAGAGACACATACGCAATGACAGAGCTAAGAGCAGCAAAATAAAAAGGCACTTGATCAAGAAAAGAAAAGTCGAAGGAAGGAAAATCAGACAAACAACGAGACAGATTAGAAAATCTAAGACAGGAGGGAGTAAGCAAAACAAGTTAAAACAATAGGGTATGTCTGCCAGTCGCCATCCTTCATAGCGTTGGAGTGAAACAGGTGCTGGGAGGTTGGGATTCCTACCCATTCTGAGGTCTGGCCTTAAGGTAGGCATACAAAATTCTCACTGAAAACAGATTAGGGTTTCATTTTAATATTGAAATCTATTTTAATTACATGCATATTAGCATGTGCAATTTCCCATGATTCTCACAGGGAATACGTTGTGGACTAACTTTATCTGTAGAAAAATGGCAATGGAGGCAGGAATGTTGTGCTGACAGAAAATTATCATTTAATGGGGGACCTGCTCTTCTTTGAGAATAATTAGCTGAAAGTAGAATTTGTGCTAAATGTTACTTTCACGGTTAATATTTATCAAGTTAATTTTTGAAATTTTGCTTAAGTGTTTTGGCTGCCAGGTTTTAGTTGCTAAAATTTAAATTTTGAAAATGGGCATTCCAAAAGACATTCCTTTCTTTTTCTACGAATTGAAGGATAAAGAGGATGAAAGCTGGGATATGAGGCAATGTCAGAATGCATCAGAGACAGATTGCAGGTACCAACAAAGCCGTATCTAATTGTAGAGGCACATCTACCTTGAAACAACAGAGAAAAACTGTTTTCAAGGCTCCATTTCAATAGGAAGAGAGTGACAAAAATACGCTGTCTCCTAGAATCAGACCTCCAGCCAGCTTCTACTATAGGATAGCACTGCCAGTGGCTGTCAATGTCACCACATCCCTGAACCTTTATGCATCCATCTCAATCCAAGCTATCACGGTGGACATTAACACGAACAGTGAAAGTGCATTTCACAGATGTATCAATTATACAGTTGATGAATCACTCGTTACTTTCTCAATGGGTAGCCTGTAGCAGGATGAGAGGGTTGTGCAGAATTTTAAGATGGCGGGCTTCCCCAAAGTTCACAGTGTCATTGATGGTACCCATGTGGCCCCGATGGGCACTTGCGCACAATTCACTTCAACTGTGACCATAAAAACAAGATTGTGCACGTGAATACCTGCTTCCCAGGCAGTAATAATTATATCTTCATTTAAGGTAATCCACTGTGCTAGTGTGCCAGGATTATTCATTAGAGAAAGGAGATTGCAAGGATGAGATAGCTATGAACAGCAGCAAAGCATAGAAATATCAATGATTATTGAACACATTATAGCATCAGGAGGCCTATCAGGATCTCTAAGATCATCGCACTCTGCTGTATGTTACACAACTTTGCCATCCAAAGTGGCATACAAGCATGGAGCAAGTGGAGGAAGATATCAATCTATTACTAAGAATCGAGCAAAATGAAGACAAGGAACCAGAAGATATTCCTACAGAACCACCTTTGCAGACAGCAAGAACCATTCGGGAGGCTCTCATTGACAAGATCTACACCTAAGTACCCTACTCCCACCAGGCAGGAAACTAACGGGCTTGGATTCGCCGCCCGTTTTACACCTCGCCGGATTTTACTTTCCATTGACTTCAATGGCGTAAAACAGGCAGCCGATCCAATCCAGTCAGTTTTCTGCCAGGTGGGTGATATTAAAATTACTCCCAAGATCTCTACAGCAGTTGTCTGAACATTCACAAGAGGTACTCTGATTGGACTTGAGACCTCTGCTAATGGAAACTCCACTACAGATGTGCTTGGAGTTGCTACGGACCCAACACTGGATTACGGTTTTATATTAAACAGTCATACATAGCTGCAGAGATGAGGGTTAGAGATTTCTCTCGTCTGGTCTGCTTCCCCCTGTTATGCACCACTTTGTCCAGGGGGTATTGAGGTGTTGGTTGTTTGAAGAGCACATAAATGCGTGACAGCCAAGTGGCCACCCTGCATCGCTGCTTACGTGTGAGTAAGCAAATATGCATGTTGGGGGTTCATAGTTAGTTGCATGGTAAGCCTTCTTTGTGGAATATGCTTTCCAAATGGTTATGTGACAACAGTTCCAATTTGAAATGGTAGTAGTAAAGTGCTGCCTGCTATTGTATGTGCATGTGAAGCCTGTAATGAGCTGATTTCTGAGGGCTTAGCATGCAGCCTCGAGATCAAGGTAACAAGATGAAAGGAAGTTGTTGTAGGGCTGCATACTTTGCCCATTTATTTGATGTAGTGAAATGCTGGCTAACATTACTTTGGCAGATTTCCTGAGGTTATTACCATTTCCCTCATCTCGAGATGTTTGAGGCTGCATTGATTCAGGTAGCCATTTCCTGTTGAGCAGCCCGAATGTTTCTTCACTGTGGAAAATGCCCTAGGATGGCAAAGTCTTTAAGAGCTGCAGCTATGCATTATTTCTCACTTCCTGCTGATAGAAAGCTCTTGCAGGCAGGCGCATTCCAGGCCAGGAGCTCACCATGAATAGATAAAGATGTTAACCTCAGAAAAGCCCCACTATATGTGAAAAAAAACTCAACTCTTCCTACATTTCTCCGGTGTTTTGTCTTTAATATGCTCATAACAGCTTAATTGCTTCAGTACATTTTTTTTTTTTTTTTTTTTTATTCGTTCACGGGATGTGGGCGTCGCTGGCAAGGCCGGCATTTATTGCCCATCCCTAATTGCCCTCGAGAAGGTGGTGGTGAGCCGCCTTCTTGAACCGCTGCAGTCCGTGTGGTGACGGTTCTCCCACAGTGCTGTTAGGAAGGGAGTTCCAGGATTTTGACCCAGTGACAATGAAGGAACAGCGATATATTTCCAAGTCGGGATGGTGTGTGACTTGGAGGGGAACGTGCAGGTGGTGTTGTTCCCATGCGCCTGCTGCCCTTGTCCTTCTAGGTGGTAGAGGTCGCGGGTTTTGGGAGGTGCTGTCGAAGAAGCCTTGGCGAGTTGCTGCAGTGCATCCTGTGGATGGTGCACACTGCAGCCACAGTGCGCCGGTGGTGAAGGGAGTGAATGTTTAGGGTGGTGGATGGGGTGCCAATCAAGCGGGCTGCTTTATCTTGGATGGTGTCGAGCTTCTTGAGTGTTGTTGGAGCTGCACTCATCCAGGCAAGTGGAGAGTATTCCATCACACTCCTGACTTGTGCCTTGTAGATGGTGGAAAGGCTTTGGGGAGTCAGGAGGTGAGTCACTCGCCGCAGAATACCCAGCCTCTGACCTGCTCTCGTAGCCACAGTATTTATATGGCTGGTCCAGTTAAGTTTCTGGTCAATGGTGACCCCCAGGATGTTGATGGTGGGGGATTCGGCGATGGTAATGCCGTTGAATGTCATGGGGAGGTGGTTAGACTCTCTCTTGTTGGAGATGGTCATTGCCTGGCACTTATCTGGCGCGAATGTTACTTGCCACTTATTAGCCCAAGCCTGGATGTTGTCCAGGTCTTGCTGTATGCAGGCTCGGACTGCTTCATTATCTGAGGGGTTGCGAATGGAACTGAACACTGTGCAGTCATCAGCGAACATCCCCATTTCTGGCCTTATGATGGAGGGAAGGTCATTGATGAAGCAGCTGAAGATGGTTGGGCCTAGGACACTGCCCTGAGGAACTCCTGCAGCAATGCCCTGGGGCTGAGATGATTGGCCTCCAACAACCACTACCATCTTCCTTTGTGCTAGGTATGACTCCAGCCACTGGAGAGTTTTCCCCCTGATTCCCATTGACTTCAATTTTACCAGGGCTCCTTGGTGCCACACTCGGTCAAATGCTGCCTTGATGTCAAGGGCAGTCACTCTCACCTCACCTCTGGAATTCAGCTCTTTTGTCCATGTTTGGACCAAGGCTGTAATGAGGTCTGGAGCCGAGTGGTCCTGGCGGAACCCAAACTGAGCATCGGTGAGCAGGTTATTGGTGAGTAAGTGCCGCTTGATAGCACTGTCGACGACACCTTCCATCACTTTGCTGATGATTGAGAGTAGACTGATGGGGCGGTAATTGGCCGGATTGGATTTGTCCTGCTTTTTGTGGACAGGACATACCTGGGCAATTTTCCACATTGTCGGGTGGATGCCAGTGTTGTAGCTGTACTGGAACAGCTTGGCGAGAGGCGCAGCTAGTTCTGGAGCACAAGTCTTCAGCACTACAGCTGGGATGTTGTCAGGGCCCATAGCCTTTGCTGTATCCAGTGCACTCAGCCGTTTCTTGATATCACGTGGAGTGAATCGAATTGGCCGAAGACTGGCTTCCGTGATGGTGGGGATATCGGGAGGAGGCTGAGATGGATTATCCACTCGGCACTTCTGGCTGAAGATGGTTGCAAACGCTTCAGCCTTGTCTTTTGCACTCACGTGCTGGACTCCGCCATCATTGAGAATGGGGATGTTTGCAGAGCCTCCTCCTCCCGTTAGTTGTTTAATTGTCCACCACCATTCACGACTGGATGTGGCAGGACTGCAGAGCTTTGATCTGATCCGTTGGTTGTGGAATCGCTTAGCTCTGTCTATAGCATGTTGCTTCCGCTGTTTAGCATGCATGTAGTCCTGAGTTGTAGCTTCACCAGGTTGGCACCTCATTTTTAGGTACGCCTGGTGCTGCTCCTGGCATGCTCTTCTACACTCCTCATTGAACCAGGGTTGATCCCCTGGTTTGTTGGTAATGGTAGAGTGAGGAATATGCCGGGCCATGAGGTTACAGATTGTGCTGGAATACAATTCTGCTGCTGCTGATGGCCCACAGCGCCTCATGGATGCCCAGTTTTGAGCTGCTAGATCTGTTCTGAATCTATCCCATTTAGCACGGTGATAGTGCCACACAACATGTTGGATGGTGTCCTCAGTGCGAAGACGGGACTTCATCTCCACGAGGACTGTGCGGTGGTCACTCCTACCAATACTGTCATGGACAGATGCATTTGCGACAGGTAGATTGGTGAGGACGAGGTCAAGTAAGTTTTTCCCTCGTGTTGGTTCGCTCACCACCTGCCGCAGGCCCAGTCTAGCAGCTATGTCCTTCAGGACTCGGCCAGCTCGGTCAGTAGTGGTGCTACCGAGCCACTCTTGGTGATGGACATTGAAGTCCCCCACCCAGAGTACATTTTGTGCCCTTGCTACCCTCAGTGCTTCCTCCAAGTGGTGTTCAACATGGAGGAGGACTGATTCATCAGCTGAGGGAGGACGGTAGGTGGTAATCAGCAGGAGGTTTCCTTGCCCATGTTTGACCTGATGCCATGAGATTTCATGGGGTCCAGAGTCAATGTTGAGGACTCCCAGGGCCACTCCCTCCTGACTGTATATCACTGTACCGCCACCTCTGGTGGGTCGGTCCTGCCGGTGGGACAGGACATACCCAGGGATGGTGATGGAAGAGTCTGGGACGTTGGCTGAAAGGTATGATTCTGTGAGTATGGCTATGTCAGGCTGTTGCTTGACTAGTCTGTGGGACAGCTCTCCCAATTTTGGCACAAGTCCCCAGATGTTAGTAAGGAGGACCTTGCAGGGTCGACTGGGCTTGGTGTTTTGCCGTTGTCGTGTCCGGTGCCTAGTGGTCCGATGCCGGGTGGTCCGTCCGGTTTTATTCTTATTATGACTTTTCGTAGCGAGATTTTACAACTGAGTGGCTTGCTAGGCCATTTCAGAGGGCAATTAAGAATCAACCACATTGCTGTGGGTCTGGAGTCACATATAGGCCAGACCGGGTAAGGGCGGCAGGCTTCCTTCCCTAAAGGACATTAGTGAACCAGATGGGTTTTTACGACAATCCGGTAGTTTCATGGCCATCATTACTGATACTAGTATTTTAATTCCAGATTTTTATTTAATTAATTGAATTTAATTAATTAATTGAATTTAAATTCACCAGCTGCCGTGGCGGGATTTGAACTCATAACTCTGGATTTTAGTCCAGGCCTCTGGATTACTAGCCCAGTAACATAACCACTATGCTACCGTACCCTATCCTGGTACATTACCTGGTGCGCTTTCATTTGTATGTAAGTACAGGACTAGAAAACTATTGAAAAAGAAAAATTTGATCTTGATCTAGGAAGGATAATGTTGGCACTGTTTCATCACTTTTTTCCACAGCACAAAAGATTCCCCAACCATCAAGGTATCTTCATTAAGTTTTACTGTTAGCAATAGTAAGATCTAAAGGAACTATATTCTGCTATTAATCTCAACTCTGCATCTTCATATACAAATTCTGCATGAACTTACACAGAAATTATTTGGAATCATTTTGTTTGATCTAATTTACTCTATGAGTCATTCCTTTCCCACAAGCTGCACAGTTATTAATTACTTACAATGTTCACCAAGTTTGCATTTAGTTTGCAGTAATCGATCCGTGTTAGACTGCGTCAATTTTTAACCAACACAGAATAACGGATATTGTGGTGGAAGCAAATGGTCAGAACAAAAATAGAAAAATGCATTTCCTTTAAACGCTGCAGTTGTTTGTATTTGCGACAACCACATGAAAAATACTCCATCTTTAACGTGTACTGATTGGTCATTAATTCTTCAAGTTTGCTGATAGCTGAAACACCAATGCCATTTTTTAAATTATGGAAACATTGGAATGTAAATGGTTCTCTAATTAAGTTGGTTATCAATGTTGAGAAATTCAGACTCCGAGATGGCTCAACAACAGGAAAACTATCTAATGCCACATTAAAGCAACTATATATGCACACATTTAGTGCATCTGCAATTAGTACAAAGTCACACTCACCCGCCCACAGCCAGACACAACGGGCTCAATTTTCAAAGGGTGGCGGGATGGCAGCGATGGGGGGGGGGGGGCGTCAATGGGCGCTTGGCAAACCCGGATAATAAAAACTTTCCGTTCCCCATGCGATCGCGAGTTAATTGGTGGCCCTTAATGTGGCTTTCGGGTTTGCCGTCCGAAAGCTGTGCAGTGGGCGAACTGCGCACCCCCATGACAGGCTGTCAGCTGGAGCGTCTGTATTTAAAGGGCCATTGCTCCAATAGCTTTTGCTGGAGCAAAGACCAAAAAGACACAATGGAGCAGCACAGGTTCAAGGCAGTTCCAAAATTAAATGATGCCTCACTTCAAGTGCTACTGGCTAGGGTGAGGAGGAGGGAACTGTTTTACCCGGCCGACAGGAGGAAGTGCCTTGCTTCTGCCATCAAGAAGGCCTGGCTCGAGGTGGCAGAGGAGGTCACCAGCAGGAGCAACATCTGCCGCACTTGGGTCGAGTGCAGGAACCGTTTCAATGACCTAACTAGGTCAGCACAAGTGAGTACACTTACTGATTCTCCTGCAAGACTGCCAGTAGTCTTGGCAGTGCAGAATGAGTTAGGAAGGTGGGGGGGGTGGTGCACATCAACACCCCTCCCACCTCCCCAACTCATTCTGCACTGCCAAGACTACTTCATCACATCACTTCTCTCACCCACTTAAGGCTCATCCTCAACTCACCTGCACTTCCTGAGCACTTCCTCACCTCTTGTTTTTATGGTCACATGTTGTTGGAGTGAATTGTGCACAAGTGCCCATCGGGGCCACATGGGTACCATCAATGACATTGTGACCCCACCACTACCACTCACCCCAATCCTGATCCAATGTGATGTCTCTGTCTCACACTCACTCTCTGATGCATCTCTTTCATGGTCAGCCTCACCCAAAGCAATGCATTCATCCGCTGGCCATTTCACCAGCACTCACTTTCTCGCCCTCTAGAAGAGAGCGCATAATGCACACGATAGGGCGAGGACTAGAGGGGGGGGCCACAACAAATACTTGTCCTCACAGACGTGGAGGAGGAGGAGTTAGCGATCAGCCGCACCTTCGAGTGCTTGTCCGTCGGGGACGCCGAGACTGGCACCCGACAAACGTCTGGTGACGTAACTTTAACACTCATCACACACAATATGAATTGATGTTAACAATGATTGGCATGTTGAACACTACAGTATGCTCATCGCAATCTGTCATGATGCTTAATATTACCTTCTGTTCTCTTATAGGCCGTTCAACGACCGCAGTGGCAGGAGAGGGCGATTCCTCAGAGGAGGTCCCGGCCTCTGAGGATACACCGTCACATCTTAACAAGCCATCGACCAGCGCAGGTACTCACACCTCGGTGGGTCCTAGTAGTCAGTTAGTTGGGTTGGCACCTGGTGAGTCACCATAAGCAAGTGAGCATGAGCAGACACTGGTGGCAGGGGCAGCTGTGGAGAGTGCGTGTCGGTGGGCGCACTCCTCTCCAGGCTCTGCTCAGCTGGACGCAGATGCTGAATCCCGGGGGTCATCCTTTAAAAGGAGAATAATCGAGGGACAGCAGCACATTTGCAAGGTACTGGAACAGGTGCCACGCACATTCTCCACAATAGCGCAGAGGATGGAGGAGTCCAGCTCCTGCATGAGTGGAATGGTGGCACAGGTATGGGAGGGAATCTCTGAGATACTGTCACAGCGACGTCAGCAAATCTCTGAGATACTGTCACAGGGACGTGAGGGCATCTCTGAGATAGTGTCACAGGCACGTGAGCAACTGTCAGAGATAGTGTCGCACATAACTGCTGAAATGTCTGAGATAGTTTCACAGGTAACTGCGGAAATGTCTGAGATAGTGTCACAGGTAAGTGCAGGAATGTCTGCGATGGAGAGAAGGCTAGCTTCCGTTGAGCTTCAAGCACAGATCACAAATGAGTCCATTCAGACCCTAACAACGGCCCTTCAGACTCAGGGTGAACAACATTCTGCCACCTTAAACAGGCTGACAGATACTTTAGAAGTGGCCTTCCAAGGCATCACACATGTCCTTCAAACTGTTCTCTAGCAGGGTGGGAGGAGTGATGTGGGCCTGGCCGAGGGGAGGGATGATGGCGAAAGGGGACATGGAAGTGGGGACACCACTCAAAGCTCTCCCACGTCTCACCTGTTGACACCCTCTCAGCCAGTACCCCAATGCTAACTCCTCTCCAGGTGGCCAAGTCAGCCCCTGCACAGGTGCAGGTGGAGCGGTCTTTGGAGGGGCCCTCACAGGCTCCAAAACCCAGAGGGCATAGGCCGAAAGCATCTAAGCAGTCAGGATATGAACATGAGCAACCTGCCACAACCTCTACTGCAGCCACAGGGGATGCACCACTTAGAAGCGGTAGGAAGAGAAATGCTCAGGGTTTGTGATCATGAAGGGTATGCACAAGGGTGTCTGACAGACTGTCATGTTTTTCATTTATATTTGGTTTTTGTTAAAGTCACATTAAATGTTATTATTCTCATGGTCTTGCCCATTCTTGACTTACTTTTGTGATAGTGCCCTTTCATGTACTTCACCATGAATGGCGACACTTGATGCCACCCAGTGGGTCACTTTACAGTGGGTGTATGTGTAGTTACAGGACTGTTTTGTGCAGGGAGGGGAGGGGGGCTGGTATTGGCGCTGGTCTTTTCAGGTGGTGTGAGGACTGGACGCTTCTCACTTTCTGATCTTATGAGAACCGTTCACATATGAGTGACTCACGAGCAGCCAGGTGAGCCGTTGCTCTGCCCATGGGTTCGTCCTCCTCCTCCTCCTCAATATGGATGGCAGATGTGGATGGTGGATGAGGGGGTGGGGCCTCCTCAACCGGTACCCCTCTCTTTGCGCCATGTTGTGCAGGACACAACACACAACTATAATGTGACCCACTCTCGCTGGTGCGTATTGAAGCGCTCCTCCAGAACGATCGAGGCACCGAAATCGCATCTTGAGCAGTCCTATCGCATGTTCAATTGTAGACCTGGTGGCGATGTGGCTGTCGTAACAACACTGTTGCTCGTAGATGGGGTTCCTCAGAGGTGTCATGAGCCACGTGTGCAGGGGGTATCCCTTGTCCCCGAGGAGCCAGCCCTAAGGGTGTTCAGTGCGTGGAAGAGACCTAGGATGTTGGATTCCCTTAGAATGAAGAAATTGTGGCAGCTGCCAGGGAATCTGCGCACATGTGAAGAATTCTTTTGCAGTGGTCACAAACAAGCTGAGTGTTGATGGAATGATACGCCTTTCTGTTGATGAACAGTCCTGGCTCGTGTAGAGGTGCTCTGATTGCTGCATGTAAAATTGATTGCACCCTGCACCGGTGGGAAGCAAGCCAAAGAGTGGGATCCCATTGCCCTCTCTGTCTGGCTGAGGTTATCCATAGGGAAGCTGACGTATTGCGAGACCCTGCGAGACAAGCCGTCAGTGACCTGCCTTATGCCCTTGTGTGCAGACGACTGAGAGACCCTGGCGATGTCACCGGTGGCACCCTGGAATGATCCGGAGGCGAAGAAATTGAGGGCAGTGGTGACTTTAACAGCGACGAGTAATGAGATGCCACAAGGCCCAACCGGGAGCAGCTCAGCATGAAGGAGGCTGCAGATGTCTGCGACCACCTGGTGACTTACTCTCAGCCTCCGTAGGCACTGCTCCTCAGAGAGGTCCAGGAAGCTCAGCCTCGGTCTGTAGATCTTCTGGCGGGGGTAGTGCCTCCTGCGATGTCGCTCCCTCTGCTGTTGCCCTCTGTGCTTTTGTGCAGGTCCCTGTGGCGCAGAACTGTGTTGTGGAGCTCCAAGTGGCGGAAGTGCACGCCGTGCCTGGCGAGGATGGTGATGTTCCTCATCCTCGGATGTGGTGGTGAATGCAGCCATCGCGCCTCCCATCCTGATGGTGTCAGTTTGAGGGGGTCCAGAAAGTTGGTAAATATGTGTAAACAGAACAATTCTGAGTGGAAACCAAGAATTTTCAGTCCAAACACAAAGATCGCCCTGCCAAAAGTTTGTCTGAGAGAACCGAGTGCCCTGCTGCAATAACTCACCTTTTATCCCCATCTGTCAAACAGCGATTTAAATGTCCAAATGACTGCCGGCTGGAACATGGCTCCTTCACCATGGAGTGTTTCACACAGCACGGGAAACACGCTGAGGCAGAATGAAAATCCTTTCCCTGCCTCAATCGCCATAAAATTAAGTACTTTAACAACTTTAACTACCTTAATGACTTTAATTGCTGGCGGCACTTCAGGATTCCTGAAGTGCACGCATGCGCACATAGATGCATCTGTGTGAAACACGGAAGTCGGCGGGTTGGAGCCGGCTTCCTTACCCGCTCCAGATTGTCCCAGTTTTCGTTGCCCCTCAGCCCCCAACGCACCCGAACTTCCATTTGAAAATTGAGCCCAACATGGTGAATCTGACCGCAGCAGCACCTCCGTCTGAGGCACCTTGGAAAACCTCTCCTGTGGAAAGTTTCTATATTTCTGATGGCAATAGAAATGCATCATCTACACTACAGGTTTGCCTCCGTTGGCACTCAATTTTAATCTCCGTGTGTCTTGTCAGACTGCTTATCTAACGTCCAATCTTAGATGAGTCACAATTCCCTCCAGATGAACATTGAGAAGAGCAAAGCCTTTGTCTTTGGCCCCACCACAAACTCCGTAACCTGTACTCTGGATGGGGGACTTCAATTTCCATCACCAAGAGTGGCTCAGTAGCACCACTACTGACCGAATTGGCCGAGTCCTGAAGGACATAGTTGCCAGATTGGGCCTGCAGCAGGCGGTGAGCGAACCAGCACGAGGGAAAATCCTACTTCACCTCGTCCTCACCAATCTACCTGTCGTAGATGCATCTGTCCATGACTCTATTGGTAGGAGTGACCTCAGCACAGTCCTTGTGGAGATGAAGTCCCATCTTCACACTGAGGATACCATCCAACGTGTTGTGTGGCACTACCACTGTGCTAAATGGGATAGATTCAGAACAGATCTAGCAGCTCAAAACTGGGCATCCATGAGGCACTGTGGGCATCAGCAGCAGCAGAATTGTATTCCAGCACAATCTGTAACCTCATGGCCTGGCATATTCCTCACTCTACCATTACCAACAAGCCAGGGGATCAACTCTGGTTCAATGAGGAGTGTAGAAGACAATGCCAGGAGCAGCACCAGACATACCTAAAAATGAGGTGCCAATCTAGTGAAGCCACAACACAGGACTACATGCATGCTAAACAGCGGAAGCAACATGCTATAGACAGAGCTGAGCGATTCCACAACCAACGGATCAGATCAAAGCTCTGCAGTCCTGCCACATCCAGTCATGAATGGTGGTGGACAGTTAAACAACGAACGGGAGGAGGAGGCTCTGTGAACATCCCCATCTTCAATGATGGCAGAGTACAGCATGTGAGTGCAAAAGACAAGGCTGAAGCATTTGCAACCATCTTCAGCCAGAAATGCCGAGTGGACGATCCATCTTGGCCTCCTCCCGATATCCCCACCATCACAGAAGCCAGTCTTCAGCCAGTTCAATTCACTCCATGTGATATCAAGAAACGGTTGAGTGCACTGGATACAACAAAGGCTATGGGCCACGACAACATTCCGGCTGTAGAGCTGAAGACTTGTGCTCCAGAACTAGCCACGCCTCTAGCCAAACTGTTCCAGTACAGCTACAACACTGGCATCTACCTGACAATGTGGAAAATTGCCCAGGTATGTCCTGTCCACAAAAAGCAGGACAAATCCAATCCGGCCAATTAACGTCCCATCAGTCTACTCTCAATCATCAGCAAAGATGGAAGGTGTCGTCGACAGTGCTATCAAGCGGCACTTACTCACCAATAACCTGCTCACCGATGCTCAGTTTGGGTTCCGCCAGGACCACTCGGCTCCAGACCTCATTACAGCCCTGGTCCAAACATGGACAAAAGAGCTGAATTCCTGAGGTGAGGTGAGAGTGACTGCCCTTGACATCAAGGCAGCATTTGACTGAGTGTGGCACCAAGGAGCCCTCGTAAAATTGAAGTCAATGGGAATCAGGGGGAAAACTCTGCAGTGGCTGGAGTCATACCTATCACAAAGGAAGATGGTAGTGGTTGTTGGAGGCCAATCATCTCAGCCCCAGGACATTGCTGCAGGAGTTCCTTAGGGCAGTGTACTTGGCCCAGCCATCCTCAGCTGCTTCATCAATAACCTTCCCTCCATCATAAAGTCAGAAATGGGGATGTTCGCAAATGATTGCACAGTGTTCAGTTCCATTCACAACACCTCAGATAACGAAGCAGTCCGTGCCCGCATGCAGCAAGACCTGGACAATATCCAGGTTTGGGCGATAAGTGGCAAGTAACATTCGCGCCAGACAAGTGCCAGGCAATGACCATCTCCAACAAGAGATAGTCTAACCACCCCCCTTGACATTCAACGGCATTACCATCGCCCACTTGATTTGTACCCCATCCACTACCCTAAAAATTCACTCCCTTCACCACCAGCGCACAGTGGCTGCAGTGTGTACCATCCACAGAATGCACTGCAGCAACTCGTCAAGGCTTCTTCGGCAGCACCTCCCAAACCCACAACCTCTACCACCTGGAAGGATAAGGGCAGCAGGCACATGGGAACAACACCACCTCCACGTTCCCCTCCAAGTCACACACCATCCTGACTTAGAAATATATCGCCGTTCCTTCATCGTCGCTGGGTCAAAATCCTGGAACTCCCTACCTAACAGCACTGTGG
Organism: Heptranchias perlo; assembly: GCF_035084215.1. Taxonomy (NCBI): domain Eukaryota; kingdom Metazoa; phylum Chordata; class Chondrichthyes; order Hexanchiformes; family Hexanchidae; genus Heptranchias; species Heptranchias perlo. The sequence continues at coordinate 37,236,683 of NC_090336.1, forward strand.
GAGAACCTTCACCACACTGACTACAGTGGTTCAAGAAGGCAGCTCACCACCACCTTCTCAAGGGCAATTTGGGATGGGCAATAAATGCTGGCCTTGCCTGCGACGCCCACATCCCATGAATGAATAAAACTTACCGCCGATTCCATCTCCCTCCCTGGACTGTCACAGACAGAACCAGACTGTTTGTAACCTCAGTGTCATATTCAACTCCAAGCTGAGCTTCTGACCCCATATCCTTTCCATCACAAAGACAGCCTATTTACACCTCCATAACATCTCTTAGCTCTGCCCCTACCTCAGCCCATATGCTACTGAAACCTCCAGACTCGACCATTCCAACGCTCTCCAGGCTGGCCTCTCATTCTCCGCCCTCTGTAAACTTCAGCTCATCCAAAACAATGCTCACTGTATCTCACTGCACCAAGTCCCGCTCACCCATCACTCTGCTGACTTACACTGGCTCCCAGTACCCCAATGTCTTAAGTTGAAAATTTTCATCCTCATGTTTAAATCCTTTCATGGCCTTACATCTCCCTATCTCTGTAATCTACTCCAGCCCTACAATATTCCCCTGAACTCTCCACTCCTCTGACTGTAGTCTCGAGTATCCGTGCCTCCACCCAACTTTGCCCCACTAGTGTAGGCCATGCCTTCAGTGGCCTAGGCCCCACATTTTGGAATTCCCTCCCTATACCCCTCCACCTCTCCACCTCCTTTTTCTCCTTAAACCCATCTCTTTGATTAAGCTTTAGATCACCCCTCCTAATATCTCATTCTTTGGCTCAGTGCCCATTTTTTTGGATTACACCTTGGGATATTTTTGCTACATTAAAGGTGTTACATAAATACAAGTTGTTGTGTGTACATTTAGTTTATACTTTGCTTGAAAATGGCATGTTGAGTCAGTACTGTATTGGTGTGATCAGTGTTATGTCAGTGCATTCTGTTATATTGGTGCACTCAGTCAGTGTTATATTGATGTGCTCAGTTAATATTATATAGATGCGCTCAGTGTTATATAGATGCATAGATTTGAAATCGACATGCTGAATGTTTTTTCCACTTAAAAGAAAGATAAAAACCATTTGGCTGTAAAAATTATTCGGGGTCAGTTTCTGGTTATAAACTGTTAAAAACTAATCCTGCCAGCTGTATTTTAGTTTGAGATGCAAATGAGGCTGAAATTGTTTTTTTTAGGATTTCTAGTAAGTGGAATCGAAAAATGACAAACGCAAAGATTGGAAAGGAAGAGAAAGTGTGGGACATTCGGAATAAGGTTCTGGTGTTGTTACCTCATACACAGTAGCTCTTCTTACTTTTAGTTTTCTCTCACTGGAGATCAGGCATGATTATTTTAATGTGCACTCCTAAACATCTTCAGTTGTTCATGATCCTAATCAGCAGATGAGAGGTTCACATTCCATGGCTGCAAATGGCAGCTTTTGATTTCCTTCTTTCCCGCCTCAAGATAGAGCAACCCAGCTGCTTGTCCAGCTGAAAACTGTTTGCCCTCGATTCTAATTGGGGGACAAGTGCGGGACGGGCGAGGGTACAGGCGGGAGGGAAACCCCCACGGGGATCTCCAAGTGAGGCCCAGGCCATTTTAGACCCCGGGCCTCATTTAAATAATTAAGGTCAGTCTCCCTCCCGAAACCTGCAGGACTGACGTCAAGGCAGGTGAGTTGGAGTGGAAATCGGGATGGAGCCTTAGGTCGCTGGGGACCCAAGGGACCTATCCTAGGCATAAAGTTAGTGCTGGGCAAGGGCTTTAGCAGCGATGCCAGCGCCGAGAGGGAGAAGCAAGGCTGCAGCTGGGGAGCCCCGAAGACTCCTTGCCGGGCTTGGGGAGAGTACTCCTGATCCTCCTGGCTCACAAGGATTTCATTGAAAAGTAATTTTTTAAAAACTTACCATGGTCTCTTTTGGCCAGTCGCCACCTCCTGCCATGGTTCGGCTGTTGGAGGTGACACTGGGTTTGCCTTCCCGAGTCGTCGTGAAAATCACATTGCAGCACCGATGACATCATCAGGCCGTGACTTCTAAATTTAAATTAGGTCCTCGTTTGCTTGCAGTGGGAGCTTCGGCCGACTCTAAAGTCGGTTAAGAGAAGATATCGCGGGCGTGAATTGTATTTATATTTCACATAAACTATGTCTCTAAAATTACATCTGGAGTACCAACATATGGGGACGGAAATTACTTCTAAAATAATTGTGAGCCTAACAGTGCCCACTGTTATTAAAGGCAAAATCAAAGAGCAAGTTCCGACGACTGCACACGCGCAGTCAAATGCCGAAATCCTGAACTTGCTCTTCCTGTTTCACCGATGATCTGAAAACTCCATGAATTGACAGCTCGCCAGCTGGCTCGCCATTGAAATCAATACAGGAGTGTGAACTTGCTGCTGGAACGTGGTAAGTACCCACTAAAAAAGGTACGCTCAAATATATCAGGTCTAAATTAAGTTTTAACAGTGTGGCAAGTCTTAACGACTGCTAATCAACCTCCTTGGCACTTCAAATTAAATTTTAAAAATGTGGAATCTCATTCATTGCAATTTTAATAGTTGTTGGACATTTTAGAAAAAATAATTAACATTTTTAAATGTTTTAACTTTTTCTTTCTGTCTCTTTTATCTCTGTCTTTTAATTCGATATTTCTTTATTTTGCTGTCTCTAACTTCAAGGTTTTGACTCTTCGCGGTTTGTCAACGATGCTGCAATCTGATTGGTCGAGGGGAGAGAGCAATCCTCTCGTCGGCCCCATAGGTCCTAGGTTCGCGGGTGTTAACAATGGACTCTTTTGAGGTTCGCATTAGAGGAAGTTCCCGCACTAAAGACCGTGAATACAATATGGGTAAGTTAGTATATAAGGAGTGGCGAGTGCGAATTGTTCGCCGTTCACAGCAATTTCTGGCCCAATATGTTTCCTCTTGTAGAAGAATTGATGTCCCTGAATGCTTAACATTTTGATCTGAAATTCCTCTCCCTACTATTTTATTGGAGGTGTTAATACTGCTAAATAGCAGAACACATGAAGTGTTCTGGCAAAGACATTAAGGTTTAAAAAAACTTTCAAAGCAAATAATTGCAGTCTTTATAATTCATTGCAATTCTTATTTAGAACTATGGAAGATTTAACAATATAAGCCATAGTAAGACAGAGAATGTGACATTAACAATGGATTGTAGGTTACTGAGATTCTTTCCCTTGTGAAAAAGGCATGAAAGGACTCTATAAACTCATATCCCAGAACATAATTCCAAGACTTTTGTTGTGGAAAAGATGACCTGGGTTCAAACACTGGCATCTAATGATATTGCCATTATAGGTTCACCCCAGAAACAGTCCCTGCTCTTGGTTGAGCTGTCAAGTGAATGTCTGTAGCTCTTGGCAGTTGAACTAGAATGACAGTGACAGCAGCCATGGATATGGCCCTAGACTATCCGACACTATAACATCGCCTGAAAGCAGGAGGCACAGCTGCAGCAGTTTTAATAACTTTTATCACTCCACTGAAAATTAAACCACTTACTTCACTCCATATCGATCCCGAAACATGATATGGTTTCTAAAAGTGCGATTTACATCAAGATCTATTTGTTTAATTTCTGCAGAAAAACTTTGTGCTTGTATTTTCATTTTCTGTAAAAATAATGGACAATTGTAAAAGGCTCTGTTCCAGTCAAATAGTACACGTCATTGTGGGAAAGTGTCAGAAAATCTGGCAAAGACATTAAGGTTTAAAAAAACTTTCAAAGCAAATAATTGCAGTCTTTATAATTCATTGTAATTCTCATTTAGAACTATGGAAGATTCAACAATATAAGCCATAGTAAGATAGATAATGTGACCTTAACAATGGATTGTATGTTACTGAGATTCTTTCCCTTGTGAAAAAGGCATGAAAGGACTCTATAAAGCTCAGTGATTGGTGCAATTTATTACATGGAAGGGCAAACAACTGAATGTGAGACTGACTTAAACAGTTGGATGTCCTTCCATGTAACAGGGCTGCACTGTATAATGTAATTGGAAACATCCTGCAGGTTGGTGACCGAAAAGGATTGAAGACAACAAAAAAAAGTTATATCCACCGTGCTGCTTTTTAACCATTTCCTTAACACAGAAACAATTTCCTAAATAATTTACCTCATATTTCCCTTCATTCTCAGACTTTAACTTTTCTAAATCTAACAGGAGTGACCAAATCTGACCGCGAAGCTGCAGTGGGATTCCTTTGTAAATTCTACGGATCATCTGAAACAAAAACACAGGCCAGTGTTACTCTTGTCACATGATAATCACATATTCTGAATTCTACACTCGCAAGGATGCACACATTTATACAATACCCAATTATCTACACATTTCTGATTGGGAACTTATCTGTCAGTATGAGGTATATTTTACTTTGTATTTTGCTAAACTGTCATTATAAACCTCCCCCATTTTAATAAAAGAATTCTTCTGTTAACAATACACAATGCAAAATGTATTCCTATTTCACCAAAAGCAAATCTAATCCTTGGGGTAAATGTACATTTTGCTGCTTATTTATTGGGGATTTCTCATTGCAGTGTAAAGGTTTATTTATGAACAGGTAACAAGTTAATTTTGTTTCTTTTTTAAACTGAATTATGTACTTTGTGGAATTTTATTTTTTTTGCAACAATTTTCCTTTCCCTCCTGAAGGAGTTGGTTCCATAGGCACCAGTACCTCATCCAAGTGACTATTTCTCATAATTGAGCCTAGACAGTGAGTGCTGGCAGGATATTCCACTGTAGAGACATCAGGTCAAACCTGATCCTGACTTCACCAGTACTCCTAAACTTCAGGACTTGTCCAGCCCTGAAATATCTCAACACTCTCATCATAGTACTGCCATCTCCAGCATCCTGAACCCAGTTCTATCAAGCCCAGACCATCGCCCAGTGCTATGAAGCCCAGGATCATTCTTCCCACTGCTGCCAAATCACATTAGCCCCTCAACACCTTCAGTACATTAGATAAAGCAATGTATGATAATAATGAAGGCCATTGATTTGCACAGAAACAGATACAGAATCATGTAATTTGATACACAAAACATCCAGTAAAAATATCCAAATAACATAATAAAAAAATGCAGTTTCACTGATTCGGACACCATGGGATAAATTTGTGCATTCGGCATATATCAGGAGGGCAGTGGGCAGAGCAAACCGTTTTCAGGGGTGTGGTGGGGTTTGCGGGAAATCCGGCCTGCCATCCACAGGTCTGCAGCAAAGGACTAAAGGGGAGAGCTAAGCTGATCTAGGGGAGGGGGGAGGGGGAGGGGAAGGGGTAAGAGGAGGGGAAAGCGGTGATGGGATCATTATTGAAGGGGGAGAGCATTAGCAATTATGCTCATCCTGCTGCCCAAGAAATGCCAAATGATTCCTCCTAAGCACATCCTGTGGTCAATTAGAACATAATTGTTTCTCTGTAGATTGGTAACTGGTTGTAAATATTTAGCTCCTCCCAATGTTAGATAAACTAGCAGGAAATGATAGGCTTTCTTTTTTTGAAAAGAGGTAATTTTGCATCGTAGAAAAATGTGGCATTTTGGAATACAACAGAGTAAAAATGTATACTTATATTCATAGGATGCTCATAATGTTCTTTCAGCTGGGAAGACGTGACTGGGCAGGCAGGAGGTACTGAGCTGATATTCTAATTAGCATCTAGGAGGTGCAATGGGCTCAGCTGACTAATCTTCCAACCATATCAAGGTGCTCAATACACTCAAAAGTGAAGCTCACTCCCAAGAAGCAGTAAAGATACTGAGCCCATGGATTTTTCAATAAACGAGGCTCGAACCCTGACCATTTAATTGAGAGATAAACTCTCTATTATCAAAGCTAAAGAAGCTACTAAATCAAGTGAATTATTCAAAAGAAATCCATAATCCACACATCTGAAATGTAATTACGTGGTCTGGGATAATATCTTCCGTATATTTTGTGTGTTGAAGAAATAGCAGGAGAAGGGTTTGCTGGTTGAATCATTTGTCGGTTAATCTTGGAACTCTGGTGTTTCCTGATAACAACTTACATATCAACAGTCATTCAAATTAATTCTATTATGAGATCCCCCCGGGGTCATGCTGCAAGGTATACTAAGCAGCACAAATCCCCATAGGAGCAGTATTTCTTCTGCAGTTGGCACTTAATACATAAACTGTACAAATATGTACTGATATCGGACACTAACACAATGAACCAGACCCTAATTTATCAACTAAATGAACAAAGATTGGTAAGATACATTTTCTGCCACAACTCAAAGAAAGAATTATGGAAAGATCACAAAAATAAACAGATTGACATGCTGTGCATTTCTAGCATTGTCTGTTTTTATTTCAGATTCTATTATTCAGTTTATCTTTTTATCTCATGAAATTGTTTAAGCCTTTCATGAATGCGTAATTTCCTTTGAGCTACTTGAATGAATAAAATTACATTATTACACCTTTACATATATAAAAAAAACTAATGCATTTTCTAGAGGATTGTCATCATTGGAAGAAAGCTTTACATAAGCTTTAATAATACTATAAGCAGGATATAGCATCAATTTATTTCTGGTTGCTGTTCAGACACATGGAAAGAAGCCAACAGCTGAAGGATCAGTCAGTGTTCATTGTTTTTAATATTTATGTGATTTAGGCTAGCAAAAAAAATTATATTGTCTGGAAAATTAGGTCAAATATAGACATTTGGGTTCAACTATCCAGTGGCAGCTCTTTCTGATCAAACCATTTCTATTTTAACCACACATGCTGCAAGGGCAAGACCTTCCTTTATGCAGAAGTTTCCTTACCAGGACCTATATTCTCTGAGTGTTCCATGAAAAGCATCAACTGATGACCTATTTCTATTCTCTCAAGCTTCCTTTCCTAAAATTATTCGACCATCTGTATCAAAACAACACTAAAACAAATCAACTATTATCAGTTTGTATTCATGCTAAAGACTCTGCTTACTGAGTTTACAGAACACAACCACTTTTTGAATAAAGTCCTCCAGATCTTGTTCCAATGATTCAATTAGTAAATGAACTGCACAGAGTGGAACTGGGTCATAAAATCAGAAAAGTTCCAAGTTTGATCCCCTGTCAGTGCTAGTGTAGCTGATCTCAGCCAGACCAGTAGGGGAGCTACACCTGGTTAGTGTATTTTCATACATGCAGTTTTCAAAAAAGCAAATAACATCACACAGATTGACTTCCAATACTAGGGAATACGTAGTTATACGTAATAATGAGAAAACAACATTTAAACTAGGAATGTATATTCAGTGACACTGATGTTCTTTGGTAAAAGGGGTTTAACATAACTACCATGGACACATATTAATATTGACCAGCATAAGAGTCCATGCAGTCATTGTCTTCTCCAAGACATTGTCTCCCAGCCCCCTCGATACAAACACTTCTATCTCCTAAGTTCACAGAGTGGTTCTGTTTTATTCACTGATATAAATAACTTAAACTACCATTAAAACCAGATAAGTACAACTTTAAAAAGTTCAGCTACAACCTTCAATGCCTAAAATCACTCTGTAGAATCTTGTTTATAAAAATCAAAAGAAGTTACAGCTCTTAACAGTGGGAAACAAAAAGTGCATTGCCTGCGACGAAGGGACATAATTATTGTTATGTTAACAGACTGCAAGGATTTCAGTAAATTAATTCATCTCTTGTTCCACTCAGCCCATGACACAGAATTACTAATCAAACTGAGATTTTTTTTCTCAGGATTTTAACAATAAATGGATGATTTAACACTCTGACAGCTCTTTTTGGCAGAAAGTGTAAAAACAAATTCAATTGCCACATGTGGAAGGTGAATTAGCTGTGCTTAAGTCAGTCTCACTGTCAATCTGACAAAGAAATCAGATTTCCATTCTGTGAAGCTACTTTTAAACCACTATCAGACATCTAATATCATACTGCTCACTTTTCAGATCATATGCTTTCTGTTTTTTCTGCCTGATCTCTCCCTGTCTCTGAGTCTCCAGTATTATTTCCAACTGTCACTTTGTGTATTTTTAACATCTCACAGGTATAAACATTCACAAACTATAAGTTTTTTTTGCCATGAATATTTACATAGCACATCACTGTATCTCATAATTTTTATAATTAATGAAAGCACATCCATCCTATCTTCCCACTGCTTTTGCATATGTAACTAACAACCCACTTTCAAAATACTGCAATACACCATCCACAAGCACAATTGCATGTGATGACCTTGAACTTGTTACAATTCCACCAAATACAATGCACAAAACTGACTTCTTTAAATCAAATGAATATACCAGTTACAACATGGGGCAAGATTACTTCTGTGCTATTTATCCCAAGTGCATAAACACATTTATGATGAACACATTTCTAATTTTGCTACAAATAGCAAGCAAAGGAAATTTCTTGATAACACGTGATGGCCTTTTGAGTCAGCTTCAAATATATATATATTTTTAAATCAGTAATATGGCCCAACAGTCTGAAATTAAATCTGATCTGGTTTACATCCTTATACCACAATTATACTTGAATTCTGCGCCTAGCAACCAAAATGGTTTTGGTTCTATTGCAGCGATATCAAAATCAGAATTTGTACCTTGGGCCAGTTGTTCTGGCTCCACTTATAAAAAAAGTAAAAACCTTTTGGGCACATATGCAGTTTAATTCATTATTGCATCACATTAGAATGTGAAGACATATGAATATATCAACATATCCAACCACGTACACTGTTCACCTATCCTTTAATTATGCTATCTCCTGAGAAAAGCAAAAAAACCCAGAAAAAAAACATGTGACCAATTCAGGAAAAACTCTAGGAAATTCCTCTCCAACTCCCTAAAGCAATGAAATAAGCTGCAGGAATCGTGGTAGCCCTTGCACATTCCCATCACAACTACCTAACAACTTACTCCTATAACTAGGGTTGCCAACTCTAATTGGGCGTACTCTGGGAGGTTGCATCACGTTGACTTCCTGCAGCTGGTGGGAATAAGAGAATGCGGGAGAAAATCGCTGGGAAAAGCTGCTGGCAGCATGCCTTAGTGAACTGGGGCATTGAGGACCTGATCCCGCTGGTCAACAAGCTGCAGGATTTGTTCAGCTCCATCAGGCAGCGATGCAACCTTGACCTGCCACAGATCACAGTGGTGGGCGGCTGGAGCGCTGACAAGAGCTCGATGCTGATGAACTTCGTCGGCAGTGACTTCCTTCCTCATGGGTCACGGTCTGTCATCAGGCCTGCTCATCCTGCAGCTTATCAATGCAAAAACGGAATATGTCGATTTCTTGCACTGTAAAGGGAAGTGCTGTACACTTTTGGAGGCCCAACGGGACCAGCAGTGCCTGGAGCGCAGTGGGTGGACTAGCGGAAAATCTTAAGGATTGCTCGCAGCAGTGTCCAGAAGATTAATCTTTAATTCCTGGAGACTCCAGGACAATACAGGAGAGTTAGCAACTCTACCTAAAACTGGAAATCTCCTCTCTGAAACATGTCAAGTTCCCTTTTAAAGGACTTAGGTGACTCCTTATTCACTACATACTTTGATGGTTTATCCCAGATGCTGACGGCTCGCTGTAAAAAGAAATACTTCCTCACATCTAACCTAACTCTTTGTTCATGGATTTTATAGCCTTACCCGCCCTATTCAAAAGCGTACGTAATCGAACTGATTCCATTTCCTTCATCATTTTAAATACCTTAAATCATATCCCCTCTAAGCCTGCATTTCATAAAAATAGATAACATTAATTCTTTGAGTCTGTTCTCATATCTAAGTGCTGTAAAATTTGGTATCATCCAGGTTGTCATCCTCTGCACCTTCTTCAGAGCCTAAATGTCCTTCACCACCTGTGGGGTCCAAAAGAGGACACAATACACCAAGTGCGGATGTACCAGAGCCTTAAGTATAGTATTCTTCACTTGGTACTCTACAATAATAGCAATACAACTTAATAGACTATAGCCGGCTCACTTTGCCTATGCACCTTTAACAAATGATCAACTATTATCCCGGGTCTCTTTCTTGATCTGTTACATTTAAAAGATATCCCTGCATGGTACATAAGAACATAAGAAATAGGAGCAGGAGTAGGCCATACGGCCCCTCGAGCTTGCTCCGCCATTCAATAGGATCATGACTGATCTTCAACCTCAACTCCACTTTTCTGCCTAATCCCCATATCCCTTGATTCCCCTAGAGTCCAAAAATCTATCTATCTCAGCCTTGAACATATTCAAAGACTCAGCATCCTCTGGGGTAGAGAATTCCAAAGATTCACAACCCTTTGTGTGGAGAAATTTGTCCTCATCTCTGTCCTAAATAGCCCACCCCTTATCCTGAGACGATGCCCCTTAGTTCTAGACTCTCCAGCCAGGAGAAACAATCTCTCAGCATCTACCCTGTCAAGCCCCCTCAGGATCTTGTATGTTTCAATGAGATCACCTCTCATTCTTCTAAACTCCAGAGAATATAGGCCCATTCTACTCAATCTCTCTTCATAGGACAACTCTCTCATTCCAGGAATCAATTTAGTGAACCTTCATTGCACCGCCTCCAAGGCAAGTATATCCTTCCTTAGGTAAGGAGACCAAAACTATACATAGTACTCCAGGTGAGGTCTCACCAAAGCCCTGTACAATTGTAGTAAGACTTCCTTACTCTTGAATTCCAACCCCCTTGCAATAAAGGCCAACATACCATTTGCCTTCCTTATTGCTTGCTGGACCTGCATGCTAACTTTTTGTGTTTCCTTTACGAGAACATCCAAATCTCTCTGAACACCAACATTTAATAGTTTCTCACCATTTAAAAAATATTCTGTTTTTCTATTCTTCCTACCAAAGTGAATAACCTCACATTTCCCCACATTATACTCCATCTGCCACCATCTTGCCCACTCACTTAAACTTTCTATATCTCTTTGCAGACTCTTTGTGTCCTCCTCATAGCTTACTTTTCCACCTAGCTTTGTATCGTCAACAAACCTGAATACGTTACACTCGGTCCCTTCATCTAAGTCATTAATATAGATTGTAAATAGCTGAGGCTCAAGCACTGATCCTTGCAGCACTCCACTTGTTACAGCCTGCCAACCTGAAAATGACCTGTTTATCCGTACTCTCTGTTTTCTGTCTGTTAACCAATCCTCTATCCATGCTAATATATAACCCCCAACCCCATGAGCCCTTATCTTGTGTAACAACCTTTTATGTGGGCACCTTATCGAATGCCTTTTGAAAATCCAAATATACGACATCCACTGGTTCCCCTTTATCTACCCAGCCAATTACATCATCAAAAAACTCTAATAAATTTGTCAAACACGATTTCCCTTTCATAAAACCATGTTGACTCTATGATTTTCTAAGTGCCCTGTTACCATTTCCTTAATAATGGATTCTGGCATTTTTCCCAACTACTGATGTCAGGCTAACTGGCCTGTAGTTCCCAATTTTCTCTCCCTTCTTTCTTGAATAACGGTGTTACATTTGCTATCTTCCAATCCACTGGGAACATCCTAGAAACTAGGGAATTTTAGAAGATTATAACCAATGCATCCACTATCTCTGCAGCCAGCTCTTTTAGAACCCTAGGATGTAGGCCATCGGGTCCAGGGGATTTGTCGGCTTTTAGTCCCATTAGTTTCTCCAGTACTTTTTCTCTACTGATATTAATTACTTTAAGTTCCTCACTCTCATTAGCCTCTTGGTTCCCCACTATTTCTGATATGCTTTTTGTGTCTTCTACTGTGAAGACAGATACAAAATATTTGTTTAGCATCTCTGCCATTTCCTTATTCTCCATTATAATTTCTCCTGTCTCAGCCTCTAAGGAACCAATGTTTACTTTTGCTACTCTCTTCCTTTTTACATACTTGTAGGAGTCTTACAATCTGTTTTTATATTTCTTGCTAGTTTACTTTCATATTCTATTTTCTCCCTTTTTATCATTTTTTTGGTCATCCTTTGCTGGTTTCTAAAACTCTCCCAATCCTCAGGCTTACTACTCTTCTTCGCAGGCTTTCAATCTAATACTCTCCTTAACTTCTTTAGTTAGCCGTGGATGAATCACTTTTCCCGTGGAGTTTTTATTTCTCAATGGAATGTATATTCTTTGAGAATATTGAAATATTTCTTTAAATGTTTGCCATTGCTTATCTGCTTTCATATCTTTTAATCTAATTTCCCAATCTACCTTAGCCAACCCGCCCCTCATACCTATGTGATTGATTTATTTTAAGTTTAAGACACTAGTTTCGGTCTTAAGTATGTCACTCTCAAACTCAAACTGTGAAATTCTATCATATTATGATCATTCTTCCCCAGAGGATCCTTTACTGTGAGATTACTAATTAACCCTGTTTCATTACACAATCCAAGATCTAAAATAGCCTGTTCCCTGGTTGGTTCCATAATGTATTGTTCTAGGAAACTGTCTCGAATACATTCCATGAACTTGTCCTCCAGACTGCCTTTACAAGTCTGGAGTTTCCTAACTCCTACTAACATAGGTATATAATAATAAATGAAATCATTTGTATCACTATATAGTGCACTTTGAAACATATGGTAAATAAGGTTGGTGAGCTGCAGACACAAGTAGCCATGTGGGATTATGATATAGTGGCAATAACGGAGACCTGGCTCAAAAAAGGGGAGGAATGGGCACTTAATATTCCTGGCTACAATGTATTCAGGAAAGATAGGAAAGGAGAAAAATGAGGGGGCTGGCAGCATTGATCATAGATACTATTACAGCACTAGGAAGGGATGATGTACTTGAGGGTTCAAAGACAGAATCTATTTGGTTAGAATTACAGAACAATAGAGGAGCTATTACACTGTTGAGTGTATAATATAGGCCACTGTAGGCAAATAGTGGAAAGGAGATAGAGGAACAAATTTGAAGGCAAATTGCAGAAAGATGCGAGAACTTTAGAGTAATAACAATGGGGGTCTTCAATTATCCTAATACAGACTGGGAAAGTAAGAGTGTAAAGGGTAAAGAATTCCTGAAATGCGTACAAGGGAACTTTCTTGATCAGTATGTTTCCAGCCCAACGAGGAAGGAAGCAGTGCTGGATCTAGTTCTGGGGAATGAAGTGGGGCAAGTGGAGCATGTTTCAGTGGGAGCACATTTGGAAACAGTGATCACAATATCATTAGGTTTAGAGTAGTTATGGAAAAGGACAAGAAAAAATCAAATGTGAAAATACTCAACTGGAGGAGGGCTAATTTCAGTGAGTAGAAAAGAGATCTGGCCCAGGTGGAATGGAATCAAAGATTGGCAGGTAAAACAGTAAATGAGCAATGCGAGGTCGTCAAAGAGGAGATAGCTTGGAAACGGACTAGACGCATTCCCATGAGGAGAAAGGAAGGGCATGCAAGCTAGAGCTCCCTGGATGACTAAAGATATAGAGATTAAAATGAAACAGAAAAAGGAGGCTCGATGACAAATGTCGGGTTCCTAATTCAGTAGAGAACCATGCTGAATACAATAAGTACAGGAGAGAACTGGAAAAGGAAATAAGAGGGGCAAAGAGAGTGCATGAGAATAGATTAGCGGGTAACATAAAAGGGAACCCACAAGTCTTTTATAAACATATAAATAGTAAAAGGGTAGTCAAAGGAAGGATGGGGCCGATTAGAGACCAAAAAGGAGATCTTCCTGTGGAGGCAGAGGGCCTGGCTGAGGTACTAAATGAGCACTTTGCACTGTCTTCATTAAAGAAGAGGATGCTGCCAATGTCACAGTAAAGGAGGAGGTAGAAGAGAAAATGGACGAGTTAACGGCACAAATAACTACGTATGGGTATGATCTTGTGGCCATTACGGAAACATGGCTACAGGGTGACAACGACTGGGAATTAAATATGCCAGGGTATTTAACAATCAGGAAGGACAGGCAGGAAGGAAGGGGAGGTGGGGTGGCTATGTTAATAAAGGAAGGAATCACTGTAATACAGAGAAATTATATTGGGACAAAGGATCAGGATAATGAAACAGTTTGGGTGGAGATAAGGAATAATAAGGGGAAAAAAACACTAGTGGGCGTAGTATATAGGCCTCCTAATAGTTGCAACTCTGCTGGAAGAAGTATTAATCAGGAAACAGTCGGGGCATGTAATAAGGGAACAGCTATAATTATGGGGGATTTTAACTATCATATTAACTGGACAAATCAAATTGGGCAGGGCAGCATTGAGGAAGAGTTTTTTGAGTGTATTAGGGATGGATTTCTTGAGCAGTATGTAACTGATCCTACAAGGGGGCAAGAAACCTTGGAACTGGTCCTGTGTAATGAGCCAGGATTAATTAATAATGTCCTAGTTAAGGATCCCCTTGGAATGAGTGACCATAACATGGTTACATTCCATATCCAATTAGAGGGTGAGAAGGTTGGTTCTCAAACAAGCGTACTGAGCTTGAATAAAGGAGACTATGATGGTATGAGGGCTGAATTGATTAAAGTGGACTGGGAAAATAGATTAAGGGGTAAGACGGTACATGAGCAGTGGTGTTCATTGAAGGAGTTATTTTACAACTTTCAAAACAAATATATTCCACTGAGGAAAAAAGGGTGTAAAAGAAATGACAGCCATCCGTGGCTAAGTAAAGAAATTAAGGATAGTATCCGACTAAAAACAAGGACATATATGGTAGCCAAACTTAGTGGGAGGATAGAAGATTGGGAAGTCTTCAAAAGACAGCAAAAAGTAACTAAAGGATTGATTAAGAAAGGGAAGATTGATTATGAAAATAAATTAGCAAAAAATATAAAAACAGACAGCAAGAGCTTCTATCGTTATATAAAATGAAAAAGGTGGCTAAGGCAATCGTAGGTCCCTTAGAGGATGAGACCGGGAAATTAATGGTGGGAAACATGGAGATGGCAAAAATGCTGAACAAATATTTTGTTTCAGTCTTTACGGTAGAGGACACTAAGAATATCCCAACACTGGACAAACAGGGGGCTCTAGGGGGGGAGGAGCTAAATACGATTAAAATCACTAAGGAATTGGTACTTAGTAAATTAATGGGACTCAAGGCGGATAAATCCCCTGGACCTGATGGCTTACATCCTAGGGTCTTGAGGGAAGTGGCAGTGGGGATTGTGGATGCTTTGGTAATAATTTTCCAAAATTCTCTGGACTCGGCAAAGGGCCCGGCAGATTGGAAAACTGCTAATGTAACACCCTTATTTTAAAAGGGTAGTAGACAGAAGGCTGGAAATTATAGACCAGTTAGCCTAACATCTGTGGTGGGTAAAATTTTGGAGTCTATTATTAAGGAGACAGTAGCAGAACATTTGGACAAACATAATTTAATAGGACAAAGTCAGCATGGCTTTAAGAAGGGGAAGTCATGTCTGACAAATTTGCTTGAGTTCTTTGAGGACATAACGTACAGGGTGGATAAAGGGGAACCAGTGGACGCAGCGTATTTAGACTTCCAGAAGGCATTCGACAAGGTGCCACATAAAAGATTATTGCTCAAGATAAAGAATCACTGGATTGGGGGTAATATTCTGGC
Source organism: Heptranchias perlo (assembly GCF_035084215.1). Classification (NCBI taxonomy): domain Eukaryota; kingdom Metazoa; phylum Chordata; class Chondrichthyes; order Hexanchiformes; family Hexanchidae; genus Heptranchias; species Heptranchias perlo. The sequence continues at coordinate 37,252,273 of NC_090336.1, forward strand.
ATGGGTGGAGGATTGGTTATCTAACAGGAAGCAGAGAGTTGGGATAAATGGTTCATTCTCGGACTGGCAACCAGTGGCCAGTGGTGTTCCGCAGGGGTCGGTGCTGGGACCCCAACTCTTTACGATCTATATTAACGATTTGGAGGAGGGGACCGAGTGCAACATATCGAAGTTTGCAGATGATACAAAGATGGGAGGGAAAGTAGAGAGTGAGGAGGACATAAAAAACCTGCAGGGGGATATAGACAGGCTGGGTGAGTGGGCGGAGATTTGGCAGATGAAATACAATATTGGAAAATGTGAGGTTATGCACTTTGGCAGGAAAAAACAGAGAGCAAGTTATTTTCTTGATGGCAAGAGACTGGAAAGTACTGCAGTACAAAGGGATCTGGGGGTCCTAGTGCAAGAAAATCAAAAAGTTAGTATGCAGGTGCAGCAGGTGATCAAGAAGGCCAACGGAATGTTGGCATTTATTGCTAGGGGGATAGAATATAAAAACAGGGAGGTATTGCTGCAGTTATATAAGGTATTGGTGAGACCGCACCTGGAATACTGCATACAGTTTTGGTCTCCATACTTAAGAAAAGACTTACTTGCTCTCGAGGCAGTACAAAGAAGGTTCACTCGGTTAATCCCGGGGATGAGGGGGCGGATATATGAGGAGAGGTTGAGTAGATTGGGACTCTACTCATTGGAGTTCAGAAGAATGAGAGGCGATCTTATTGAAACATATAAGATTGTGAAGGGGCTTGATCGGGTGGATGCGGTGAGGATGTTCCGAAGGTTGGGTGAAACTAGAACGAGGGGGCATAATCTTAGAATAAGGGGCTGCTCTTTCAAAACTGAGATGAGGGGAAACTTCTTCACTCAGAGGGTGGTAGGTCTGTGGAATTTGCTGCCCCAGGAAGCTGTGGAAGCTACATCATTGAATAAATTTAAAGCAGAAATAGACAGTTTCCTCGAAGTGAAAGGAATTAGGGGTTACGGGGAGCGGGCAGGAAAGTGGACATGAATTTAGATTTGAGGTTAGGATCAGATCAGCCATGATCTTATTAAATGGCGGAGCAGGCTCGAAGGGCCGATTGGCCTACTCCTGCTCCTATTTCTTATGTTCTTATAAAAATAGATAGAGGTACCAAAAAGGTTGGTAGCGCTCAAAGAAGAAAAGTCACCTGGTCTGGATGGGATGCATCCTGGGTTGCTGAGGGAAGTAAGGGTGGAGATAGCAGAGGCTCTGGCCACAATCTTCCAATCCTGCTTAGATATGGGAGTGCTACCAGAGGACTGGGGGATTGCAAATGTTACACCCCTGTTCAAAAAGTGGAGAAGGATAAACCCAACAACCACAGGCCAGTCAGTCTAATGTCAGTTGTGGGGAAACTTTTAGAGACATTAATCTGGAACGAAATTAAGTGGCACTTGGAAAAATATGAGTTAATTAATGAAAGCCAGCACGGATTTGTTAAAGGCAAATCGTGTTTGACTAACTTGATTGAGTTCTTTGATGAAGTAATGGAGAGGGTTGATGAGGGTATTGCAGTTGATGTTGTGTACATGGACTTTCAAAAGGTGTTTAATAAAGTACCACATAATAGACTTGTTAGCAAAATTGAAGTCCATGGGATTAAAGGGGCTCCTTGGATACAAAATTGGCTAAGGGACAGAAAGCAGAGAGTAGTGATACACGGTTGTTTTTCAGACTGGACGGAAGTGTGCAGTGGTGTCCCCCAGGGATCGGTATTAGGACTTCTGCTCTTTTTGATACATATTAATGACCTAGACTTGGGTATAGAGGGTATAATTTCAAAGTTTGCAGATGACACGAAACTCGGAAATGTAATAAACAGTGTGGAGGATAGTAACAGTCTTCAGGAGGACATATACTGGTGAAATGGGCAGACACATGGCAGATGACATTTAACACAGAGAAGTGTGAAGTGATTCATTTTGGTGGGAAGAATGAGGAGAGGCAATATAAACTAAATGGTACAATTTTAAAAGGAGTGCAGGAACAGAGAGACCTGGGGGTGTACGTACACAAGTCTTTGAAGGTGGCAGGACAAGTTGAGAAGGCTGTTGAAAAGGCATACAGGATCATTGGCTTTATAAATAGAGGCATGGAGTACAGAAGCAAGGAAGTTATGCTAAATCTTTATAAAACACTGGTTAGGCTAGAGTATTGTGTCTAATTCTGGGCACCACACTTTAGGAAGGATGTCAAGGCCTTAGAGGGGGTGCAGAGGAGATTTACTAGAACGGTACCAGGGATGAAAGACTTCAATTACGTGGAGTGACTAAAGAAACCAGGGTTGTTCTCCTTAGAGCAGAGAAGGTTATGGGGAGATTTGATAGAAGTGTTCAAAATCATGAAGGGTTTTGACAGAGTAAATAAGTAGAAACTGTTTCCAGTGGGAGAAGGGTCGGTAACCAGAGGACATAGATTTAAGGTAATTGGCAAAAGAACCAGAGGCAACATAAGGAAAAATCTTTTTACTTGTGATCTGGAATGCACTGCCTTGAAGGGTAGTGGAAGCAGATACAAAAATAACTTTCAAAAGGGAATTGGATAAATACTTGAAGTGAAAAAATTTGCAGTGCTATGGAGAAAGAGCAAGGGAGTTGGACTAATTGGATAGCTCTTTCAAAAAGCCAGCACAGGCACGAATGGGCTCTTTCTGTGCTGTATGATTCAATAATCTGGAATCCAAAACTGTTATACTGTTTTACCAGTTATACTGGAGCTGCTTCCTGGCCAAATTATACTTGACTGATTTAGTTTGCTCTGGTATAGGCCAGTTCTGGAGTGAAACAAGAAAGTTATTTTTGGAACTGAATTTTGGTTGAATTTAGCGCAGTTCTGGTTCCAAAATGGAGAATAACTCGAAAACATACAAATTCAGATTTATTGTGGATGGCTTTTAAGTAATCAATGTTACCTTGTCACTGTTTCTGTACTTGTCCCATTTCTTAACCATTTTGACCCATTTGGGTATTCTCTCAATCTCCAAATGTTTTTGCTGTAAAACAAAAATAAAAGTGTTATATAATAAAAAACATATGCTTATTTTAGCAATGATCAAGTTTTCAGTGCAGTGGCAATATGATTTTGCAATTTAGGTCATTTTTAATATACAAAGATGTCAAATATTATTGGATTCAATTTTTTGGACAAGATAATTACAAATGAGGAAGGGCATTCGGCCCATCTTATTTCATCCATTCAGGAAGACACTGAAGTTCCACCATTGCAGCATCAAATGTTCCTTAAATGATTCCAGAGTTTACATTTCCATTACTCTATCTGGAAATCCATGTCACATGTTGATCATTTTTTGTGTGAATCTACCTTTTACTCTTTTGAACATATATTCAAACATACATTCTTGATTTACCTTTTCCATTTCCTTAATTATCTTACATACCTCTCTAAGATTACCTCTCAGACGCCTCCTTTCCAGGCTGAAAAGCTCAAATTTGGTCAGTCTTTCCTCATAACTCAGACTTTTGACACTAAGAATTAGCCCTGTGGCTTTTCTCTACAATGCCTCCAGCATTTGAACGTCTCCCTGTGTCTCGGCAATCAGAAGTGGACACATTACTCAAGGTGCAGCCTGATCAGAGCACTGTGCAGTTTGATCATGACTTCCTATGCTCCGATGACTTCCTCTGACTTATATTCTACTGATGTGGAGATGCCGGTGATGGACTGGGGTTGACAATTGTAAACAATTTTACAACACCAAGTTATAGTCCAGCAATTTTATTTTAAATTCACAAGCTTTCGGAGGCTTCCTCCTTCGTCAGATGAACGATGTGAAAAATCGTTCACATCGTTCACATCGTTCACCTGACGAAGGAGGAAGCCTCCGAAAGCTTGTGAATTTAAAATAAAATTGCTGGACTATAACTTGGTGTTGTAAAATTGTTTACAATTATATTCTACTGATTTAGCTATATGGTTTGACATTTAATTGGCTTTGTTGTTGCTGTGCTTTGGTTGGACATGTTATATTGAGTCTACTAAGATTCTGAGGTCTTTCAGCTTCATCCTTACCTATTTCAACACCATGCATGGAGTACATATAAAGAGCCACTTATGTTGGTGCAAATGCAAAAAATGGGGTTGACGTCAGTACGATTTGAAGCCCCAACACTAAAGGAGTGACATGCTTGTGTAAGTTAGCTGCTGATCAAAGGAATTGTTTCCCTCCTAAGTGGCAGCAAATAATAAAAATACCACAGTACAAACAGGACAAAAACAGGTCTCTTAATTGTGTATTAGTAACTTTTTCCAAATTAAATTTTCTCCAAATAAGCCCGAAATCTGGGCAATGAAGAGTGATTTGTTTTTCATTTGTTAAAAATATAATCTGAGACACAACAAAATGAGACAATGTTTTTTTTCAAAAAGGTCATTCAGTGATTAGAAAATTAATGTCCTAAGCGTCCCAACATTTTCCTCTGTTTCAGTTATAATGTTAATCATAATACAATTAAAGAAACCAATTATAAAGGGGCAATTGCATAACACATTTGGGTTAGAGTGTGTTAAAAGGCAGAAATAGATGGAAGGTAGAGATGACATCATAAACTGCAGGGGCTGGGGAGTTGTTATTCCTACTTTTACAAACTGAAAAGCTGGAGGTAATGCAGTGCCACTGTAACTGCTGTGTCACTCAGTACTAAACCAGGATGTGGATTCACACCCATAATTCTCCACACAAGAATTGATCTCAGCTGTGTCATCAGGCAGTGAGTCATATCTAGCTGTTTCCTGCAGGGGAAGAAAACTTAAAACCAGTGATGATGCCAGCATGTGTCACATCTCCTTGCCGCTATGAAGCACCTAAGAAATTATTAAGCTAGGCGGTTACACAGTTAGCAGTGACAGAGGCAGCTGAGAGGGGAATATCACATGGTACATTTTCAGGAAACTAAAGGGAGGAAATGTTTGTTTAAGTTTAAAAAGAAAATCAAATAAAAGCAAAAAAATTGTCTTAGTACTCAAAGAATTAAACTTTTAGCATGGTGTTTAACCTATCTATTATTTTGAACTTTAAAATCTTAAGTAGTGGTAACACTTATTAGTAATAATAAAAAATGTTACCTGATCACTGTTAAGAAGACTTTGTGGTGAAGAAGGGAAATTGCTCTCTTTGTAAAGCTCTCCAAACACACATGCAGTCAAACGTTCACACACACACATATATGTACAGCACACATTATAAATGTCTTGTTGATTTGTTCTACCTGTGAGGAGAAATTGCTAATTTAAATCACTTGCTGGCAATTGGCTAGAGATGTGACACATCAGAATTTACAGCCAGAAGAGAGCACTCAGCTAATGCATTCTGTAGCACCCAAATTTTTAAATTGCTTTGGAGCTCCAGAATCAGTTCCCAGCCCTGAAGAGAAAGTCTATCAATGCTCCTACAATGAAACTTGTTTGCTGCTGGAACCACTCCATAAACCGATATGACGTGTGTGGGGAGGGCAACAAGGTCATTCTCAGTGTGTGATAGTTATTTTTCTTTCAAAAAAATAAGAGAATTAATCCAAGCGCAGATGTTGGTTTCAATTCCAGGTATGTTAGCAGTTCTGCCTACATGGGTAGGAGTAAACCAGTAAACACGCGATGTTGTAGTGTAGTAAGTTGGTTGTTCTGCATATGGAAGCTCAAGAGCTAATTCACAGTTGTGCTTTGCTATAAATCATGATTATTCCATATCAAAGACAAAACACAACTGAGACAGTGATGTGCTTCAAAGGGTAGTAAAAATATACTGTTACAGGGGCACAATCTTCAACAAACTAAACAGTCTATTAAAACTGAAATTAGAGTTTGTAAATTGATCTGATGTGGAGTATGAGGTAAAAGGAAATCATCCAGAAAGCAAAGCATCTTTGAAATTAAAAACCAATGTTTGAAAATTCCAAAACATTTTTGGTGACAGAATTTACAGAACAATGACAGCACAAATATAAAAAGGTATCAAGATGTTACCCTTGACAACCATATCTATATAGCATATTTTGAAGGAAGGAAGGGGGTAAATTTTGAGTACTCAGCAAGGGGAGAAATAATATTGTTGGTGAGTGGAATACTTTCCATCTTTTGCATCCAGTTTCAATACCAAGCACACACAGGAGCAGTCTAGACAGTTATCAATGCTGCTCTTGCAATCAGTACAGCATTCCCTACCACATTCTTTCCGTACCACATTCTGTCTGCCTCAACACATATGCAACAGGTTGCACATTCTGTTGACTTAGCCATGGAAGGCTATTGGAAAACCAGGGAGAAGGCTGCAGCAGATTTACTCATTTCTCTAAGCATAAGAGGGATTATGAGAGAAGAGGGACATAGAGAAAAGGCAACAGTGACTGCAGGATCTAATCATAGAATCATAGAATGCTTACAGCACAGAAGGAGGCCATTCAGCCCATCGAGCCCATGCCAGCTCTTCATAACAGCAATCTAGTTCCTCCCATTCCCCCACTCTTTCCCCGTAGTCCTGCAAATTTTTTCCCTTCAAGTATTTATCCAATTCCTTTTTGAAAGCCACGATTGAAACCACTACCTTTTCAGGCAGCGCATTCCAAATCATAACTACTCACTGCGTAAAAAAGTTTTTCCTCATGTCACCTTTGGTTCTTTTGCCAATCACCTTAACTTTGTGTTCTCTGGTTCTCGACCCTTCCGCTGATGGGAACAGTTTCTCTTTATTTATTTTATCTAAACCCTTACATAAGAACATAACATAAGAGATAAGAGCAGGGGTAGGCCATTTGGTTCTTCGAGCCTGCTCCGCCATTCAATGAGATCATAGCTGATCTGATTACATTGATTTTGAACACTTCTATCAAGTCTCCTCTTAACCTTGTCTGCTCCAGTTTATCCACATAACTGAAGTCCCTCATCCCTGGAACCATTATAGTAAATCTCTTCTGCACCCTCTCCAAGGCCTTCAATTGGACGCAATACTCCAGCTGCGGCTGAATATTTGGATTGTACAAAAGAACAGTAAAACAGGATTGGTTCAGATGTGTTAAAATCATTATACAATTGTTTAACCCTTTTCTGTCCTGATCTGGCCAATAGCAGATGAAATAGCAGGAGTTGTCAATGTCATTTAAATTTAAATCCTGGGATTTATGTCAGTACATCACAATTGGAAGAGCATTAAAATTCACTTTATTCACACACAATACCACCTCATTATATATACTAAATAAAATCTCCCCTCTTCATGTCTCATTATTCCCTGACCATCTTTCTATTCATCAACTGGTGCTTCATCTTGCCTGCCCTGTAGAAACGTTACAAACGTCTTGTACTGACTTGCTGTTGTAGCTTATGACACAATTTGGGTAGCATAACTGTTCCAGACCTTAGTCAGTGCTGCTATGAAACCAGTTGTTAGGTGGGTGTGTGGGGATGGTTCAAGTTCACTCAACTCTAATTTTCCTTTCCTTGCCCAGGGGATGCTGCTTTGTCTTTGTTCAGACGGTTTTGCAGTAGCCCAGCAGAGAGCAGAAATCTACTGCATTGGGAAATTGAAGCACAAACCTCCCGTACTACTATTCCAATGGACACCAGACCGATCCTTCTAAACCTACTTTTAAATACAGTATTTTAGTTTCAGTTTACTAAAAGCTTTGATTTTTTTTTTCATGTGTGGTACTGAGAGCTGCCTTATTTGCCCGCTGCTATATACAGACCAATACAGAATTGTGCAATGATAATTAACTAGTATTTATTGCAACTGGCATTACATATCTTACCTTTTCCTCCAATACAGTTGGCGTAGGCAGCTCGTGTTCACTGAAAGTACATCATAACATTGTCACTCATTTTATAATACTGAGAGAATGACATATATCAATGACAAATTGAACATTAAATATACCTGGAATTTAATAAAAATGAATGCAAAAATGTCTTCAAAATTTTCAGTATTTATGGAAAAAAAGAGTACAACTTACTGCAAAAAGCCAAATCTGTCCACAACTTTGTATAAATTGAAATCTTCCCATGGATCAACTGATGCCCCATCTTGCCTACCCTGTAAACATTTAAAAAAAATTTTTTAGTTGATTTTAAGAGACTGTGAACAACATACTTCTTTATTTTTATATGATCAGGACTGGGTCAGGTAGTGAGTTAGCACTAGTTCAAATCCAAACCAGATTGACATAATGAAATTCTCCTTCGTCTAGTAGTATCAATATCCTAATTGAAACGACTTTAGGCAGTCTCAATCCAGTACCTAGTGGGCATGTGGGAACAGTACAAAACTGCCCCTAATTTAGCACCAAATTGGTGATTTCACTCACAGAAGCTAAAAGTCCTTTGGTGTAGCAAATGCAAAAATATCATACTGGTGCAGTAGGGAGCTGAAGGCCATTGCTGGGGTCCAGGTTACAAGTAAGGAAAGTTGAGCGTATTCATTAATGCTCTGAACTTCTATTGAGTGCAACAGCGTGATACATGACATCTAATTGATATATTCATTTCATATTAACTTTCTACTTAAGCAGTTAGTATTCAATTTCCATGATGCATCATACTTGAATTCATAAAAATATATGTATGCTGTGCACTACAAAGAAAATACATAAATTGTATCAGCAACTTCAAGAAAGAGTTGGATAAGTAGCTAAAGAAATATTTGATAGAGGGGTATGACCGATATTGTAGGATAATAGTTCCTAGGTACTGGGACTGGCCAGCTGGGTGGCAATGTTCCTTTCTGGTCCTGTAGATTTCTATGTTAGGTTAAATCAGTGTCTTACCAAATCACAATAAACTGCGAACTCAGTCTTACTACATTACACTGGGGTGGGGGGGGGGGGACATTTTTGGGAGTTTTTCTCTTCTCTTTTCCTCTCCCTGGAAAAAAATACAACCTTTATCTGTAAAGCTGTGCTGCTATGCAAAGTACAAAAAAGGGACTTTGCAGGGAATGAAATTTTCATGCTGTCACTGACCTTCAAACAACAAGTGTTACCTTTGCTGAGAAGCTCAGGTTTTCAATAAAACTCAGAGCTACTGCACTAACAAAATATCTTGTTACAATCAGATTTGTTTCCCCAATTTTATTTTTCTGTTCTACTTTGGTCTCCCTGGTTTACGCCCATCCATTCTTGGGCGCCTCAACCAACAGAAGACGGTACAGAATGAACAAGACCTCTGATATTGATGGATTTCAAATTCAATTTCTGCTCATGACAGATGTTTGTGTCCATAATCTCCTACGAACTTGGGTTTCTTCTAGCTCTTGGTGCCCATCCAGGCAAATAACGTGTTGACGGATGCAATAATTTCTTCCACTTTAGTGTCATGTGGCATTCATGCTGTTATTATACTACCAATTTTGTTTATCAGTCTAAATCTTGTAGTGAATATTGATTGTGCTGTCTATCAGACTCCACATTCATGTTGTGTCAGCTTTAGTATAACAGCTGGAGCCAACTCAATGCAAATAAACTCCAGTCGGCCAAGTTACGAGCACAGTCTGACCCTTTAACCCCCTCAATCCCCAAGGTGAGTAGTCTTGTCCTGCAACTAAGTTGAGCTTGGATGCAGTGAGGGAAAGTGGCTGCATATATGGTGTACTCCAGTTTTGTCTGAAACAGGTGAAACGGCTTTCCAAATTTTGTAGGAAACCAGTGCTCCTTAGTGGCTGTGCCATACGGTGTGCCTAGTGTTTGCAGGTCAGTAATAGTGGGGTTGAATTTCCGCAGGAGTTCCCCTGATCGTCCACCATAACTTCATCAGAAGATCTGCAGAAATCATGGAGAAACAGTGTAAATTCTATTTACGCTGTTTCTTCAGGGTTCTCAGATTTTCTACTGAGGATGATTGGGAGAACCCTCAGAAATTCAACCCCAGCATGTTGAAGTTTTTAAAACTTGAATCTCTGCAAAGCTACTTTGCACAGCTACATAGCTTAGTGAATTGTGCCTGCACTTTTTTTTTATGATGGTGGGGTGATGAAAGATTAGCAGGACTCCTCTTAAGATGTTTTCCCCTCTTCCCCTTGGTTTCCAAGACAATGCTGAGAAAGGAGGTGAAAGAAAGAGAGGTGAAACAAAGTATTGACTAGTTGCCCAAACAGGCAGATCAGTTACAATTACTATATACTTGAGACCAATTTTAATGAAGAACCTAGATTCTGAGAAGATCATACAAAATAATGGTAGACAATAACTCGACAATTTGTCCATACCTGTTATCTGTATAGGTGCAGGTACAGGTCATGAATAGTGATGAGAAACCCTGGTTGCTTTTCCTCCCTCTTCCCCTGGTTGCTGGGACAAATATGGCACCCAATAGTTGCCTGGCTGAGATCAGATTATCTCAAAAACAGGACCAAACCTGAAATCTTGTCCATATGGCTAGCTAATGTTCTAACACATGGTGCATTTACCTATTAGCCAAGTAAGTCACTTTTTTAAATTGCACTTGTATTTTTCTCAACAAATACTCTATGGGCTTTGCAATCACATTTTTTGGGAGCATTTCTTTTTTTGAAGTTTCAAATGACATAACCCACTGAACCCCATGACAAATAACTTTTTAACTTCACCCAGTCCATCATTCTTTTGTGAATTAATTGAAGTATTTCTGCTTTTTGGAACAATGGCAGGCCCCCACCACAAATTAGCATCCCTATTTTATAGGATAAGTAAAAGATAGAATGAGAGACATAGAAAGCGGGGAAGAAATAATTAGAAAATAAATGAGAAACTAGCAGAAACACAGTTACATGAAGAGAGAACATTTTTTTTGTCCTGGAGCAACATCATAGGAAATTAATTAATATAAATTAAAAGTAGGGTCAGGGAGCACAGGGCTGCTGTAAATTGGAGGTCCAAAATACAGTGTCATAGAATGAAGGACACAGGCCAGGTTCCCAACTGTACTTATTTCTTGATGTGAGCTACACTACATAAAGAGGTGTGTCCCCACAAGGGGGGACAGGAAATCAGAAAGAGTGTTCTCCTGACGGCTGGATAAAGATCAACATTGATGGAGGTCTGACAACAGACCAATTGGCAACAGAAGTGCAAAGAACGTACAAAAGGGAGAAAAACAGACAGATTTTCTGTGAGTCTCACTTTGATTCCCATATCGCGGTCTCACTTAAAGGTTGCTCTAAACTCATGCAAAATGAACTACTTCAGTAATTCGTGTGGTCACCTGCTTTTAGGGTATACCATTCTTACCAGAGATGAAAACAGCCTTGATTATCCAGTCACACCTCTATGGTGCTACGATCGCCACATAACAATAGTAGTGCTTCAAAGCAAGGGTTTGAGTAATCGAGACTAGGGTGAAAATTCCACACATTGCAGTTAACGAAGCAGAGTGCTTGTTTCAAATAGATTTTGGCTTGTAGTGAAATCAAACACACAATTGGGGAGTCAACCAATCATAGCCCCTCCTTCTGGAGTTTTCCTTCATCCAGCATGGAATCAGAAGATCACATTGACATTGACATCTCTAGCCGTTAGGGGAATGTTAAGCCAACTCCGGTAGATCTTGGTAAAATTGTGTGTGATGAGCTCTCACCTGAATAGGGTGTATGTACTTAAAAGCCCCTGACTGATTTTTTGCCATTTTGGGGAATAATATGAATCAGAGTCACTGTCAATTTTTTAATCTAATTGTTCAATTTCTAGAGCTAGAAAAATGTCCTACAGCATTATCTTGGAAGGAAAGCCATTCTTTTGCCTCCAAAAATGCTTAAAATCCAAGGGCAGCCAGGAGATTTGCCCATGGTTTCCCCACCAGGGCTCTGCCCCTGGACACTGGGTGAGCCCATGACCCCCAACAAGTTTTGGGAAGGCTATCTCATAGATTTCAATACTTAAAGATTGACAACTCTGGAGAATGGCAATTAAATGTAAGAGTTCAAGCCTTCAATGAAGTATCAATAAGAGCTGTCTATTAAAAAAAAAATTCATTCATTGGATGTGGGCGTCGCTGGCAAGGGCAGCATTTATTACCCATCGCTAATTGCCCTTGAGAAGGTGGTGGTGAGCCGCCTTCTTGAACCGTTGCAGTCCCTGTGGTGAAGGTACTCCCATAGTTCTGTTAGGTAGGGAGTTCCAGGATTTTGACCCAGTGATGATGAAGGAACAGCGATATATTTCCAATTCAGGATGGTGTGTGACTTGGAGGGGAACGTGTAGGTGGTGGTTTTCCCATACGCCTACTACCCTTGTCCTTTTAGGTGGTAGAGGTCGCGGGTTTGGGAGGTGCTGTCAAAGAAGCCTTAGCGAGTTACTGCAGTGCATCTTGTGGAGGGTACACACTGCAGCCATGGTGCGCCGGTGGTGGAGGGAGTGAATGTTTAAGGTGGTGGATGGGGTGCCAATCAAGCGGGCTGCTTTGTCCTGGATGGTGTCAAGCTTCTTGAGTGTTGTTGGAGCTGCACTCATCCAGGCAAGTGGAGAGTATTCCATCACACTCCTGACTTGTGCCTTGTAGATGGTGGAAAGGCTTTGGGGAGTCAGGAGGTGAGTCACTCGCTGCAGAATGCCCAGCCTCTGACCTGCTCTTGTAGCCACAGTATTTATGTGGCTGGTCCAGTTAAGTTTCTGGTCAATGATGACCCTCAGGATGTTGATGGTGGGGGATTCGGCGATGGTAATGCCACTGAATGTCAAGGGGAGGTGGTTAGACTCTCTCTTGTTGGAGATGGTCATTGCCCAGCACTTGTCTGGCGTGAATGTTACTTGCCGCTTATCAGCCCAGGCCTGGATGTTGTCCAGGACTTGCTGCATGCGGGCACTGACTGCTTCATTGTCTGAGGGGTTGCAAATGGAACTGAACACTGTGCAATCATCAGCAAACATCCCCATTTCTGAACTTATGATGGAGGGAAGGTCATTGATGAAGCAGGTGAAGATGGTTGGGCCTAGGACACTGCCCTGAGGAACTCCTGCAGCAATGTCCTGGGCCTGAGATGATTGGCCTCCAACAACCACTACCATCTTCCTTTGTGCTAGGTATGACTCTAGCCACTGGAGAGTTTTCCCCATGATTCCCACTGACTTCAATTTTACTAGGGCTCCTTGTGCCGCACTTGGTCAAATGCTGCCTTGATGTCAAGGGCAGTCACTCTCACCTCACCTCTGGAATTCAGCTCCTTTCTCCATGTTTGGACCAATGCTGTAATGAGATCTGGAGCCGAGTAGTCCTGGCGGAACCCAAACTGAGCAGTGGTGAGCAGGTTATTGGTGAGTAAGTGCTGCTTGATAGCACTGTCGATCACACCTTCCATCACTTTGCTGATGATTGAGAGTAGACTGATGGGGCGGTAATTGGCCAAATTGGGTTTGTCCTGCTTTTTGTGAACAGGACATACCTGAGTGATAGGGACAGAGTAGGTGCAAGACCAGATATGTCGGAATTATTCCATTCCAGCATTACAGGCAGAAAATAACAAGTCAATTAAGCACAAACAAATTGCAATTTAAATAAATACATGGTCACAACCAACTTTCAACGAGCCACCCAATGGAATACATCACTCTTCTAGCCAGTGCTGATTGATATTAGATGTGCTGCTGTGAGGAGATGTTCAGTGTGGACATGAACCCTTCCACACGAGTAAGGGAAAATTAGATTTGACAGTTATCCCCAAGCTGTTATTGTGCATTTCCCAGTAAACAGCTCATTTCTGTACTGGTGGAGGCCTGGGAACAAGTCATTAATTCATCATCTAGTTGCAGGTGATTTTCAGACACAAAATTGCGGAGTTCATAACTTAATTTTTGAAGAAAACCTGTACCATAGTTATGCAGTATAAATATGGTTTTCAATTAATCATGCAAACAATAAGCTTATAACTAGTCAAAATAGATAGACATGATTTATCTCCCTCATTCACCACTACATTATAATTAGGACTGCAACATATCTTTAATGTCAACTTTTTTGCCTATTCATATTTGGCTATTTGTGATTTGCAGCTGACCGCCCTCTTACCGAGAGCAGTCGATCTTTCCAGAAAACAGATGATCAGGGCTGACCAAAGTCAGTATTAGTTGGCAAATACCTGTATATTGGTTTGGCCAAATAATACCACACTGAGTCCACTATATTACAGTATTTCAACTGCATCTGTGCAATCATTCAGTGAAACCTGCTTTAAATTTTAAAAATATACAATCATTTAATTTTCATACTAAGAATTTATATACGAATGCATCCTGTTCTATTTCACAATAGAGCTGGGTTAGTATCAAAAATGACCAGGTTAAAGATGGAATCTCACCACCAGTATCCCTTTCCAAATATTCAACAGTTAAAAAGAATTAATATTTTCCCCTCTGTCAATTTCTGTTGAAGTTTTGAAACAGTGAACGACGATGGACATCAAGTGAGTTGCTTGAGAACATGAGGAAACAAAATTAACACAACACAGTTGAATTGGCAAGATCACTGTAGCACCCTGAATTAATTAACAGCAACACATGCAACACTGTCAAGTTCAACACTCCTCCAAGACCATGTTTGCCAATGATCATCATTATTCATTTTCAAACATGTTTTCTAATATTCTTTTAAAAGTCAATAGAGAAAAAAATATTAATCATAATAAGGAAATCTGAATAATTTTTAAAAAATTGTTGGAAGGACAATGCTTTTCAGATACTATGGCTGAGAAACCCAGAAATACTGGGAAGGTGGAGGTCCTGCAGAATTTAACGGAGAATCTCATTATAATTTTTTTACTCTGTTTCTCGCCCGGCAGCCAGCAGGATTGAAGGCTAGCCGTCTGCCAGGGGGGAAAGCCTGCTGGCCAAGACGCAATTCCTACCAATCGAGAAGATCGGTGGTCAGTGTGGGGTGGGGGTGCTCGGAGTGCAGCAGTGGGGGGGAGACATTATGGGCGGGGGGAGGAGGGGAGAAGTTGAGGGGAGGGGAGGCGTCACAGGCAGGGGGGAAGCCATTGTCGGGGGGGGAGAGAGACATCGCCGGGGGGGGGGGGGGGGAACATCGCGGGGGGGGGGGAAGTGACATCGCAGGGAGGAGGAGACATCGTGAGGGGAAAACATCCCGGGGGGGAGGAGACATCATGGGGACGGTGTGGGGGGGAGAGATAACCTGGGTTCGGAGGGGGGGTGGCGGGCGGCCGATCGCGGCAGAAGATTTGCTTGAGGGGCCGGGGGGAGCACTACTGTTCCTCCTCCCTTCAGCTGCCAGGTTTACCGAACCCTGAGAAACCTGCAGCCATTAAATTTAAATGGCTGCCAAAATCTGAGGAACGTAGCCTCATTAACACATTATAATTACGGACCTGCTCACCAGAGCAGGTTACTCAGTCGTCTCCCAGCCCGCCGTGGTAAAACCAGAAGTAGGCGCGTTCATGGCGGTTGGGCTCAGGTTTCACATTTTTACCAATTTAAGCCCCAGCCCCACCTCCCGACCCTTTCCCGCCCATCGTGGGGTGGTTAAAATCCCCCCTGCTGATATCATATAATTGTCATATAATTGTTAATCTTTTTTTTAAAAAGCCACACCGTCACTCGATCTGACACTTGCTTCCACCAGCTCAGAGACTGACACTGCGCGTCCCTTAGAGGTTAGGTTAGAGGAGGGATCTGCACGTGGTGAGACATCGAGCACAAATGCGCAGGAGCCGTGGCGGAGGGAACGGATACCACAGGAGCCAACCCGCTCACTAGTTCTGCTGCAAAGGAGTCAGATGAGGACTTTGATGGGCCAGGCGACAGAAGACGGCTGATGGGCGTACACCAACAAATGCTTGAGGCACCGGAAAGCCTGCCAGAAAGCCTGCGCATAATGAGAAAGGGCTTGGAGGAGTCCAACTCCAACTTGGCACAGGGCTTTGCGCAGAGCTTGGAGCCCATCCTTTCCAACATGAAATGGGTGGTCACCTCCATCAACTAACCTGCAACATCTGCATGGCCCTTCAAATAGTGCTGGTGGGGGTTCCTTCAGGCACTGTAAGAAAAGTTTAGATGGTCGGGGATAAGACTGTGCATTGAGTTGAGCGTTAAGGTCCAAAATTGTGTGTATCACTTTAAATCAGCGTTGCACTCTGATTGCAGCCATTTTCTCCCTACTTTACATGCTTCCAGCATTCGGGATGAGCGCATGCGCTAACTCCTATACCAAGATGGCGTCTGGCACATGTCATGCAGGAAATGTGCGTGCGCATCCAAGACGCCATCTTAGATGTCGGAGGGGCCGTTAACGCCGAAACAACGGGCGCTGCACTGCCCAATTTAGCGCCCAGCATTTTAGCATTAAGACCTCAAATTAACAACCAAACGTAATTTTATTTACACCTATTCTAGGTGCTGATGAGTAAATTATGAGTCGTCCTTAAAATCATTATCGCACCCATTTTAAAAAAAACTCTCCAATCCCTTTTTATCTGTTTCCATAGCATTTCTAAATACTTTTCTCACTTCTTTATTCTACTTCCCAATAGTATATTTTCTCCAGTCATCATTTTCTTTGATGACTTCCTTTATTTGCAGTTCCGTCTATGTTCTCTTTAATTTCTATTTTTAATGCTCACTTAATGTAATATGACCATATTTGTTAAAATATGTGCATTCTGACAGAGGATGATCTAAATACAAATATAAATACACTTCCAGGCATCCAACCTTTTTAGCCCTGTTCATACACCCCACACAGAAGACGATACAGAGCAGTAAGAAGCTAAATAAGTATGTGGTCAAAAAGTAAATGATACTCTGACCCAAAATAAAATGTTTGCTGCTAAAAAAAATATACTTTGCAGTTTTAATATTAAGAGAAATTTAGGTAGGATTGTGTTGCTGATTGTGAACATAAACCTAAATTACTGACAAACTAAGCGATCAGCCTGATTGTTATTATTAATGTTTCTTCATTGTGCGCAATGAGAGAGTATTTCTGGTGAATGCAGTTAAATGAAGGAAACCAGAAGTACAATCAACCAATAATAATGTACTTGATGTGTATTGTAGCAGGGAATTATGGAAAAGTCAATGGATTGAAGAACAAGACCACAGGTTAAGTGCATGCAAATATTCTCCACGGAATCACAGTTCACAGCAAAGAAGCTAGTGTCTATGCCAGCTTATTAAACTAGCTACATATGATATATATTATTATACACACACACATAGCTGTTAAAAGTGCTAATGATCTTAGTTACATAAGATTATCATTATCTGCTGCAACTCTTTATACATATCCCATTGACTGCTGGTTGGTGCTCTATCCCATGGTATCTGTGTTATCCTCCTACTTAAAACCACCAATATACAGAATGTTAAAAATTAATCATTACTCAAGGAGTAATAATTTCATACACCCGCAAGCACAATAGTGAACATAGATAAATGTTCTTATGTTACTTTGTCAATACTTTAGTACTTAATTGTTGCCATATTTCAGTTCTCCTGAACTCTAATTGTTTTTGCTCGACCAGTATTAGAAGATAAAGATAAAGAACATTCAGAACACCATGAATTTTATTCTTGTCATCATGCATTTTCTTTTATGCTAGAAACATTTTAAGCACCACAGCACCAAGTTTAATTTTATTTTTCTTCAACGTGGGTATATTATTTTGGATTTTCTTTACATGTGGACAGTCTCGAGGAAGACAGTAACATACTAGGTGAGAAATATTAAGTATTTTCCGAATACATTCTAGTTTAAGCATACATGCTCATAGAAATCATTTCAGGACAAAGTTCTGACCGGACTGATTTTTGAAGGACTCCATTTCCTCAGATCAAGATCTTGATTACTTCACTATCTATGTTCCAGGAAATGAAAACAAAAGCAGATTCTAATTTTTAAGTAATTTCGAACTTAATATATCTGACTGTAGGTAGAATACAGTCAGCCACACTTCAATAAAATTTATTGAGGCCTACAGCTATTAATTGGAAAGAAATATGTGTAGATAACGACACTTCCTACAGATTAAAAATTAAAAAAGCACTTTGGAATTTTATTTAGCGACAGTGTTTTTGTTACAAGTTCCAGATGCAGGAGATTGTCCTTTATCCTGACTGAATACAAATGATTTGTCTTTATTATTCATTTTTAACTTCATGTAGGAGGTTCTCCATTTCAAGGGAGTGAAACTGACAGAGACATTTAAGGAAAAATTATAGAGGCAATTGGAAGTAAAAGATGTGCAAAAATGTTGCATCAATAAATTGCAATACCAATGCAGAATTCACATTTTGTATATATTTTGGAACCATGAGATTATCCTGATGTGATTAATGGCTATTTACATCTCCATGTCAAATTACTGCTCACTAAGGCCATTTTATAGTCTCCCAAACAGAAATTTCCCATATGGCTATTTAGCCTAAATTAGAAAGATTACTCATAGTTATCATTTACAGTAAATGTTAGCAGTATCTTGCATCTCAAGAATACAAGGCACTTGGAGTAAGGGAGATGGTTCTCTGTTTATGACCAGGACATGAAGGGGGGAAAAAAAATTGGATAAGGCCTATTACTGGGCGGAAGTAGCGTGATCCGCTATTACCCCACGCCCAATGGCCCCTGCGCAGGAAGGACGAGACTTTCCTGAGGCCTGAGGATTTAACTTCTAGCAGAGTTCCGAATCAGCGCTGACATGAGGATTCAATGCAATTCGCACTTTCCACCAGCAGGGGAGCCCCAATCTCTTAAAGGCAGGCTGTCGCTTAAAAATCTCTTAAAGGTAGCTGTACCTGTTATTTGCTGAAAATAATAGTCTGCTGTCTGCACGGAGTCTGAACAGAGATCAGATATCGCACATGCAAAACCCAAATGCAGTTCCCATCCCTACGTTTACAAACTGATGAGTTATGTTAAAACATTGAATAAAGGTTGTGCACTACTAAATCCCACATCCTCCAATCTGCATGCCACCCTCACCAATCTGCCGATCTGAGTAGGTATCAGGCCTGCGAGAGTGCGTGCACCAAGGTTCTCTATTGATGCACTAGAGGCCTTGGTGCAAGAGGTGGACAGAAGGTGGGACATCTTATATCCACCGTGGGGGCGGGAGGCGGGAGCAAGAGGCCCTCCAGACATATACGCAAAAGGCAGTGGGAGACAGCGGGGGACGAAGTCAATGCCTGGATGGAGTGCAGGAAGAAGTTCAATGCTTTGACATGAGTGGTCAAGGTGATTGAGGTCAGCTGTCAAGTGGCTTCTCCTACCAACTACACCACTAGCCACATCCACAGCTCCATGCACTACACCCCCCATCACCCACATACCAACACTCTTTCCATCAGTACTCAACTCTTCCAATCAGATGCTTCCTCTCACCCTTACACATTACCACTGTCGCAAGCCGCCCACCCAAAGCTCACAGGCCACACACACACACTGGCAGCTATTCAACAATGACGGGCACATCACCCAGACACACATCTCACTTGCAGGAGAAGATGGCGCATATCAGGAGGCAGCAAGTGGCAGTGGCATTTAGCCCCTCAAGCCTGTTCCACCATTCAATTAGATCATGGTGGACCTGTGACCTAACTCCAAATACCTGCCGTAGTCCCATATCCCTTAATACCCTTGGTTCACCGAAATCTATCAATCTCAGATTTAGAATTCACAATTGAGCTAGCATCTGCCGTTTGCAGAAGAGTGTTCCAAACTTCTCCCACCTTTTGCGTGTAGAAGCATTTCCTAACTTCACACCTGCACGTCCTGGCTCTAAATGTTAGGCTATATCCTCTAGTCCTAGTATTCAAGTATAGGCGACCTCCAAAAACAGTTACAAATGTCTCGGCAGCCAGAAGCAATAATCCAGCCACTAACCTGTAAATCCTGCATGGTCCCTTTAAATAGCGCTGGGGGGTCCTCCAGGCACTATAAGACATGTTTAGATGGCCGGGGTTAAAACTGTGCGTTGAGTTGAGCGTTAAGTCCCAAAATGGTATCTATCACTTTAAATCAACGTTGCACACTGATAGTATCCATTTTCTCCTAACTTTACATGCTTCCGAAGTTCAGGATTTGTGCCTGCGCTAACTCCTATACCAAGATGGCGTCCGGTGCACGTCACGCTGGAAACGTGCATGCGCAGCCAAGACGGCATCTTGGATGTTGGAGAGGCTGTGTAGCGCCGAAACAACGGGCGCTATACGGCCCAATTTAGCGCCCGTAATTTCTAAACAGGACACGTAATTTCTAATCTCTGCCATGCTTACCTAATCTCAATTCCCTGTGCCCATTTTGGCTGCCGTTCTGGACCCAAACCTATTGCTTCTATCTCCTTACTTATTAAAAAATGTTTGGGCCCCTCTAAGACCCTTATTTCACGTCTTCTCCCCTTCCTATCACCAGACATACCACCTTTCATTTCTCCCCTGTTCAGTACTTCTCTCCCCCAATCCCTACCCCAACTCATCACTGCTCCTTTGTCTTCCTACTCTCCTGCCGTTGTTGCAGGCTTGACTCCCCCTTGGATATGTCCACAGCAACCTCTGTGCCTCTCTTGGCATTTTTTGAAGGACCCATCGACGCACCAATCACTGCCTCCTTATCAGTAGCAACCCAAACTGTCTCATCTTTCTCTCTCATGACCTCCCCACCTGCTGGGACCTAACCTCGGCAGCTTCTTTCCCATCCCACTCATCTCTGCTGTCTTGGATTCTGCTAATGGACCCACAGTCATCGCCCCTCTCTGGATTTCCCCCTAGACTGTCCATTCACTCGTGAACAAGGCTCTGCCATCCACGGGCTTATTGTGGATGACTGAATTAATATTCTGGCATTGAATGAAATTTGGCTCATGGGTAGCGACACCTTGCCCTTTACTGAAGCCTCCCTGCCCGGTTACTATCTCAATCACCATCTCTCCTGCTCCCTTCATTGTCTCTGTGTTGTCAGCGTGCTTATCTGGTATCCAGTCTTGGATGAGCAGCAATTTCATCTAGTTAAACACTGGGGAGACTGAAGTCATTGTGTTTGCCTTCCGCCACAAACTTCCTACCCTTGTCACCGATTCCATCCCGTTCTCTGGCCACTGTCTCGGGTTGAACCAGACTACTCACAATCTCGGATCCTATTCAACTCCATGCTGAGCTTCCAACCCAATATATTCTCCATCACAAAGACCATCTACTTCCACCTACCTCCGCTCCAGCCACAGCCCATCTGATAATGAAACTCTCATCCATACCTTTGACACGACTATTTCTATGTTCTCCTGGTGGACTTACCATCATAAATTTCAGCTCATCCAAAACTCAGCTGCCGTATCCTAGCCTGCACAAGGTCCCGCTCATCTATCTCCCTACATTGGCTCCCAGTCCCTTCAATTTAAAATTCTAATCCTCGTGTTTAAAAGGCCTTTGTGCCCTCACCTTTCCCTTTGTAACCAGCCCTACACCACCCCTGTCCCCTCTCTAAGTGCTCATTCTTCTGACTCTGACCTCTTGGACATCTCCCCTCCCCTTCAACCCAGCATTGGCGACCATGCCTTCAGCTTCCTGGGCCCCGCAGTCTGGAATTCCCTCCCTAAACCCCTCTGCTTAATGCAATACCTATGCAGCAAAAATCAGCAATAATCTCCTTTTCAGCTACATTTTTACTGGCGTTGGCAGGTTGTTTGTAACCACCAGGTTCAGAAGCGTGGATTTTGCAGAGCCGCAGCAACTGGGTCTTTCTGGCACCATTTTTGGAAAATCGGGTAGGTTCCTGCCAGCTGCACAAGATCCATGCTTCAGGAACCAGCAATGTCAACACCCCATCCATAACAATATAAGAGCAACTTTAACCTAGTTCTGTAAGCCATCTCCTGCTCTGTTCCAGGTTTCCCTTGTGCTTTTACATCAGTTTCAATTGTACAAAATTCACGCTTCGTGTGAATAAAGTAAATAGTCATGTTTCCCATTGTTTGCTCCTGAAAAAACAGTTAACATGGGTCAATGTATTAATGCATCTTACACATACTTTCTCCCAGGAGCAATTTTAGGAATGTGGGCAACAACAGTAACTACCATTTATTTAGCACTCTTCATGTAAAAAAAATCCCAAGTGCTTCACAAATAGTCGTTATGAAAATAGATGCTGAGCCTGGAGGGAAGACAGTAGAAAGGATGACCAAAGGCTAGGTCAAAGAGATGGGTATTGAGAACAAGACAAACCAGCAAAGAAGGAACATGAGTACGAATAGGACTGAGTTGTCTATGCTTTGAGGGCTGGATTGCCCTCGGGTCACACCTGGATACACCATTCTTTGATCAAGAAGATGATAATTTGTACCCAGGGGAAGAATGCTTTACTCCATCCCATTTGTTTTCGATATTTGTACAATATGCCAATCTTAAGCCAGCTAACGCGTTCTACAAGAGTTCCGTAGGTTTACTAAGCCCTTTAATTTTCCATCCCTCTTTCTGCACATCACTCCCTGGATAGCCTGTTTGGCATCAAAAGGGGTTATATTCTACTATGCCATATTGCAAATCTGCACTGTATCGGTTATGCAAAACGGTAACACTAAGTAATATACTTACTATACATTAAGGCAGCATACAGAAACAGTGCCAAAATTTTTATACAAAGGACAACTGCTGGTTAGCGGTTAACAACAAAATCCTAGTTACTACATGGTAAAATACAGATAGGGATATAACAAGGGATTTGTGCATTATAAAAATGAACAGATGCTCATTTATTCAGCAACTTAGTAGCAGTTAATATGCTGTGCTCATGATGTAGTTTCATGTTGCTCTTAGTCAGACCACAATTCTGAGGCTTCCATGCTTTGAAGAAGAGATATTTTTATTCTTCTCTCTCTCCTAGCATCTCCTCCCCACATGAACACCTCTTGATGGATGAATCAATGAATTCAATGCAATGGAAAAACCTGCACACTTCACACCTACCCTCTCAAATCAAGAGGAATAAAGTGTTGAGATGTGTGGCTATAAAAACATGGGAAAGTGAAATGACATAAATACTTAAATCTACTGTCTGGTCAAAACCACAAACTTAGTGTAGTGAAATGGCAATCTCAGTTGTATCCCCTCCAAGTCTTTCCTGTTTACACTCAACTTGGTTTTTCTGTTTTGTCGGGTCTATTTTCATTATTTTCTATTTAGAGAAGTTCAAGTTTACACAGGCTTGCCTAATATTCACAACAAACATTTCAACTTCATTTTTGCTGAGAAACATGATATAATGATAATCTCACTCCTTAGCTGCTTAGTCAATGCGATCATAATTGCTCCATCTGTTTACTTTGGCGGTGCACCTTAGTACTTCGGACAATATAAAAGATATGGGGGGAGAATTGGATAAGGGTCCGTTCTGGGCGATACCACCCCGTGCCCAACAGACCATACGCAGGCAGCATGTGAACTTCGTGCTGCCTGCTACTTACCCTGAAATCTCCGTGCAGCAAGCGCAGCCCTCGCTGCTGAGAGGCTGCATGGAGAATGAGGAAGTTGGAAATGGGGCTTGGACAGTGCACGTCATCAGCTGCCTGCACTACTTAAAGGTGCAGGCACATTTCCAATGGCAGATACACAGTCAAGGAGGAGAAGGGAGAATGGCATCACGAGTAGCTGCACCAGCAAGAGAGCGGGCACCAAGATTCGCCGACGATGCTCTGGAGGCCCTGGTGGAAGGTGTGGACCAGAGGAAGGCAGCCATGTACTGCAGGGTAGCCAGAAACCGTCTAGACTACAGCTGCGTAGGCATTGGCAGGCCATGGCACAGGAGGTGAATGCGAGGAGCATTGCACCACGCAAGTGGGTGCAGTACCGCAAGAAATTTAATGATTTGACACGAGTGGTCAAGGTGAGTGAATGCAAGTCTCAAGTGGCACATCCTACTAACTGCACCAATACTCGATGCACGACACCTTCCCACCCACCCACCCACCAACAAACACTGCCATCCATACGCAATGCTGCATCTCACCCGCACATAATACCACACTTGCAGGCCACACAACCACCACTCAAGTCATACAAACTGGCAGCTATTCGACCATGACAGGCACACCACCCACACACTTTGCAGGACACTCACTGACACACTGTCCTCTGTCTTGCAGGAGAAGGTAGCGCATAACACCCGCCAGCAGGAGGGACCTAAGGCTAGATGGGCACGTCTACACGTCCTCACCCCCCTAGAGGAGTCGGTGCTGCGGATTATTGAGTGGGCCGTCGCTGCAGCCGTTACAACGTGCCGCGCTGGAGGTCCCGGTCAAGGGGGTCTCTGCATATCAAATGATTCTTCTCCTTTTCCACATCTCCCTCCTCCCATAATCTTTTCTGACTCACGTACTGCACACGCTGCCAGCACACACCTCTTATTTGCTCCTCTCCCTACTCCACAACTCAACCTGTTTCCCTTTGTCATTGCTGATACCCAAGAACACGTGGTGGCACCCGAGGAGGAGGAGGAGGAGGAGGAGGAGGAGGAGGAGGAAGAAACTGAAGCCACACTTTCACTCGATCTGACACTTGCTTCCACCAGCTCAGAGACTGACACTGTGCGTCCTTTAGAGGTTAGGTTAGAGGAGGGATCTGCACGTGGTGAGACATCGAGCACAAATGCGCAGGAGCCGAGGCAGAGGGAACGGATACCACGGGAGCCAACTCGCCGGAGGGCGAGGTCGCTCACTAGTTCTGCTGCAGAGGAGTCAGATGAGGACTTTGATGGGCTCAGGCTACAGAAGACGGCTGATGGGCGTTCACCAGCAAATGCATGGGGCACTGGAAAACCTGCCAGAAAGCCTGCGCGTAATGAAAAAGGGCATGGAGGAGTCCAGCTCCAACTTGGCACAGGGCTTTGCGCAGAGCTTTGAGCCCATCCTTTCCAACATGGAATGGGTGGTCACCTCCATCAGCACACCAGTGGAACCCACCATGATGCAGCGTCTAATGACTGATGTCACAGCATCCATTGCAGCACAAACATCTGCCATCCAAGGTCTGACTACTGCATTTGCAGCTCAGACTGCAGCATTGGAAGCTCAGACTACTGCTATCGTGGCTCTGGGGACCACTGTGGAACGGGGCTTCCAGGGCATCACAGAACTCCAGCAATCCGTTCTCCAGCCGATCACCAGGAGTGCTGAGGCGCCACCCCGGGAGATGGCAGTGGCGCCATGGCAGTCGGACCTGCTGTCCTCTCTCAGGACGACAGCATTCCTGCTCCCACCCCTGCCACTCCGCCAGTGCCCCTGTTGTTGCCTCTCGGCCAGCCAGGCCAGACTGTTGCAGCCTATGCCCAGATGGTGCAGTCTGAAGCCAGGCCCTCCAGGCCCAGAGCTCTCGAGGTCGTCCTCCAAGGCCATCTGGATGTTCCTCCATTGAAAGCCAGCAGCCTTCCACCACCCATGCTCCAGCCACTGGGGAAGCACTAGGATAGGTAAAGGCACACGGACAACAGGCACTAAGGGAATGCACAAGGGTAAATAGTTCTGTTATGTTTGCATATTTTCATTTATTAATTCATAAATGAGAGTTTGATTTGGCATTTGGTGGTGGCTTTTATTCATGCAATAAGCTGAGAGGGACATCAATGTGTAATCTGATGGAGGGCGATTTGATTGTCTTGTGGGAGGGGAAAGGTGGGGAATGTAGGACTGTTGGTGAGTTGGGGGATGTAGTTCCAATTATTGATAGCGGGCACGGATCTGGCGAGTACGCACAGCCCTTGCAGACAAGGCGTGTGGTTCCTGCTGCAACCTTGCATCTTCTTCCACCTCCTCTTCCGGCTCCACCCCCTCCTCCTGCTCCTCCTCAGCCTCTTCCTCCTCCTGCTCCTCCGCCTCTTCCTCCTCAGCCTCCTCCTCCACCTCTGGCTCAGGATCTTCTGCAGTCATTGGTGGCAAAAGTTGGTCCCTCATGATGGCGAGGTTGTGCAGCATGCGGCAGACCACCACAAATCTGCCCACCTGCTCAGGGGAGTACTGCAGGGCTCCTCCAGACCAGTCTAGGCAGCAGAAGGGTTGTTTGAGGAGGCCAATGGTGTGCTCCACAATGTTGCGTGTGGCAGCATGGCACTCATTATAGGCCTGCTGTGCACATGTGCATGGATTCCTGACCGATGTCATGAGCCACGTCGTGTGGGGATAGCCCTTGTCGCCCAGTAGCCAGCCTTTGATTTGCCGAGTCGAATGAAAGATAGCTGGTACGTTGGACTGCCGCATGATGAAGGCGTCGTGACTGCTCCCAGGGTGACAGGCATCGGCCTCCAAGATGCGATGCTCCCAGGGTGGCGGGCATCGGCCTCCAAGATGGTCGCACACCAGCTGAACGTTGAGGGAGTGGAAGCCCTTTCGGTTGACGAAGACAGCCGAGTTGATGTGCGGGGCACGCAGGGCAATATGTGTGCAGTCCATGGCACCCTGCAGCATGGGGAAGCCAGCAATGTGGGCGAACCCCTGTGCTCGGTCGTTCTGATTGTCTCTGTCGAGAGGGAAGGTGATGAACCTGTTCCTCATGTGGTACAGTGCATCTGTAACCTCTGTTATGCAGCAGTGCACTGAATACTGCAAGATGTTGCACATGTCGCCAACAAAGGGCTTAAATGCTCCTGAGCCGTCGAAATTCAGTGCCACGGTGACCTTCACAGCCACAGGCAATGCTGTCCTCGCCCTGTTCTGCGGCTGCAGTTGTGGCCGCACCAATTGACAGATCTCAGTGACGGCTTCCTTGGTGAACCTCATGCGTCGGATGCAATCCTCCTCGGTCATGTTGAGGTAAGAGAATTGATCCCTGAAGGCCCTCATTTGGTAGGGCCTCCTGTGCCTCCTCGTCCTCCGTCTCCTCGCAGCTTGACCTGATGGGCGTGGCCTCTCTGCATGCTCCCAGTCATGCTCAATGCCCAACGGGAGCTCTAGCAGACCACCCATGGTTGGCAGGAATGTTGTTCCACCAGGGTTGTAACTTTCCGACCCGTAAGGCAATACCTACCAAAGCACTCTCAAAAGTAGTGTAGGAACTCTCAATAAGAATAGGGAGCTTTAAAAAACACTTTCCACTCCTCCAGCAGCCAGAAGCAATAATCCAGCAACTAACCTGCAACACCTACATGGCCCTTTAAATGGTGCTGTTGGGGGGGTCCTTCAGGCACTGTAAGAAAAGATTAGATGGTTGGGGATAAGACTGTGCGTTGAGTTGAGCGTTAAGGTCCAAAATTGTGTGTATCACTTTAAATCAGCGTTGCACACTGATTGCAGCCATTTTCTCCCTACTTTACATGCTTCCAGCGATCGGGATTAACGCATGCGCTAACTCCTATACCAAGGTGGCGACTGGCGCACGTCATGCAGGAAACGCGTGTGCGCACCCAAGACGCCATCTTGGATGTCGGAGGGGCCGCGTAACGCCAAAACAACGGGCACTACACTGCCCAATTTAGCGCCCATGGATTTTCAATAGAATTTAAACTGGGTATTTGCTACATTTATTAATTTTCCCCACTTCTCTAGCTACATCTATAATAACCAATTACCAAACATTGGTAGAGGCACAGGAGCAAGTTACATGCTCATTTTCTTGGCTAGGTGGCTTGAGGCATGAAAGGATCAATGTACTGCACCACAGCGCCACACAGAAGGTTCTTATTCTTAACACAATAGCCTTTTGTAAAAAGAAAATCAACAAATATCTACTGTTGTAGCTGCTTATCATGCTATGATAGAACAGAAACCATGGATGTCTATGCAGATCATTTATTTTTCTTTTGCCAATTTTCTCCTGAAAGCATTAAATCTTTGCTGAACAGCTCTGAGGGTGTTAGTTGCCCTTGAGTACCCTCCCACGATACCATTATTTATGGGTGAGCCTTGACAATGTTTGAAGGTAGGTTATTCAACTGAAGAGGCCATCAGAGTCTAATTTAATCCTGTCCTAACCCAACATTTACACACATACTTCCAACAGGGGCCATCTAATCCCAGCTAAATTTTTTCCTCTCTAACACAGGGGTGCTAAGGCTATTTTAGTGTCCTTATTGCCATCCCAGCTGAGATCAGCTAATTCAACACAGGCCAAGGATTAAAGCTGGGACCTTCTGTTCTGTGTGACTCAGCTGAGCAAAATCACTGATTCATTGGGGAGCATGGGGAACACTTCCAATTGTACAATGACAGTTTATGTAGTGTAATTTCTCTGAAATATGAACTTTCTTGTGTGACAACTACAGAATGTAGAAGCATGCAGGGAATGCAGCGAAAGGACAGACATATCATAAATCTGCCCCGACTCTAGAGGGCACAGAAGAACTTGGACAAATTGTACCAGGGCATCAATTGGAAAGTTACAGTTTTTCTATTCATAATACATGATTCAATAATTCTGGTTCAGCAAGTGATGGTTAACTTTGCATTTGAACTCTTGCATACAAGGGGTAACATTCCAAGTGATAATACTAGTGAGGAGAGAATCCCACAGTGTGAAATTTCATTGCTAGTATTTTCATGAACTTTTTTTTTACACAGATGCAGAATAATAATGCATTGGTGTTGCAGCAGTTCACATAGCTAGAATAGATACAGAAATGTGTAAACACTCGAAACTCTTAAGATGCTGCTCCAGTCATAATTTTGTGGATGACTGATAGTCTACTACATCTGTGTGTTGCAGAGAATGATACAGGTTATCTTCAAGTTCGCTGATCTACATGGATTTGGTGTGTATTGTGAAGGAGAAGAGTTTTCTCCACATCATGTTAAACAAGCTACATTACACCATTACTGAGCAGGCACAGCCTTTACAGAGCATTCAGTCACCAACAGTGACAAGTTGACTTATTCCATCTGCGTTTTACAAACGGATGGAGAAGATCACTTTAGTTAAGTGTCACTAAAAATTGGGATTTTTGGCATGGAAAAAATTATTATAAAATTAGTAAACATCAGCATCCCAATTTCAGCAATTATTTACATAAGCCAAACTAATTATAGGTCAGTAAAATGTCATTCTGTAATCTGAAATGCACAGTGTTTAACTCCTCTGCCTCACTTAAATCCCACTGGCCAACTTCTTTTCCCCCTCCTCCCCATTTTGGTTGGGAAGTAGGCGGGAAGCAGTGTAAAATTGCGCAGCCAGAGGCCGCCTACCGACAAGAGATAGGAGGTAGGATTACGGGGGTCGCACTCCTGCTCCTCCTGGCCCACAAGTAAAAAAAAACTTCCTTTTTGGGCCTCTTCTGACCCCGATCCCCTTCCTCACTGTCTTCACCTGATGAAAAACTCTGCAACTTCCCGCTCAGACCGCCAAGTTAAAATTGCAGTCGGGTTCCAATGACGTCATTAGGATCCAACATGCATACGTAAAATGGGGTGGGTGTCTTGTCTCCAGGGCAGGTAAGTATCCTGGACGATTTTAAATGCCCACCCATCCGGTTTCCGCTGGGCGGGTAGGGTTAAAATCACGCCCATTGTCTATGACTTGCTGGTTAATTGCAGTTACTTTATAAATAGCTACATTCTGAGAATATAATGTACAACAGCAGATTCAAATGCTGTATTCTGAAAAAATATAATCTTCCATGATTACATCTGTTAAGAATGCAGTTGTTATTTTAGTGGTCAGGCCCAATGTTGATACAAACTCTGTTTGATAAATGTTTAAAGCTTGCAAAAATGTCATAAAATATGTTTTGATTATAAAACACTCATATCTACGGTGTGGAAATGTACAATGCAATATACCTCAAATTTTGGAATAATTTGTGAAATTTCAAGTGCAAAGATTTGAAGAACAAGATGTAAGTCAAGGACAGCTGGGAAGACCCTGTTTCTGAAAACACAGTACTTCTCATTCAAATGCTTCCATCATGCCTTTTTTGGAAATAAGTACATACAACAAGGGTACAAACATTTCTTGGATTGGTCTCATGCAGCAAGTTTGACACCAACTTATAAATATAACTTTTACTGACTCCCAATGATGGTTAGCATTTGTTTAGTAGGTTCCTTAAAACAAAAAACACTCATATTTTGCTCTGAGCTGTATTTTATGTTTGCTGGACATTAATTTTCCATTTTATTGGAATGTGATGTGAGTGGGCAGCCAACTAGAGTCTTGAAATTCTTTTTAGTGTTTCAGTACTGACTGTGTTGTACAGAAGGAATTGGAATCACTCATTGAGAATATCTGGCTTTCAGCCAACCATACATGTCCAATGCTAGTTTAATGTAACGGTTTTAACATGGATGTAGAGACTGCAGGCTTGCTATAGAAACAATCTAATGAGAGAAAACCCTTCTTCTTGTCTGCACATATTTTGAGGCAACATCTTCTCTTTGGTGAACAATGTGTAATTGCTGTGTGTGCCAGCAATTGCTGTGTGTGTCAATACATTTTGCAATGTGCTTTGCACAAATTAGTGTCTCCGTGCTAATATTGCTTTGCACGAATTAGTGTGTCCATATTTAGCCACGTGAACTTGTCCATCAAGAAACTCATTGGCTGAGAAATTGATTTTCCACCCACTTTCTGCCAAATTTGGGAGTGGGGTCCAAAAACAAGCATTAGACCCCTGATTAGCATATTCAAGGGTCCTAACGCCTGTTTCAGGTGGACACCCTGGGCACTCAGAAGTCGCTGGAGTCCAACTTCGCAACCGATGCACTTCCGGGGCGGGGGCGCGGGGGAGGTGAAATCAGGTGCAAGATACCACCGCCCGAAATTCATCCCTCGAACACTCATTTAGCAACCAGAAATCAAGCGCTAAGCGGGCCAATTTCTTCCCAATTGTGCTTAGTGCCTAAGGTGATCAATGTGTTTATTAGGGTTCGCATTGAGTTTTGCACACAGTGTGCAATTATATTATCCAATTTTCACTGAACTTGTGAATTTTAATGAGACCTGATAGAACAATAACTTTAGCGTGGAGCAATATACAAATATCTGGACAGTAGCAGTGAGCAACACAGGAGACTGCAAAGATTTTTTTTCTTTTTCCAAATGATGGAAGGCAGGAAAGGCAAATGTATCAGAGGAGGAGATTGCCAAGTAATCACACAAGATTATTCTCTTTTCAAAACAAAAGCAAAATTCTGCATGATTTCGTGCATTAGAAATAACTTTGAATGCAAAGGCTGGTGTGTACTGTTAACTATGAGGGGGAATTACTCATGGTAATACTTTCAGCAAAAAAGTCTGTATGACTACAAAACGGGATTTCCTGTTTTGTACTTATACCAATTTTTTTTAAACTATAATTATCAATGGGATGAATTTGATTCCCTACGTTGCTAGCAAACCCTAATATACATACCGGAAGCAATTCACATGATATCTATTGCAAATTTGGAATGTGTATCCATCTATTTTCACACAACTGCTTTCTTTTTAATTTATAAAACATATGCACTCCTGCATATCATGACTCATTTTTCCAGCCCAGCCTCCCTCCTCCCTCACCCTACAACAGTACTTCCAGTGCATCCAATGCTGCCCACATCAAGGCTCACTGACTCTCTCCCACATCCTGACTCACTGCAGCCACTCAATTCCACAGAAGGACTCACCATCCCCATCTACCCCCTCTCTTCTACATCAGGGCTCACTGTCTTCGATGTCCCCACTTCCCCACTAGGGCTCATTCTTCCCGTCTGTTCCCACACACCCACATCATGACTCTCTGCTTCCATCCATTTCCTCTCCTCCACATCAGGACTCACTGGGGCCAATAATCTGACAGTTAGTGCTGAAAACATAGCTGTTCAATGGGTGAAGGCAGCCCACACAATCTAGTGCTGAAGCCTGAGGCTAACTGTGTTCGTGCTGCACACAGCGCATTTGCCTCTATTTCCCACATCAGGGGCCCGATTTTACCAGGCCTGCGGGTTTCCGAAGGGTTGGGTTTCGGGAGCGTGGTCAACACGCTCGGTGAAATTAGTGGGTTGCCCGCGCAATCGTAGCAGGCAATCCACTAATTGGAATCACTTACCTGCTCTTCCGGGCTCCGGGCTGCTGGTCTGCGCGTCGGGCGGGCTGCGCATGCGCAGTACGATCTGTCAGCTGGAGGCTCTCTAGTTAAAGGGGCAGTCCTCCACTGACAGATGCTGCAACCAATAGAACACATTACAGCATGGAGCAGCCCAGGGGGAAGGCTGCTCCCAGTTTAATGATGCCTCACCCCAGGTATCATCAGATGGGGTGAGGAGGAGGGGGAGGACAGAGCTCTTCCACCCGGCGGGCGGGAGGAAGCGGCCTGCCTCTGCCACCAAGAAGGCCTGGCTCGAGGTGGCAGAGGAGGTCACCTGCACCACCAACATATCGCCCACCTGCATACAGTGCAGGAGGCGCTCCAATGACCGCAGTAGGTCAGCCACAGTGAGAACACGTAGTCTTTCCCCTACACTCCGTCTGCCACAACACTGCCCCCACCCCACATCTCCTTCGGCACCGCCAACACCACTCTGTCACATCACCCCTCATACCCACTCAAACCCCATCCTCATCTTACCTGCACCTACTCACCTCGCGAGTACTCACCCCGCCACTAACACGCAACCCAATCCTCATATAATCTCATGGCTCTATCCCATACGCACCCTCTCGTGCATCTCCCTCACGGCCAGCCTCACTCAACCTGCCACCACCTGTGCTGCAGCCACAGGGCATGCATCACATATGTGCAGTAGGCAGCGTAAGGCAAACGTGTCGTGAGCATGAAGGGGATGCACAAGGGTGTTTGAGGGTTTGTCATGGGTGTTACCTATATTGAATTTCAGAACAACTCACATCACACATTATATTGGCACCACCACTGCCATGTCTCCGCGAATCCTGTCTGTTTTGTGCAATAATGCCCGCTCCTGGGTATCACTATGAGGACCCACCACTGATGCCACCCATTGTGTTACTGCAGAGTAGGTGCAGGTGTATTTGCAGGGCGCTTCCACGCAGACGACTGAGAGACATCGGCGGTGTACCCGGCTGCACCCTGGAAGGATGCGGAGGAGAAGTTGTGGAGGGCAGTGGTGACTTTGGCAGCGACAGGTAAGCAGATGGTGCTGGGGCCAGCCAGGAGCAGCTCGGCATGAAAGAGGCTGCAGATGTCCACGACTACATGTCGAGTGAATCTGCGCCTCCGTGTGCACTGCTGCTCAGAGAGGTCCGGGGAGCTGCGCCTCGGTCTGTGGACCCTGTGGCGAGGGTAGTGCCCTCTGCAACGCGTCTCTCTCTGCGGTAGCCCTCCCTCCTGCTGTACAGGTGGATGTGTCACAGCACTCTGTTGTGGAGCTCCACGTGTCAGAGGTGGACGGCGTGGATGGCGAGGCTGGCGATGTTGTGCGCCCTCCGAGGAGGTCATGACTGCAGCTACGGCGGCCCCCATCCGCAATATGTACATCTGAGGAGGTCCACAAAGTAGGCACATGTCTCCGGACCCCAGGGTGAGTGTGCAGGTTGGTGACTTTGACCGTCAGGAGGGGGGTGGTGGAGGCCACACTTTGTCCCAAGTGACAGAGCGGCCTCCTGCAATGGGTGAGGGTCTCCCCCCCCACCATCTGTCAAATGGACCTTTGCAGCTGCCACAGGCTGACGGCTGCAACACGTCCAGTTCAACTAGGACTGTTTCCCCCAGTGTGTGAAACAGTCCCATGTTTCTCCAAAATCACACACAGTTCCTTAATCAGGTCAGTTAATGACCTGAACAAGCAAAATAAAGACACTCAAGTGGCATCCCGCTGGCTTTAATTGCCTGCGGGATTCCCACCAGCGGGGGCTGCGCTCGCACCCCCGCACGTCATCGGGGAACCCGGAAGTGGGCGGGATCGTGGTGCGATCCGGTCACGTGCCTGGATATCGGGATTTTCGGGGCCCCCCCCGCTGGAAACACACACGAAACCCGCTGGTAAAATCGAGCCCCAGGACTCAGCTCCCATCTGTTCCCACTCCCTCACATCAATGGGGGTAATTTTGGCTTTGTGTGATAGTGTAAAGCAGATGATGGTGAATCGGCAGCCCATTTTACAACTGTAAAACAGGTTGCCGATTTGCTGTCATCCGTTTTACACTATCGCACAACGTCAAAATTAACAGCCCCCATGATCCAGCCCAATGACTGCTATCACTATTTTCCTTGACACAGGTGTGTTGAGCTTCACGGCCTTCCGGTAATTTCTTTGATTCTATTCTAATATTTTCTCTTGCTCTTTTGAACATCGGCAGTATCCTTAATGACGTCGGGGCTCATCATCTAATTGTCTTGTTTTTAAATAAAAAGATATTCGCAGACTAATTTTGGATGATTACAAAGGAATTTCTTCTCTTAAAAGAGGTAATGTTGGTGTTACATACATCAGATTCAGAGGCATGTTGTATGAAATGTAGACAAATGCATCTCTTGCTGATCTCAGTTTGTTGGGAAATTATCACTGAGTTCACACAGTATCATGGAAACCAACTAAATTTTATCTGTCTTCCCTGTTCCTGAAGAAGAAGGGGAACAAAAAGACTGTCAAATATGAATCTGAAAGAAGGATCTGAGAAAAAATAATGGCGAACAGTAATTTTTTTTTAAGAGAACTATGGATCATGTGGCATTAGCTCAAAATCTATTTAGACTGTATCAGGAAAATTATCATGTCCATACTGTACCGATTGTGCTTAAAAATGGGGACCAAAATAGTGCACGCAATGCATGCACTGACTTACGGCCAAGTTTCCACCAGTGCCGATTTTCCAGTTGTCTTCAATCCAGGCGGCCAAAACTCCCACCCAAAACAAGTAGGAGTTGCACGGATTTATCCTGATCAGGGTTAAATGAAATAGCTGCAATATCCAACGCCATTTTAGTCTCTTGCCTGCATTGTTACTGCCAGTTCCTGCTTCCGCCCACCAAACATGGGCAGTACAAGTTGGGAGGAGGCCATTTTCAGCTAACATTAATGGTGTCTTCAGTTGCAATCAAGGAAAGCTGCATGCGGATTTGGCACACATTTTTATTGAAGTCGCTTAAGAGTTTTGAGCCTTAAAGGCTTCCACATTTAATGTCCTTACAGTTGTTGGTTCTGCAAAAATATTGGCTGCTGCTCTAAAGGGTTACATTCTTTCACTCCCGATGGTTCCACCCCTCCCTTTCATGGTGCTGCTGCAGGCTCTTCAAAATCCTCGCCCCTGCCAAATTTCCCACTTCCAGATCGGCGAGCTGCCTATTAAGTTTTCCACATTATAATGAGGACTGCGAACCAAAATGGTTCGGATTGCCGCCCACTGCTCACCCAATTTACATTCCGCATGACAATCGTCCCCATATGTTTTAAAAGCACTATAATAGGAGGGATTAATGTGTAGTGCAAAATGTTAGGGTGCAAAATCAAAGCATCCCTTCAGATCCTAGTCACAATTTTCATCCTGCACAATAGTTAGTTCCTTTGTTCTACTTTTTAAATTGCACAGTACCTTGTTATAATTGGAAATTATTTCAGCCCGTTCTTCTGCAATTAATGTCTCTATATCTTTCTTCATGTCAAAAGCTGAAAAATAAATTAAAATTGTTAGTGAATAATTCATATGCGTATCAAAATACAGTATAGACTCTCTGCAACATACGTATTCTAGTTCTTTTGTCTGTCATTTCCAAAGGGAAGATTTTAAAATGGACTGAATAGATGCACATCAACACTGAAATCGTCCAATGGACTGTGCCAACATGTGGTCAATGATTCCCCAAGACAATGTAGTTGAAAGGAGTCCTTAAGGTGTAAAATATTGGCTGTATAAAATAAACTGTGATATAATCTTTCAATCCTTGGAAAAGTAGTTGGTAAGGATTTTGTATTGATTCTTTAAATTGTTACACTGATCTCAACAATATCTCTACATTTGATGCTTTCTCTATTATTCAGTAGTACCCGGAAACTAATAAGCAATGAGATGGATGAAGTTTGGTAATGAAAAGTGCAAAACTCTTATTGTCGATGTAATATTATACATTCATGGTAAACATCTGCTTTCCCACATAGGAATTTAAATGCACATATTCCATCAATTTTTTTTAAGTTTCTAAAACTTTACCAGTGATACAGAAACTTCACCAGATATTTAGAAGTCCCTCACTATAACACTCCCATTAGACTTCAACCTGCTACAGCTTTCTCATTAATATAATCCTTTATAAGCACCTTCTCTGAGTAACTCGCATTTTATTAGATTACGCTCTCTACATTGCTTCCAGCCCATGTTTCAGAGACCATCTATTGCATTACAGTGGACATCAGTTTATTTTATCTGTATCATTTTGGCCACATTTTAATCCCAGCTGTTTTACCCCGATAATTCACTTTTTAAAAGTTACTTTAGGCACATCTCTATCCCATGCACATATGCCATGAATCATTTCTTGGCCAAGACTGAGGACAAGTGACCTCTTCCAGGCCTTTACTAACTTCAGTTTATAACTGAACGGAATGGCAGTCCCAGCAAACTCTCTGTCAGAATGTATGCTTCTACTGGGGAAGCACTTCATCAATGTTCTTGACTGAGATCAGGAACCCGCTAGTTGCGTGTGGACCCATGTTTTACCATTCTGGGATGCAGCACACTAACACACCAATGTTGGAACAGAAAGCTGCCAGGCCCAACTCTTTCCAGTACATGTTTGTTAAAGAAATGATATTAATTATTGCTAATTGATCACTTTCTACCACAAAATCTTCATCCACAATTTATTTTCAATTTCTGTTCACACCACTCAGTCTCAACTGTCTGTGACACTTTCTATGAGCTGTGTTTCTGGGTGCATTAGGTTAGAACACTACCCTTTCATAGGTGTGGGTTCAAACTCCACTTCAGAGCTTAAGACATAATCTAGGCTAACAAATCAGCACAGTACTGAGGGAGTTCTGCACTGTTGGAGGTGTCATCTGTCTGCCTGCCTAAGTGGATTTGTCTCGGCCAACATTATTCCCTCAACCAACACCACCAAAAATAGATTATCTGGTCATTCATTCATTTGATGTTTGTGGGACTTTGCTGTGTGCCAATGGACTGCTGCGTTTGGCTACAAAACAACAAGAGACTGCACTTCAAAAGTGCTTTGGGATATCCTAAGGATATAATAAGGCACTATATAAATGCAAGTCCTTTCTTTCAGTGAAGGTATAGTGATGCAGTGCATTGGAATCCCAATGAAATGCACCAAAAGGAAGCATGAGATCATACTGGTGATTCCAATATACCAAGTTCCCAACCTCAGTCGTGCCACTGTGAGGAAGTGACAAATGGGGGCCATGTGCTTTCTCACAAGGAGGATGGAAAAAATTAGG
Organism: Heptranchias perlo; assembly: GCF_035084215.1. NCBI lineage: Eukaryota > Metazoa > Chordata > Chondrichthyes > Hexanchiformes > Hexanchidae > Heptranchias > Heptranchias perlo. Next base: position 37,289,538 of record NC_090336.1, read on the forward strand.
AGGAAAGTTACCCTCATGTTATTCTAAGGTACCTGCTACTGGCTAGTGTTACAGTAGCACTGGCAATGTCCCAGGAGCAATTCACCCATCCATTTTCGAGCAGATAGATGCATGACACAAGAAAGGAACAGGATGGACCACACCTTAAAAAGGAGATTCACCCTAAAAACAGTGTAACTTGGTGGTCTAGCCAGCAATCAGCCGATTGTCCAGGGATCAGGGGAATTGAGCAGGAGGGGGAATTACCAATGAACTTTCCTCTCTGAGATCTGGGTTTGAATCCAGTACAGATTATCGGAATAGAAGTCTCTTCTTCCTGAAAGCTCTACAGATCTGAAGTGGAATGCATCTGGGCAGCCTGAAACTAGTTCCTACTCACTGTAAATCCTGAACAAAATAAAACAATTCAACACTAGCTAGAATTAAACTAACAGTCTCACTGAGAGAAGCTATAACGGTGGCTAGTGTTGGAAAGTAAAGACTTCACACTAGTTTTGTAAGTTGCTCTTCTAAGCTCTCTGTTAAGCTGTATTGTTGGGGTAGAACAGCAGGAGCCTTCATCTAGTTAATGCTATGACTGGTACTGGGTGCCAATAGTGGAAATATGTACACTTTCCAGGAGCTTTACCAAGAACAAAATCCCTTTAATACCTGATTTAACATATTCCAGTACATAATCTAGCAACTTCCTTACTAATGATTTAACTCATAATTTTTTTTTAATGTTTGTATTTGTAATTACTAACTTAATAATATTAGGATATCTATCTATTTGGGATTTTCAACATTTGCAGCAAAAGTATATTTTATTTTTAAATAGCCATGTTTTCACTTCATATAAAGCCTTCTTTCCTTCTCTTCCATTGAAATAAAATGACCACATAACACAGAACTGAGCCAGCATGATGTGAAACAATAACTCATTTACTAAGCCTTTTGTTGAATGCTGGACTTTTAACCAACCCATTTTCATCTCCAAGGTTTCCCCCCTGACCCCACTCCCTCAAAGTAAAGAAAAAAAAAATCCAGAAAACCTATCTAACTTTACATCCTACATTATTAATCACTTGGAGGATGCTTTCCTTTGTATCAAATATTTAAGCGCCCAGTAATTCATGAAACATCATATTCCAGAGTGCATTTAATCAGCTCTATTTGTACTTATCCTTATGACCTTCAAACTTGTTCTTAACTAGATGCTCATTCAGCATCTCCCTTCCGAGGTGTTAATCAACACAAAATTAATGGCTTTAGCTGGGAGTCTTTTGCACATATGTATGACTTAATGGAGGAAAACACAAATCCCTTTGAATGCCTCAGGTTCATCAATTTGATGTGTCCTTTAGTTCTATACACAGTGATCAAGTTAATTAATCTGCTTGCATCTACATGATCAATTTCTCTCTTCTCTGACAAAATCAAGATATATAAAGTAATAGACAGTACAGGGGCATTAATGTTGTCATTTTTTAAAAGTGTTGCAGCCAGAGAAGGACTCAGGAACTGCAAGTTGTGAAAAAAATCAAAAGGCTGAATGTGCAGTAGCTAAGCCTTTCTTGCAAAGGTATAGCAAGATACAATAGCCATTGCATCACACTAACCATAACCCTTAGAGCGTAAAAGTAATGCATTCAGGAGTACCATATTTAAAAGAAAAGAGGAAACTTTTATGAACAAATTAATTTTTGGGTAGATCTCTGGAGGGTAACTAGGGAGAGAGTAGGGCCTCTTAAGGATCAACAAGGTCATCTAAGTGCGGAACCACAAGAGATGGGTGAGATCCTGAATGAATATTTCACATCGGTATTTACGGTTGAGAAAGGCATGGATGTTAGGGAACTTGGGGAAATAAATAGTGATGTCTTGAGGAGTGTACATATTACAGAGAGGGAGGTGCTGGAAGTCTTAACGCGCATCAAGGTAGATAAATCTCCGGGACCTGATGAAATGTATCCCAGGACGTTATGGGAGGTTAGGGAGGAAATTGCGGGTCCCCTAGCAGAGATATTTGAATCATCCACCGCTACAGGTGAGGTGCCTGAAGATTGGAGGGTAGCAAATGTTGTGCCTTTGTTTAAGAAGGGCGGCAGGGAAAAGCCTGGGAACTACAGACCAGTGAGCCTGACATCTGTAGTGGGTAAGTTGTTAGAGGGTATTCTGAGGGACAGGATCTACAGGCATTTGGAGAGGCAGGGACTAATTAGGAACAGTCAGCATGGTTTTGTGAGAGGAAAATCATGTCTCACGAATTTGATTGAGTTTTTTGAAGGGGTAACCAAGAAGATAGATGAGGGCTGTGCAGTAGACGTGGTCTACATGGACTTCAGCAAAGCATTTGACAAGGTACCGCATGGTAGGTTGTTACATAAGGTTAAATCTCATGGGATCCAAGGTGAGGTAGCCAATTGGATACAAAATTGGCTTGACGACAGAAGACAGAGGGTGGTTGTCGAGGGTTGTTTTTCAAACTGGATGCCTGTGTCCAGCGGTGTGCCTCAGGGATCGGTGCTGGGTCCGCTGTTATTTGTTATTTATATTAATGATTTGGATGAGAATTTAGGAGGCATGGTTAGTAAGTTTGCAGATGACACCAAGATTGGTGGCATTGTGGACAGTGAAGAAGGTTATCTAGGATTGCAACGGGATCTTGATAAATTGGGCCAGTGGGCCGATGAATGGCAGATGGAGTTTAATTTAGATAAATGTGAGGTAATGCATTTTGGTAGATCGAATCGGGCCAGGACCTACTCCGTTAATGGTAGGGCGTTGGGGAGACTTATAGAACAAAGAGATCTAGGAGTACAGATTCATAGCTCCTTGAAAGTGGAGTCACAGGTGGATAGGGTGGTGAAGAAGGCATTCAGCATGCTTGGTTTCATTGGTCAGAACATTGAATGCAGGAGTTGGGATGTCTTGTTGAAGTTGTACAGGGCATTGGTGAGGCCACACTTGGAGTACTGTGTACAGTTCTGGTCACCCTATTATAGAAAGGATATTATTAAACTAGAAAGAGTGCAGAAAAGATTTACTAGGATGCTACCGGGACTTGATGGTTTGACTTACAGGGAGAGGTTAGACAGACTGGGACTTTATTCCCTGGAGAGTAGGAGGTTAAGGGGTGATCTTATAGAAGTCTATAAAATAATGAGGGGCATAGATAAGGTCGATAGTCAAAATCTTTTCCCAAAGGTAGGGGAGTCTATAACGAGGGGGCACAGATTTAAGGTGAGAGGGGAGAGATACAAAAGGATCCAGAGGGGCAATTTTTTCACTCAAAGGGTGGTGAGTGTCTGGAACGAGCTGCCAGAGGCAGTAGTAGAGGCGGGTACAATTTTGTCTTTTAAAAAGCATTTGGACAGTTACATGGGGAAGATGGGTATCGAGGGATATGGGCCAAGTGCAGGCAATTGGGACTAGCTTAGTGGTATAAACTAGGCGACATGGACATGTTGGGCCGAAGGGCCTGTTTCCATGTTGTAACTTCTATGATTCTATGATTCTATGATAAGCAGGTACAATTTTGACAGCAACATTTAAAACTCAATGATTACTCTCTCCTCAGCAAACCATGTTAATTTTCTTTCTTCGTAGTTCAGCAAACAGAATCAAATTGAAGAGATGTTTTAAATATTCAACCCATCAAGAACATTGTGCAGCAGAATATGTATGTGCAAAAATCTGCGATCCTACTGTCTGCACCTGCCTGTGTGATTCATTTACTCTGGGCAAGAAGGAAGTCCTAACTAACTTTGCATGGTAATTTTAGAACCCAACAAGTTTAACAAAGACCAGGAAAAAAATTCCAACTCTTTTGTTGGAGAAGTTGACTGATGGGACCCATGCAGATGAGGCCCGGGAGTTAAAATCTCCTGGGCGTCACGCTGTGGAGGGCCAGATTGTTTTCCATTCGCGTCGGACCCCGCCCGCACGACACCTGCCTGGAGTTAAAATCGAGGCTTCAGTGACCTGAGAACTAGCAAAGAGAAATGTAGCAGCTGGGCTTGGTCAAACTAGTTGGCATCTGGAACTCATAGTTTTGATACATGTGTCTAGTTGAATGACATCCTGGAAAGGATCCACATTGCAGAGTTGATCCTCTTGATCCGGTCACTAAGGCTTCAGTGCTATATGTGGGCTTCTCCCAGGAGAAATTAAGGGATAAAGATATGTACTTTTCCCCCCCCCCCCGCCCACTTAACTTAGAGAAAGGGACAAGAGGAGCGGAAAGAAGAGAGAGCGAGGAGAGGAAAGAAGAGACAAAGAGCTTCTAAGAAGATTCAGAAGGTTCCACGAAAGTGTTAGAAAGCTTCAAGAAAATACAGAAAATTAAAAAGTTCTAAAGAGCTTTGAAGCAGTTTTGCAAAAAGCAGAAAGATTGTTCAGAGTAAAAGTTGGAAGATTAAGAAATGTTAAGAGTTTTATTGAACAGAAGTAAAACTTGTAATAGAAACTATTATTTAATAGCTTACGTCTCTGAACCAGAGAAAACAAAGTAACTGCATACAGTACAGAAAGACACCACAGGGGTAATTTTAACTTGAGGAGCAGAATGGGCAATCGGCGAATGGGGTGCTGGCCATTGAAAATGCCGTGAGGCACCAGTCATTTTAAGGCCTGGAACTCATTTACATGCAGCGGGCAAACTGCATCCATCAAATGGGCGCCCCACTGCAGCTTGGATATCAGTCAGCTCCCATGCTGAGTTGACCAGCAGGTGACCTGGGAGGAGGTAGGAGATCCCAGAGGGGGATCTCGAACAGGCCAGCAGCAGGGCGCAGTTTTATAACTTTATAACTCCTACCCAATTCTCTGATGTAAAAATCTAGGAAAGGGGAAAATTTTGTTTGATTAAAATTCCTTACATAATTTATTCCTTTTATTTCAGTTGCTATGGGATCTTTAACATCCACAAGAACCACCCAGAATAGACATATAGGGTTATAGTTTAATGTCTGATCTAAAGGTTTACATCTTTTGACACTTCAGTATTCATCAGTATTAAACTTGTGTCAGTGCTTTAGTGCTGGGAGGAGCTTGATAGTTCAACTTTCTGATTCAGGGCAAGACTATTACTAATATTCTACCAGTGTTTAGTTATATGAAATGAAACTGTGATTTAGAGCAATTGTTGAATAAGAAAGAGTAGGATTAACACCTCTAAATCATCCAGTTTTAGACCATACAGTCCACTTTTGCTTTCCAATTATGGTGTTCAATATTGCTGGGAAACTTCAGATCATTGACCAGTTATCTTCCTTCATCAAGAAGGAAGCTCTTAACTGTCTTGGGCAAGATGGTGGCCTCACAACAAAGGGTGACTGACAAAGTGGCTGATGGCTTCTGTGTTATGAGCGATCGAGCCAAGGCACTCAGCCACAAAAAGGATATTGTCGACCACAAAGCCAGGGACTAGACCTGTGTGACTGTTGATAGCACAGACTCAATAGCAGATGATATGGCCAATTAATTTCTTACCTCTGCAGTCGAAGTCATAAACAAACTGAAACTAGAGCTTGCCACCCACTAAACAACATTCTGTTAAGATAACTGCCGAGAAGGAGAGTTGTTAGGTAAAAGTAGAGGGTCTTTGAAGCAATAAGGAGCTGCTACAAAGATATATTATAATGCAGCATGCTATGAACTCACAAGGATCATTAGGAATTAGGGTATTGCATTCATCCTCAAGGGTGCGCAATTACACAAAAATTATCCTGAATCATTTTTGGTTGGTTAAAATCGGTCATCTGGTCAAAAGGGTTCCTTGGGGGCTAGTTTGGTGTTCTCCAATAAACCCATGAGGGCATTCTTGGGGTCTAGAGAACTATTAGTATTTGATCCAACAAGTCATAGTAAGGAGAGGTCATCTAAATGGAGAGTTGAAAACCAGAGGATTGTGCTGCATAAGTAGAAGGCCGTAAGGCCTTAGTGAAACAGTTTGATAGGATGGAGCACCTTCTTACCTAGCTAGCAGTAGGGTGGCAGCCATGGACAGCATTCATACTGAATTCTTAACTGCTGCTTCTAGGCAAGATGGAAGGGAGGGGAAATATCAAGTCTTGGTAAACATTGGCACAACACCAAACTGCATTGGAGCTGCCCATTTGAGGCTGGTGCATAGGATTCTGTTTGAGGCATGCATGTCTTTAGTATTTCAGAGTGCAGTGTAGTTTCTATCCATAATAAGGGGGATCCTATTAAGCCTGAAAACTACTGAGGAATCTCGCTGACATCAATGGCTGTTAAGGTGGTTCTTCAGGTTGTATGTACGTTGGATGACCTGGAGGCCCAAAGAGTAACCAGAAAGGAACAGGCTGGATTTTGCTCTCATGAGGAGTGTGTAGGAGAGGCTGTGTGGCTTCAATCAAGATTCCAGAACATGTAAATCAATTTACATTACTTTTGTGAATTTTCATAAGGCTTTTGACCTTGTGCCTCATGCAGCCTTCATAAAGAAACTGGGAGCTATGGAGTACATGGCCAAATCTTGGATTTTATTTGGAATGTGTGCTCTATCTCTAAGACCTGTGTGAGGGTAGATGAGAGCCTCACTGAGCTATCTCTCTCAAAAAAGGAGCATTATCTATCCTATTCCATGTATTCATCAATGTTGGATGTCATCATAAGGGACAGACGTGGGACATTTCTGAAAATATTGCAGACCTATGAGTCTATGATACTGTGTTGTTAACAGCCTGACCTGGGGATTCAGTGAACTCTGCACAAGTGTAAAATTAAATGTACGACAGAGAGCAGAAGAATTTTTTTTACACAGAGGGTTGTGTGGCTGTGGAGTTAGTAATTAAAACAGAGATCATGTCAACTTTTAAGAATAGGTTAAATATGTGGTTGAAGGAAAAGTGGATAAAAGGATATCGGAACAGGATGGGCACATGGGAATCAGAATACTGCTTATGCAAACGGCCCATTTTTGTATTGTAATGTCCACTATATATTAAAGACTTGGAATAAGAGTTGATGGAAAATATTATTTGGAGGGTAGGCATAAGACCATGCACTCATATCCAGGGTTCGGTGCCAATTATGATTATACTGTAAGTAGGCAAGCAGCTGCTGAAGCTCCACACTTCCAACTGGCCGGACCATTGTTCGATGGGATATGGTGTGCATCCATGCTGTGGTCAGGATGATGATGGCAAAGCACTTTGCGGTGAATAGTGCTGCTGGTCATTCTGCTTGAGAGGACCTGCTTGTTAGTTCTGTCATGATCAACTAATGACTATCCTCTTTGTGGGGAGGGAGGTTAGCAAGGTTTCTTTGGAGTCAAGGTGACTTACTTGCCAATGGAACATTGGAACCAAGTCACTCTCTGTGGCAGACATCGTAATTCGATAACTGAACTAGGCAAGCCCATTGTACTCCAGGGCACTATTAGTGATTGATCAGCCAGTATAACTTGCAAACAGAATCTGAGGGGTCGGCCTGCCATAGGGTGGGAGAGGGGGGGGTTAGCAGTCTTCCTAATTGGCTCAAAATAACTGCAAGCCAATGACCTAATTGGTAGGATGGTACTAGCTAGTCTAGCTAATGGAACAAATGATAAGAAGGTAACCAGTGTTCTATGCTCCTATATTGCGTGATTTTATCTTGTAAAACTCCAGCAGAGCTCCATGCACAATTGGAGCTCTGACAATGTGCGCCTATGCTCTCTGGACTTGGGGAGAGTGTGTGCTTTCCACTTCAGACAAACAGAAATTCAGTAGGCGTACGTTTCTCAGTAGCTTCGTTCAGAGTCAAATATTGAAATGGGTTCCTACTTGTGTTGGATATGCTGCTGACTAAAAAATACATTTGAGGCCCAGTATTAGTGATTGCTGCAGCACATGCTGAGACATTGCTTCATTCTTCCCATTACCAGAAACACTAGGAACTAATGTTTGTCTGTGGTAGAGTTGAGCAAGTGAGAGTTGGGGTAGTTTAATCTCTCTATACCTTTGTTGGGCTACACATTTTTTTTCTTAAAACAAAAGCTTATTTTGTTAATACAAGCACAGCACAATAATAATGCATAGCAACAGCAAAAATGTAAATTAACTATAAAGATATATGTGAACTGTATTTTCTGGTAAAACAGGACTCCAGTAGAATTTTAAAAATACAAACTGTCAAACATATGGAGGTGAATTTCAACAGAGATTTTCCTGCTCGTCCGTTGTAACTTGGGCGGAAGAGTCATGGAGACGCCAGAAAAACGGCAAACACTGTTTACATGTTTTTCTGGGGTTTCTGCAGCTGATTTGCCAAAGTTACAGTGGACAAGTGGGAGAACGTCCACAGAAATTCACCCCAAACATTTTTATAAAAGAAACAGAGCTATTCAGGAGATATTTTGTTTTTGCATTTGGCATCCTATTTTAACTGATATATAAACTTAAACAAATTACTTGATAATTCTTCAAACATGTCTGCATCATTTCAGCTGCAGGAGTGGGAGGGCAATCGCAGAGAATAGGCCAAGGAATGGAACAGAGGCAGGCCTGTGCCTGGGAGGTGGAGCATAGGCACAAGAATGGAAGGTGCAGTGATGAGTCAAGGAGAACGGGGAGATTAAGCCACGAAAGAACTGGGAAAATGGAGTTTGATGACAGTGCAGCTGAGTGTACTTGGACTGAGTAGTAAAAAACCATGCACAGTGAACCAATAAGGACAGCTACAGGTCTGAGCCAGTGAGATAGGCACTGGGCTGGAAAAAGCCTAGATGAAATTTAGTGGGTCATGTAGTTCTCACATACAATCAGATTATTGGAAGAGTAATAGATGACTCCCACAGGCCAATCACATCATTAGATGGTGATATAGATTGAAGAAGCCAATCAGATGGCAGAAGAGAACACAAACTCAACATTTATTAGATAGATAGGTAGACGGGTAGATAGATAGAATCAACTGTGAAGACCTGAAACAGCTGTAATATCTTATTTTCTGGTGTGTGCAAAGCACTACGGCACATATTATTTCTGTCAAAAACTATTTGGATTGAGTGGAAGAATTCTGTTGCAAAAGTCAATCTTGTCATGCTTGTATACACCTGGGCATTTCTGGACAGTAATCCAATTAGTAATGTATTCACATTTCATGAAAAATCTCAATATACCACAGATTAAAAATATCCCCTTTTTACAGTTATCAGTGTGAAGTTAGGATTGTGCTTCCAAAAAACATTCATTACTCAATGCCATTTAACTTATAATTTACACTTTAAATACCAGAACATAACCTGACTTTATATCAATAGCTATTTTGTACAGAATAGATTCTAACAGGCACACTCTGCTGCTTTCACTTTGTGCAGCATGTGCAGGTCTGTATGCGGCTAGGCAGCTGTTCCTAGGACAAACTACATAAGTGTCTGTGGTACAGGGTAGTGCGTGAATAAGGCGACATGAAGTCTAACACTAGTCAATGAGATGTTTTCATTTTTGTGGCCACAAATGCAAACTTGAACAGAAAGATAATGCTTGTGTCTGAACTATTTTACTATTTTAATGTTTGCTACAGCATACTAAAGCAGTAAACCTCATGTACAAAGTGCTGGCTAAGTTGGTACCCAGGTTAGAAATTGTCAGTTGCCTAAACCAGGGGTTTGAGCTCATAATCTAAGGTGATATTACAAATGGACAGCCAGACAGTGAAGGACTGAATACTTATAGTTGCTTATAAACTTTATTTGCTGGGATTCACATTACACCCAATACCTCCCTCATACAAAAACTCACAACCTTGCCGCATGCCTACTCCCTTATATATGGCAGCCAGTGAGTGCCCTATTGCTCATGCACCTGAGCTTAATCATGCATCAACTGATGTAATTCATTTATATACAATTAAAAGGTGACCCACCAGTGTGGTACTGAAGGAGCAGTGCATTGTCAGAGGTACCATCCTTCAAATGAGACATTCATTCCTTCTTTCAACAATATCACCAAAAACAAATTAATTGGTCATTCATATTATCGTTGTTTAGGGGATCTTGCTCTGTGCAAAATGCCTGCAACATAACAACAAGCACTTCAAAATAATTAATTTTACGTGAAAGGAAAGGACTTGTGGTTATATAGTGCCTTTCACAACTTCAGCACGCTCCAAAGTGCTTTACAGCCAATGAAGTACTTTTTGAAGTATAGTCACTGTTGTATCGCAGGGAAATGTGACAACCCATTTGCACATGGCAAGGTCCCACAAACAGCCATGAGGTACATGACCATACATTCTGCTTTTTTTTAAATGATGTTGGTTGAGGGATAAATATTGGCCAGGATACCAGGAAAACTCCCCTGCTCTTCAAATAATGCCATGGGATCATTTACATCTACCTGAAAGGACAGACAGGACCTCAGTTTAACATATCATCTGAAAGACGGCACCTTCGCCAGTGCAGCATTCCATCAGTGTCAGCCTGGATTATGTGCTCAAGCCTCTGGAATGGGGTGTGAACCATGACCTTCTGACTCAGAGGCGAGAGTACTGAGCCAAGGCTGGCACGTGAAGGGCTTCGAGATAGTTGAGAGAAATGAAAGAGTTATATTTAAATGTAAGGCTTTCTTTTTTACACAGGAAATTTAGGCCCCATTTATAGTACACAGCTGTTTCAAATGCAACTCTTGTACTTTTGCTGGTGAGCAATAATTATTCTGCTACTAAGAAAGCTCTGTTTACAAATGGGTTGAACAATAAAATCAATAGCGGAACTCTTAGAATCACAGAATCATAGAAGGTTACAGCACGGAAGGAGGCCATTCGGCACATTGAGTCCGCACCGGCTCTATGCATGAGCAATCCAACTAGTCCCATTGCCCCGCCCTATCCCCGTAGCCCTGCAAATTTTTTAGTTTCAAGTACTTATCCAGTTCCCTTTTGAAGGCGATGATTGATTCTGCCTCCACCACTCCCTCGGGCAGTGCATTCCAGATCCTAACAACTCGCTGTGTAAAAAAGTTTATCCTCATGTCACCTTTGGTTCTTTTGCCAATCACCTTAAATCTATGCCCTCTGGTTCTTGACGCTTCCGCCAATAGGAACAGTTTCTCTCTATCTACTCTGTCTAGACCCTTCATGATTTTGAACATCTCTATCAAATCTCCTCTCAACCTCTCTGTTCCAAGGAGAACAACCCCAGCCTCTCCAGTCTATCCACATAATTTAAGTCCCTCATCCCTGGAATCATTCCAGTAAATCTCCTCTGCACCCTCTCTAAGGCCTTCACATCCTTCCTAAAGTGCGGTGCCCAGAACTGGACACAATACTCCAGTGAAGGGAGTGGTGGAGGCAGATTCAATCATGGCCTTCAAAAGGGAACTGGATAAGTACTTGAAACTAAAAAATTTACAGGGCTACGGGGATAGGGCGGGGCAGTGGGACTACCTGGATTGCTCATGCATAGAGCCAGCGCAGACTCAATGGGCCGAATGGCCTCCTTCCGTGCTGTAACCTTCTATGATTCTGTGATTCTAAAGGTTCATCATGACTTCCTTGCTTTTGTATTCTATGCCTCTATTTATAAAGCCCAGGACCCCATATGCTTTTTTAACTGCTTTCAAACCTGCCCTGCCACCTTCAACGATTTATGCACATACACCCCCAGATCCCTCTATTCCTCCACCCTTGACTACCACAGCTAGCGCA